>NC_086319.1:250852292-251179792 GCF_036172605.1 Pelobates fuscus | reverse complement strand
ACACTGACTGCCTGCTATTAGCATACACTGGAAACCTTTTTTCTTTGTAAAAGCACGCTACAGAGACACCAGATATGAGTGCCAACTGTCAAAGTACGCTGGCACGGTTGTGCAGGGCACACGCTGAAGGAAGGCCTGACACAGCCGCTTGAAGGACACTGACTGGCTGCTATTAGCTTACACTGGAAACCTTTTTTCTTTGTACAAGCACGCTACAGAGACACCAGATATGAGTGGCAACTGTCAAAGTACGCTGGCAGGGTTGTGCAGGGCACACGCTGAAGGAAGGCCTGACACAGCCGCTTGAAGGACACTGACGGGCTGCTATTAGCTTACACTGGAAACCTTTTTTTCTTTGTAAAATCACGCTACAGAGAGATTTTTTAAATGTAAAGCTTAAGCTATTGTGACAACAGATATGAGTGGTGGCACTGACTGTGCAAATGGGCACAGCATCCAGCCTGACACAGAAGCTGGCAGGCAGGCAACTGCTCTTCTATTACAGTGAAAACAATTTTTTTTTTTTAAATGTAAAGCTTAAGCTATTGTGGCAACAGATATGAGTGGTGGCACTGACTGTGCAAATGGGCACAGCATCCAGCCTGACACAGAAGCTGGCAGGCAGGCAGGCAACTGCAATTACATTACACAGAAAAAAAAAAAAAGCAGACTGATGTTCTAGCCCTAAAAAGGGCTTTTTGGGGTGCTGTCCTTACAGCAGAGATCAGATGAGTCCTTCAGGACTGTAGTGGACACTGAATACCCTAGCCTAGCTATCAATTTCCCTATCTAATCAGCAGCAGCTACCCTTTCCCTCCTCTCACTAAGCATGCAGCTTCCAAATGAATCTAAAATGCTGGGAGGGAGGTGGGAGGGTCTGCTAGGGAGGGTGTGCTGCTGATTGGCTGGAATGTGTCTGCTGACCGAGAGGCACAGGGTCAAAGTTTGCTCAATGATGACGAATAGGGGGCGGATCGAACCGCCCATGTGTTCGCCCGCGGTGGCGAACGCGAACACGCTATATTCGCCAGGAACTATTCGCCAGCGAACAGTTCGGTACATCACTACAGTCAAGTGAGACCAGCATGCTGGAGAGGTGGAGGGGTCGGATTCAAGTAGGTGAGAGATGCTGAGCGGCAGACCTAATAGGAGCAGTAAATCTCTTGTGCATCCTATTGTCTATAGACAATAGGCCGCCGCACTCCAAAACCCCCTGCAGGAGTCAACACCCAAGGTAGGAACATTGGGGAAATGCTCCTGAGACCGGCACAAACCGCGCCAAGGCCCGCGGACCACCCGCAAAACATGGCCCCTGTCCCAGAAACAGAGGGAAGGATGACCCCAGAAATGCAGCACCCCCAGGTCGGGCTTACTAACCCCCAGACCTCACCAGAGGACTCAGCCCCCACCACTAAAGGGGATCTAAAAGTGCTCCTAGCAGATATATAGAGGCTACTGGCTGCTGACATAGCCCTGATTAAAAGAGATGTGCAAACAGTCACAGACCGAATCATAACCACAGAAACAGACATAGCAGGAGTGCAGAACAATATGTCCACCCTGAAAGACTCACTTCAACAGCAACACACAGAACAACAAGTACTAGCAGCCCAAATAATGTCCCTCGAAGACAGACAGCGGCGAACACACATAAAAATCTGCGGCATACCCAACACCATCACCACTGAAGAACTGCCGCACTATACGCAACGCCTCCTGACAATGATCCTGCCACACTCAATAGCAAAGAAAATCACTCTGGACGGTATATATCGTGTAACAAGTTCTGTCCGCATCACACAAGATACCCCCAGAGACGTAATCTTACGCTGTGTCACCATACATGACAAGATTCAAATAATGACTGCCCTGAAGGGCAAAACGCCACTAGAATTTGAGGATGCAAAACTTTTGTTTTTTCAAGATCTCACCAGAGCCACACTACTCAGACGTAAAACCTTTGGTGCGGAGATGACCACCCTATGTGAAGCAAACATACCATACAGATGGGGCAACACCGGCTCCCTACTTGTCTATCACGAAGGGAACACTCACAACCTCACCTCCCCGACGGGAGCTCCGGCCTTCCTGACTGCCCTAGGACTCCAACCGGGGCCACACGGCACTACAGAAGACAACCAAAACGCAACCTGGGACCAAACGGCTAGCACTTCAACCGTATCAGCGATGACGAGCCTGCAGCCCTTGAATACCTGACCTCATATAAAGCATGGCAAGTGCACACACATGCTGCTGCACTGCTATCCTCATGCTACACACTCACACACACTGCTACCCACACCCTTAATCATAGGCGTGCGCAGCCTATTGCATTAGGGTGTGCACCCTAAAGCACAAACACACGGCGCATGTGTATATATGTAATATATATTTATATATATATATATATATTTATTTATATATACATACATACATACACACATATACACACACACACATACACTGCTGTGTATGTGTGTGCTGCTCGTGTGCTGTGTGAGGGTGGTTTGAGGGTGCTGGTAGTGTGCTATGTGGGTGAGGGTGTTTGTGTGTGTGTTTGTTAGGGTCCTGTTACTGTGCTGTGTGAGGGTGCTGTGTGTGTGAGGGTGCTGTTTGTGTGATGTGTGCGTGTGATGGTGCCGTTTGTGTGATGTGTGTGGGTGTCGTGTATTTGTGAGGGTGCTGTTTGTGTGTGTTTGTGAGGGTGCTGTTAGTGTGCTGTGTGTGAGGGTGTTGTGTGTTTGTTAGGGTGCGGTTAGTGTACTGTGTGTGTGAGCGTGCAGGCTGTATGTTTGGAGGGATTGTGGAGGTGGGGGCAGATTAGTAAATATCCCCCCTCCCTACCTTATATAGGGAGGGGGATCCTTGCTGCCATGTGCCATCCCTGGTGGTCCAGTGGAGAGTGAACTCTAGCCTGCGGGGCTAGAGTTAACTCTCACGAGATCTGAGTGTTGCCGTGGCAATGCTCAGATCTCGTGAGAGGAACCTGGCGGAGCTGCTGTCTAGAGCTCCCTGGGTCCTCTACTGCCTCCCTCCATGTTGCTGTGGGCTGGTGAGGTAGATCTTTGATCTCCCCGCCAGCCCATGGAGGCTTAGAGCAGAGCCGGCACTCAGATAGCGCCGACTCTGCGTGAGCCGACAGGGGAGATCCGGAGATCTCCGGTGAAGTCCTGGGGAATAAAGTGTGGGAACTCTTTTCCCACCTCCCAAAAAAAATAATATACACGTGTGTGTGCGTATATATATATATATATATATATATATATATATATATATATATATATATATATATATATATATGCGTGCACACACAGACTGACACATACACAGACACACATATATGCGTGCACACACACACATTCACAGACACCCACACACCCATACACACACACACTCACAGACACACACACACATTCAGACACACACACTCTCAGACACACACCTACATTCACAGACACACTTACAGACACACATACATACATTCACAGACACACAGACACATACACACATTCACTCACAGACACATACACACAGACACACACACATTCACAGACACACTCACTCACAGACATATACACACAGACACACACACACACATACATACATTCACAGACACAATCACTCACAGAAACATACACACAGACACACACACACATACATACATTCACAGACACAATCACTCACAGACACACATACATACATTCACAGACACAGTCACTCACAGACACAGACACACACATACATTCACAGACACACTCACTCACAGACACATACACACAGACATACAGTCACAGACACAATCACTCACAGACACATACATACAAATTATTATTTTTTAATTAAAAAAGTCCACCCAGCCTCCCTACCTGGAGTGCTGGCGTGGACTTGTCCCTGGGGTCCAGTGGGTCGGTCAAGCGCCGGTCTCCACTCAGCCGCGGCGAGGGAGCTGTGTGCTCTCTGCTCCCTCTCGCCGCGCGGGCTGTCTGTTGTAGCTGGGAGCCGGAATATGACATCATATTCCGGCTCCCAGCATCAGCAAACAGCGCGCGGCGAGAGGGAGCAGAGAGCACACAGCTCCCTCGCCGCGGCTGAGTGGAGACCGGCGCTTGACCGACCCCAATGACAGGGGGAACATAGGGTGAGGAAGGGGGAGCTGAGTGCCTGCAGGAACAGCGTTCCTGCTCAAATAAAAGTGCAGGAACGCTGTTCCTGCAGGACTCAATACATAGGCGTGCCACGGGGATTAGGGTGTGCCCAGGCACACCCGGCACACCCCGTGCGCACGCCTATGCCCTTAATGTTAGACACATGCAGCTACAAACACTAGTACACTCACACTGCTACCCACACCTAAACTGTTATATGTAATATGTGTATGTGTATCTTAGTTACATAGCTACATAGGCTGAAAAGAGACTTGTCCATCAAGTTCAGCCTTCCTCACATATGTTTTTTGCTGTTGATCCAAACAAAGGCAAAACTCTGAATTAGAAGCATTTCCAATTTTGCAACAAACTAGGGGGGAAAATCCTTCTTGACCCCAGAATGGCAGTCAGATTGATCCATGGATCAAGAAGCATTCTCAAAAAACTTGTAACTTCAAATAACTTGGGAATTAAATAAACTTACTAGTAAGTACTTAGTAGTCAACTTACTAGTAAGGCCAATTACTTTTCTACACTATTAAAACTTGAATAGTGAATTACCTGTGATGAAAAGATCGATCCATGATGCATGTTTATTTTTTAAATAAACATAACAAACATATTTTCCAGAATCAGAATGTTTCAATCTCTTCAATAAAAGAGACAGATTTCCTTTGGAAAATTCTTGTGGGAACATCTGGGTTCGTCCTTGAAAGATAGTTCCCTGATATTCTGGATGATTTTCTCCATAAAATATCCTATGAACAACCACATTGTTTTCTGTCTGCCAGTTCACAATAAGTTTTTTCAGATCAAATTCATCTTCATATTTTATGGCACACGGTAAGAGGACATCTTCTTCCACAATTCCAGATATCACGGTGGGTGGTGAACAGAAACAAGCTTGAAAAAAAAATTTCTGGAAATTATTAACATGTAATGTGATGTGATCTAGACAACAAAAGCTAAATTTCTTGAAAACGTTTAGTCTCAGTAAATATATATATATATATATATATATATATATATATATATATATATATATATATATATATATATATATATATATATTATAAAACATTGGCATAAAATTTAATTTTACCATTTTTGTCAATATAGGAGTCAGAAAGGCAGACATCAACATTTTACCTAATGCAGTGACAGATGGGTTGGTTCACAGCGCCATATAGAGTCAGGGCCAAAACAGTATAAAATGGGGTTTGGGAACACAACTATAACATGCATTTCTTACAAAGTATGAGGTCTGTCCGGAAAGTATCCAGCCATGTAATGAGACCTTTATTGAAGAAGATACAAGTTACAAGAAACATTTTACACAGGAAAATGATGCATTAGTCCTTTAAAGTAGGCACATTGGGACCTCGCACAGTTCTCCCAGCATCTCTTCAACTGTTCAAAACAGTTTGCAAAATCCTTTGTTGGAATCACCATCAGCGGCCTCATCGTATACATTTGTTTATACAAAGTCTACATCACCATTGAAGATGGTGGTGTAACTGCAAACCTGTGCTGCACATTTGGTAAATAATGTGAACTAGTCTAAACACAATCACTAATTACGCAGTAAACCCACACAACTGTTACATAAATGCTTGATGGTTGTCTCTTTTAAATAAGTAACTAAAGGAATATAAATAAAAGACATTCCTTTTGAATATGCTTGTAAGCTTACCTTCAGTAAGTTTGTATACTCTACATCATGGGTCGTCAACCTGGTCCCTACCGCCCACTAGTGGGCGTTTCAGGATTCCAGGTGGGCGGTAGGGATTTTCAATTTTTTTTTTTTATAAATTGGGCAGGCGGGCGGGCGCGAGCCGGCGGTACCACTGTGACTGGGTACCGCCATCACCACTTGCGGCCTTTGCCGCCGAGGCCGCATATGGAGGGGTCCATCGGGTGGCCCATGCTGTCAGGGCCACCCGATGGATGTGGATTGTGAGGGGGCCCGGTCAGCGCTGGGCGCTTTAACAGCGCGACCGGGCCCCCTGTGATGACATCAAATCTGCTGGGAGGAAGTGATTCCCCGGTCACTCCTCCCAGCATACAGAGAGCCGCGCGGGAGGAAGGAGGAGGAGGGAGTCAGAGTTGGAACTCTGACTCCCATGCACCTGAGCCACCACTGGACCCCAGGGAAAGTCACCCTCCTGCACCTTAAAGGTAGGAAACAGGAGGGTGACTTAAATATAATGTGTGTTTGTTTGTGTATGTGTCTTTGTATGTATGTCTTGTGTGTGTCTTATGTAAGTGTCTTGTGTGTGTATGTCTGTATACGTGTCTTGTCTTTGTATGTATGTCTTGTGTGTGTCTTATGTGTGTGTGTATGTCTGTATATATGTGTGTCTTGTCTCTGTATGTATGTCTTGTGTGTGTCTTATGTATGTGTCTTGTGTGTATGTCTGTATACATGTGTCTTGTGTTTGTATGTATGTCTTGTGTGTGTGTCTGTATGTGTGTCTTATGTATGTGTCTTGTGTGTGTGTATGTCTGTATACATGTGTCTTGTCTTTGTATGTATGTCTTGTTTGTGTCTGTGTGTATGTCTGTATATATGTGTGTCTTGTCTTTGTATGTATGTCCTGTGTGTGTCTTATGTATGTGTCTTGTGTGTGTGTGTATGTCTGTATACATGTGTCTTGTCTTTGTATGTATGTGTCTGTGTGTATGTCTGTATATATGTGTGTCTTGTCTTTGTATGTATGTTGTGTGTGTGTCTTTGTATGCATGTCTTGTGTGTGTGTTTGTATGTATGTTTTGTGTGTGTGTGTGTGTGTCTGTGTGTGTGTGTCTTTGTATGTATGTCTTGTGTGTGTGTGTCTTTGTATGTATGTATTGTGTGTGTGTGTGTGTGTGTCTTTGTATGTATGTCTTTGTGTGTGTGTGTCTTTGTATGTATGTCTTGTGTGTGTGTGTCTTTGTATGTATGTCTTGTGTGTGTGTGTGTGTGTGTGTGTCTTTGTATGTATGTCTTTGTGTGTGTGTGTCTTTGTATGTATGTCTTTGTATGTGTCGTGTGTGTGTGTCTGTCTGTATATATGTGTGTATGTATGTGTGTCTGTCTGTATATATGTGTGTATGTATGTGTGTCTGTTTCTTGTGTCTATCTGTATGTGTATGTGTCTTTGTATGTATGTCTTTGTGTGTGTGTGTGTGCCTGTCTGTCTGTATGTGTGTCTGTATGTATGTATGTATGTGTGCCAGTCAGTTATAGTGGGATACCTAGCTCAGCCTTCCTACTGGGCATTGCTATAAGGAAGGTTAAAAAAAGGGGGAAAAAAGGTGGGGAGGGGAATTGAGGAGGGAGAAGAGGGGAGCTGACGCACAGATGAGAAATCATATTATGCGCAAACAGAGAAGTCGTCTGAATATCACCGAAAGAGGAGACCTTCGTTTGTTCCTTACAACCTCAAGGATCTCATTAATCACTAGTAAAGGTAATTTCAATTTACTTTATTGTTTTCTCATTAAACTTTTTATAAAGTTAAAAACATTATAAACATGCATTAATTGCAAATAAAAAGATAAATGTACGTACATTTATTTTTTTTAAAACACCCTCCTTTCGAAAAAAATATTCCGCGCTTGCGCGAAAACTGGTGGGCGGTAAGGAAATTTTTTCAACCAAAAAGATGCATTAGTGGGCGGTAGTTAGAAAAAGGTTGACTACCACTGCTCTACATTGTCACCTGTCTGTTTTGACTCTCATTCCTTGTTTATTTTAATGTGAACTTTGTTGAAGATTTAGTCATGATGTCTTGTATTGTCCTGTCGGTTAAGCAGTATTCAAGGACCATGACACCTTAATAATCACTTGTTAGATGGTCCGATGAAGTGGTATTTGATATCAATATGCTTTTACCTATGATGACAAACTGGATTCCTTGAAAGAGCTTCTGGATTTTTTCCAAAGACCTGAACTGGTCCATATTGACATTGATTATCCATTTCCCAGAGTAACTGCATTAGATGCATTCTTTCGTGTGTAGTCACTGCTAAATCCATGTATTGAGTTAACATGAAGACAAAGCTATAGAAGACAGTTTGAACTGCTCCATTCTCAAAAGAGGAAGAGGTATGGACAAAGAACACATTTAGGGCACCTTAGAATTATGGGCATATGAAAAAATATTTACGTGTCACTTCATGTAATGTCTCATTGTACAAAAGAACATAGATTCTGGTTAACTACAGCAGGCTATACAGGGAGTGCAGAATTATTAGGCAAGTTGTAATTTTGAGGATTAATTTTATTATTGAACAACAACCATGTTCTCAATGAACCCAAAAAAATAATTAATATCAAAGCTGAATATTTTTGGAAGTAGTTTTTAGTTTGTTTTTAGTTTGAGCTATTTTAGGGGGATATCTGTGTGTGCAGGTGACTATTACTGTGCATAATTATTAGGCAACTTAACAAAAAACAAATATATACCCATTTCAATTATTTATTTTTACCAGTGAAACCAATATAACATCTCAACATTCACAAATATACATTTCTGACATTCAAAAACAAAACAAAAACAAATCAGTGACCAATATAGCCACCTTTCTTTGCAAGGACACTCAAAAGCCTGCCATCCATGGATTCTGTCAGTGTTTTGATCTGTTCACCATCAACATTGCGTGCAGAAGCAACCACAGCCTCCCAGACACTGTTCAGAGAGGTGTACTGTTTTCCCTCCTTGTAAATCTCACATTTGATGATGGACCACAGTTTCTCAATGGGGTTCAGATCAGGTGAACAAGGAGGCCATGTCATTAGATTTTCTTATTTTATACCCTTTCTTGCCAGCCACGCTGTGGAGTACTTGGACGCGTGTGATGGAGCATTGTCCTGCATGAAAATCATGTTTTTCTTGAAGGATGCAGACTTCTTCCTGTACCACTGCTTGAAGAAGGTGACTTCCAGAAACTGTCAGTAGGACTGGGAGTTGAGCTTGACTCCATCCTCAACCCGAAAAGGCCCCACAAGCTCATCTTTGATGATACCAGCCCAAACCAGTACTCCACCTCCACCTTGCTGGCGTCTGAGTCGGACTGGAGCTCTCTGCCCTTTACCAATCCAGCCACGGGCCCATCCATCTGGCCCATCAAGACTCACTCTCATTTCATCAGTCCATAAAACCTTAGAAAAATCAGTCTTGAGATGTTTCTTGGCCCAGTCTTGACGTTTCAGCTTGTGTGTCTTGTTCAGTGGTGGTCGTCTTTCAGCCTTTCTTACTTTGGCCATGTCTCTGAGTATTGCACACCTTGTGCTTTTGGGCACTCCAGTGATGTTGCAGCTCTGAAATATGGCCAAACTGGTGGCAAGTGGCATCTTGGCAGCTGCACGCTTGACTTTTCTCAGTTCATGGGCAGTTATTTTGCGCCTTGGTTTTTCCACACGCTTCTTGCGACCCTGTTGACTATTTTGAATGAAACGCTTGATTGTTCGATGATCACGCTTCAGAAGCTTTGCAATTTTAAGAGTGCTGCATCCCTCTGCAAGATATCTCACTATTTTTGACTTTTCTGAGCCTGTCAAGTCCTTCTTTTGACCCATTTTGCCAAAGGAAACAAAGTTGCCTAATAATTATGCACACCTGATATAGGGTGTTGATGTCATTAGACCACACCCCTTCTCATTACAGAGATGCACATCACCTAATATGCTTAATTGGTAGTAGGCTTTCGAGCCTATACAGCTTGGAGTAAGACAACATGCATAAAGAGGATGATGTGGTCAAAATACTAATTTGCCTAATAATTCGGCACTCCCTGTATGATTATAGCTATGAGACAATGATTAAGATTTGTTTTGCCTCTTTTGGCCA
Organism: Pelobates fuscus; assembly: GCF_036172605.1. Classification (NCBI taxonomy): domain Eukaryota; kingdom Metazoa; phylum Chordata; class Amphibia; order Anura; family Pelobatidae; genus Pelobates; species Pelobates fuscus. The sequence goes on along the minus strand of NC_086319.1, from coordinate 251,169,813 downwards.
AAGTGACATTTCATGAAGATGAACTATTAAGGGTAAATGACTTAAAATGCAAGCAGGTGGAGTCTCAGAAAGATGTTTCTAAATTCAAAAGTTTAAGACAACGCAAGTACAATTCTGCTAAAGCCAAATATATGTGTCCTGTTTTGTTTTATTTGTTTTTACATTTAATATGTATTTTTTATTTAATATGGTGCAATAATAATGAAAATAATAATCATGGCCATATAAATAGCTCCAGGTAAGTCTTTTAATGGGATTATAATGTGTGTAATATTTTGTCTGCATGTAGAAATTGGAAAAGTTACCTGAAATCACCAAGCTTTCTAATGCGTAGACTCTCAGTAGTATCTGGCAAGCATTTTGAATGGAAGACATATTAAGGTTATTTTACCTGGAAAGAAAAATACAAACATTACTGTCTAGAAATGTATAAACAGATGATTAACCTACTTAATCAGGTTTACATAGATTTATCTAATACGGAAATTGCCAAAGCACGCTTCCGCTGTTCAGCATACTCCAGAAATTGAGAATAATTAGTTAACATTTATTTTATATTATACAATAAACACTGATCTGCCACAACATTAAAACCACTGACAGGTGGAGTGAATAACATTGATTATATCATTACAATGGAAGCTGTCAATGGATAAATAGGCAGAAAGTGAACAGTCAGTTCTTGAATTTCATGTTTTAGAATGAGGAAAAATAAGCAAGTGAAAAGATCTGAGTGACTCTGACATGGGCCAAATAGTGACGACTGGATCAGAGCTAGAGATGTCCTGAACAGTTCGCCGGCGAATAGTTCCCTGCGAACATAGCTTGTTCGTGTTCGCCACGGTGGGCGAACATATGCGGTGTTCGGTCCGCCCCCTATTCATCATCATTGAGTAAACTTTTACCCTGTACCTCAGAGTCAGCAGACAAATTCCAGCCAATCAGCAGCAGACCCTCCCTCCCAGACCCTCCCACCTCCTGGACAGCATCCATTTTAGATTCATTCGGAAGCTGCATACATTTATTTTTAATTTATTTTTTATTCTTTATTTTTGTAGTGCATGGAGGTATAACAAATGAGCATGTGGTACCCCAACGGCATTCCTCATGCTTTTCAAGTAGCAATTGTAACAATAGGGTATATGTTAATACGTGCACATTTTATATGTTAAATTATTATGAGGTTTGTCAGTCAGATTCAACAACTTGGTAGTGTTTAGACAGGCTTAGACAATTTAAGAACATCTTTGAATTTAAACAGGCTTAAGCTTACGTCATAGTGAATACGTTATATTAAGCACGGCGTGTGTATATAAATCTACATACTGAGAACCAGGGTGAGGCTATCTATGTCTGAGGTGGTTAACTATGATTGGCCCTGGCATGTTTGTTAGTCTGGCCTGCATGGTTGTCTGGCATGAATAAAAGTAGCATGTTTCAACTATATTAGTAGTTAGACTAGTTTGCACTAAAACATGGAAGACATCCTAGTATGAATCGTGATCAACCGCTCTCAGAGACTATGCATTGCAACATGTATATGATGTGCAAAGGTTAACTGTTATGACTGTCTATAGACGAAGTGGCTTTACCTGCACCCTAAGGATCACCAGTCCGTGGGTGCTGTATCTCTGCGACTGCTATTCAGGAGCCATAATTGCCGGGTATTGTTGCCAATGCTATTCAGGAGCCATAGATTGCCGGGTATTGTTGCCAATGCTATTCGGTGGGTGAGTCCTGTAGCCTCCTGGTGGGCTAGAGTCCATAAAGCCCGGTGCTGGCCCTCCAAAGTCATGGTACTGCCCAGTCATCCTATGCCTGTGGCATAGTGGCACAGTCAGACAGCATGCATCGGCACCCGGGGTCAGTCAGACAGCACGCCAATCAACGCATGCTGTTGCCACCACCAGAATGCCATCATTGCAGAGCTCAGCAGTGTGGCTTTTTTTTTGTGTGTCTGCCTCTGACAACAGCGATGCCATTTGCAACCTGTGCCAAAAGAAACTGAGTCGTGGGAAGTCCAACACCCACCTAGGTACAACTGCTTTGCGAAGGCACATGATCGCACATCACAAACGCCTATGGGATCAACACATGAGTACAAGCAGCACACAAACTCAAAGCCGTCATCCTCCTCCTGGTCCAGCATCTTCAGCCACGTCAACCACTGCTGTCCTCCTTGCCCCCTCTCAACCATCCATCTCTCGCCTTGAGCAGTTCCTGCTCATCTGCCCACAGTCAGGTGTCTGTCAAGGACATGTTTGAGCGTAAGAAGCCAATGTCACAAAGTCACCCCCTTGCCCGGCATCTGACAGCTGGCTTGTCTGAACTCTTAGCCCACCAGCTTTTACCATACAAGCTGGTGGAGTCTGAGGCATTCCAAAAATTTGTGAGAGGCAACACAGAGAGAGGAGTCTGAAGAAGAGGAGTCAGAGGAGGAAGGTGGCTTTGAGGAGGTGGAAGACCAAACACAGCAGGCATCCCAGGGGGCTTGTTGTCACCTTTCGGGGACCCTTGGTGTTGTACGTGGCTGGGTGGGGGAAGAGACCTTCAATGACATCAGTGAGTACAAGGAATGGGACATGGCTAGCTTGGTATCCAACCTTGTGCAAATGGGGAGTTTGCGGTTGTGCAAATGGACTGTTTGCGGTTGTTTGCGGTGCGTTAAACGGGGAGTTTGGTCTGTCACTGTGAAGCGGGCGTAACTCTTACACTACCTGAACGATACAACATCATACCTAATGTTTTAAAGCACATTATTCCAAACAATTTAGGAATGTTAGGTGATTTATGCCCTTTATGGATTAAAACCAGACTCTGCATCAACTATGTAATTTTCCATGGGAGTGTTGCCATGGATCCCCCTCCGGCATGGCACAGTCCAGGTGTTAGTCCCCTTGAAACAACGTTTCCATCACTATTGTGGCCAGAAAGAGTCCCTGTGGGTTTTAAAATTCGCCTGCCTATTGAAGTCTATGGCGGTTCGCCCGTTCGCGAACATTTGCGGAAATTCGCGTTCACCGTTCGTGAACGGAAAATGTTATGTTCGCGACATCTCTAGTCAGAGCATCTCCAAAATGAAAGGTTTTGTGAGGTGTTCCCGGTATGCAGTAGTTAGTACCTATTAAAACAGGTGCAAGAAAGGACAACTAGTGAACCACATCAAGGTAATGGGCTCATTGATGCATGTGGGAAGGCTCGCTCATCTGGTCCGATCACACAGAAGAGCTACTCTAGCTCAAACTGCTGAAAAAGTAATCATGGCCATAATAAAAAAGGTGTCATTACACACAGTGCATTGCACTTTGTTGTGTATGGAGGTGCGTTCACACAGACCGATCATAGATAGGGCCAGTTTGTAGCGGATCCGTGAAGACAGGAACTCAGGAGGAACTTGTACATGCTAAGCAATATTACCCCTCAGTGTAGTTGTGATATTGCTTCGAGGTGGTGTTTGTTTGGCCCAGGGATTTAGAAGACCACGGGCATTAGCCCATGTTGTGTGTGGGGTCACAGCACCGGTCAGCAGGTATACACCCTGAATGTAGTGCGGTGAGGTGTGAATAGTTTGGGTGTAGTTATTTGTTCTATCGTGTGGTTGCCTGTGTGTGCTTGGTGTGTGCCTATTCCGTGTTGTGGTGCGTCGGTGGGTCTGTAGGTGCAGGTAGGTATTTGAGTCCTCGGTGGGAAAGTCCATCGGGTTGCTTTTGGGTGTCGATCTCCGCTCATCCGCTACCCCGGCTTGGAAGTCGTCTGGAGTGCTTACATGTCCTCTGGGTGCAGTGTTCCGGTGACTCGTCGTTGGTACCTCGGGTAATTTAGAAGTCCCGCTCCCGGAGGCTGTGATGATGAGCCCACACATGTGAGGTCTGGGTTCCCTCTATTTGGGGGTTGTAGGGTGTCCAGGCATGGTGGTTCTGGCTGTGGTGACGTCTCCGGAGGTTCCTGTCTCCGGTGAGCTGCGCCTGAGTGGGCCGTCTGAGTACATTACTGAATCAGCGTTATAAGGGTGGGCCAGTGGGGTCCTGCTCTTTTTTGCTCCCTGCGTGGTGATGGTGTTTTTTGCCTTGGACTGCACAGAGTTGTCAGCCACCATCGCCCTGGGGCATGTTGTTATGATGGGCAGTTGGTGCTCTGCTGGTCTCCGCTGTGCGCAACCCATTCGTGTTAGCGGGTCGCGCACATGGCTGATGTGCGGCCATCTTGGTTGTTTGGGCCCAGATTGGCGCTGTAGTAGTTGCCCGTGGAGACCGGGATAACCCCCCTGGTCCAGAGGGAGGGGTAAGCTAGACCTGGTCGGAGACCCGGGAGTGCTGCCGTCCCATCCCGGCTCAAGCTCCGGCGAGCTTCGGGCCTTGTCGGGCCACTATGGATGCCAGGCAGGGTATCCCTGAGAGGTATCCCTGTGTACCCCAGCAGCTGGATGTCACCGTGGGCACCAGTATGGGTCAGTGGTTGCTTGTGGCTCCAAGTTAGCACCGATTTCCCGGCCCTGAAGCTCAGACAGAGCGCATCTGATCCTGTCGGTGGTCAGGCCCGCCCCCTGGATCCTCACAAGTTTTAAATCTCCAAATAGCCCGGATCTGAGCTTAAAACATATCCAAATAGTGCTCAGATCCATTCGGTATAACGGAATTGCCACTCAGGTAAAGTTCTGACCTGCCAGCCACGAGGTGAAAGTCCAAAACAGTTCAAGAGAATTGAGGACAATGGGTGTTCTCCTTTCGGGGGTTCCTGTGCGAACACCAAGAAATGTTCCCCCTGGCTTTTAGGGAGCAAATGCTAACTCCCTAAAGTTGTCCGTCTAGTTGGTCGGGATGTTGATCGTGCAGTGGTACATTCTTTCCCCGTGTTCGTGAGGCCGAAAATAGTTTCAGGCATTCGACAAGCTTCCTATAGTACCCCGCTGTCCCTAGGAAGGCTAATACCTGAGTCTTTGCCCTTGGGTAGAGCACTGGGCCACTGCCTCAATCTTAGCAGGCGTAGGCTTCTGCTGCCTTCATCCCACTCTGTGACCGAGGTACTGTACCTCGGCCATCCCCATATTGCACTTGCTAGGCTTAAGAGTTATGCCCGCTTCCCTGATCCTATCTAAGAACGCTCCTATATAGGCCAAGTGCTCCTGTCTGGTATTGCTGAATATAGTGATATCATCTACATATGTTCAGGCATAGTCTTGGAACCAATCTAGGAGCCGGTCTACCATCCTCTGAAAGGTAGCCAGAGCGCTCTTCATCCTGAACGGTATGACTCGAAATTGGTACAAGTTGAATGGGGTGAAGAAGGCCAATTTAGGGATGTCTTTGGTGGCTAGGGGGATCTGCCAATACCCCTTACAAAGGCCAGTTGTAGTGACCCCTAGCCATCCTAACTAGCAATTCATCTATCCTAGGCATAAGATAAGCATCCGACACTGTCTTGTCGTTTAACCTCCGATAGTCCACACAGAACTGGATTGTACCCATTTTGGTACTAGGGCTACTTGGCAGGCCCAGGGGCTGCGTGAGGACTCAACAACCCCCAGTTGAAACATCTTGTGGATCTCCTTTTGCATACTCTCTCGTACCGATTCAGGGATTCGGTAAGGGTGTTGGCGTAGGGGAAGCTCAGCCGCTCTCGAAACTTGACCTCATCTAACTCACATGTCTGACTCCTGTCCCCTAGGAGGTCGGGTAGGGGAAGGTTATCGAAGTCCTCTGAGGCAGGGGCATAGATCACTGCCACTTCTTCCGTTCTTTCATGGTAGGGCTTCAGCATGTTCACATGGAGCATGCGTTGCCCTCCTGCTCCAGAGCAAGGGCCGATTATATAGGTGGTATTACATTTCTGTTCTACCACCTGGTATTGATCTTGCCAGGCAGCCTGTAACTTGTCATTGCAGACAGGTTTTAAAACTAAAACTTTCTTCCCTACCTGAGGGCTCCCTTGACATTTTGCCGAAACGTTGGGTGCTTATTGGTTGACTCTTGTCCCTCTTCTCACTAGGTCTGGTATGTTTTTCTTTTCCTTGTGTATTTAATTATTTTTGGGTTTGCTAAATTTGGTATCTCATATAGCTTTTTTGTATACTTGTATTCAGTGATCTATGCATTTTGTAGTTTGCGTATATGCAACTTCAGAACTTGTAGGCATTGCATTGTACTCTCTATTTGACATTTATTGTCTTTTTTCATTCATTGATACGGTTTATGAGAGCCTATTATTGTGACCCATTTAATAAACATTTTTTTTCATATACATTTGTGGTTGTGCCCCTTGTTCAAGTAATAAATGTAACTCCTTTGACCTTTGGGAATACGGCCTCATACGCGTGAGCACCCAATATTAGTTGTCATTTTCTGTTCTTTATTAGCATTTTGAGTGTGCCTACCTGTTTTAATTGTTACTATGCATGAATATTGGTACCGCCTCATGGTATCTGGTTGTATAGTCCACTACCGTCAAGATATATTTCTTGCCGGAGGAGCTAGGCTTAGCCAGGGGTCCAACTAGGTCCACAGCTATCCTGCTAATAGGTTCCTCAATAATGGTGAGGGGGTAGAGTTTGGCCTTGCGGCGATCTCCCCTCTTACCTACCCTCTGGCAGGAATCGCACATTTGTCAATATCACTTAATGTCCTGGGACATACTTGGCCAAAATAAATTCTGAGTTAGCCGATATCTTGTTCGGATAGCAGAATATTGTGAGCTCTCCGGAGTAGTTCCTGCCAATACCTCTAAAGGTACTGTAAGAAAACCAGCATTTCCTCACTCTGTTTGAACAATATTTTGCCTATTTTCCCGGTTTTCATTAAATTTGTTGTGTAGTTTCAAAACTACCGAACCACCGACCACCCATCTGGCTCATTATCACCAAAGGAAACCATCAATTAAGCGCTCTCCCTGTGTGGCCACTGTTTGTATAGCCAAACGCCACGTGTAAGAGAAAACGTGGGCCATTTTGTGTGCACGAAAGGAGGCCGCGGGACTTGGTCGTCGAGTGTCTGGAACTAAAATCGGACACTAGACTTCCCGAACACCAGTGAAACTAAACGAACGCCTGCTTCCTTTTCCCAAACAGCTAGGAAAGCGCTGTTCGGTATTTTGGTTCCCACAAACCAGGGGAACAATCGCTACTATGAGCCAGAGGGTTCCGTTTGTGCATTTGTTCGGTTTTGTGACTTGTCGAAATAGACCGACCAAATGGGACTTCCATGAAATTCGAAAACCCCTGTGATTTTGGAATATGTTGGTCACCCAAATCAGGGTTATCCCCACCACTACTCTCTCTGATTCTTGGTAGAGAAGTCCCTTGTCCCACAAATACCATTCCCCCACTAACCCAGCCTGATTGGAGAGGTCCCGATATACCTGTAGGGTGGAATCGGTATCTACCAACTTCCAAAACTTAGCAGGGGCATCCCAGGGGAAATACTCTAGGGGTGGGGAAAGGTCTCTTACCTATGCCTCTGGGTGTGAGCTATGGCCCATGGTGTGGGCCTGTTGTTAGGTGACCACCGGGTATAGTTCCTCCAGCTGCGCTTGAGCTTGCCCAAATCATTCCCCAATAATACTTCCACAGATATCTCCTGCATCAACCCAACCTCCACCATCCCAGACCCAGCTCCCCAATTCAAGTTTACCCGGGGAGTTGGCAATTGATAGACAGCTCCCCCAGCTACACGAACGGCTACCGTACTTCCGGTTAGCTCTGAGTCGGGGACCAAGTGTCGCTTGACTAGGGTGAGAGTGGCCCCTGTGTCTTGGAGTCCATATTGCCCTGTAGAAGCAGACTGTTGTCTGCTGCTGCTTGAACAGGGTCCACTTTGTAAAGGACTTCTCTGGATGTTCTGGAGTGAAATAATGTGTGCCTCTGTGTGAAAGTAATGGGCCGCTGCTCTGGTTGCTGTAGGGAGCCCGCGGCAGATCCACTGTGCCCAGTCCCGGTTCTGGGGGCAGTCCCTTCTTATGTGCCCCATCTTTTTACACAAATGGCATTGCACATTGTTTTGCTGTTGGAAGCGGGATGGTGGGGGGTTGAATGTACCTCCACTTCTGGGTTGTATCACCAGTCCTGGAGGTGATGAAGCTTGTCGAGGACAGATCCTTGGCTGGGCCAGTCTTTGATGTCGGTGGGCATCTAGGTACTCATTTGCCCACCTCGCCGGTTCTGTGATGGTGGTGGGGTTGCGGCCCTGTACCCACTCATGGATCTCTGGAGCCAGTCCATTGAAAAATTGCTCCAGTAGCACCAGCTGCAAAGGTTCCTCCATGGTGCTCACTTGGTGGGCTTGTACCCATCCCAGTGCGGCTCTGTGTAGAAGGCATGCCCACTTGGCAAAGAGTCTTTTTTGGTTTTCTTTAATTCTCTAAACCGCCTGCGGTATGCCTCTGGAGTGATAGTATACCTGAGTAGTATAACCGATTTGACCAAGCATAGTCCTGAATGTCTTCATCTGAGACTGTTCACTATGCTTCAGCTGCTCTCCCAGACAGTCTGCTAGCCAAAAGCGGAACCCAATCTTCTGGGCTCATCAAATGCAAATTACATTTTCTCTCAAAATCTTGGAGGAAGGCATTCATATCTTCCTCCACCTCAACGAAATTCTTCAACACCCCATAAGGGATTTTCTGCTTACACTCCTGAACAATGGTTACTGCCTGGGTCCTTTCGTGCGTCAGTTGTTTGGTATTTTCCAGTACGAACTGAACTTCCGACATGGTTTGGGCAATAATTTCCGTCTAAGGGTTCTCTCCATAAAAAGATAGCCAAAACTAGTTCTCTTTGGAATGTACTCATTTCCTGTTTGTACTGATCCGAAGTGCTGCCGGTTTGGTATTCCTCCACCAGTTCGGCAATGAGGGTGACCTTTTTCTTGTTACTTGCCGCTCTTCCTCTCGCCTCCAGGAGATCCTTCAGAATGGACCGTTTGAGGACGGTATAGTCAATCTCCATCCACGGTCCATTCGGTACTGCTATCCACCGACTGTGGCTCTTGTTCCACTGTAAACTCTGGATCTCGACGCTGTCAACCAGTGTAGTGTAGCTCAGATACAAAAAATACAGGAAACATATAAAACACCCCAAAACATATTCATATTTTACAGGAACCCTACAAGTTAAGTTTGTATCCCCGAATAGCCCAGATCTGAGCGCACAACATATTTAAAAAGTGCTCAGATCCGTTTGGTAGAACCGAATCGCCATTCGGGTAAAGTTCTGACAGGGTGGCAATGGCCCAAAACTGAGGACAACGGACTGTGCTAGCACCAATGAATGCCTTCCCCCCCCCCCCCCCCCCGGCTTTTAGGGAGCAGTACAATCTTTGCCTGTGTTTGTGAGATTGTTTGGCCAAAAAATAGTTCCAGGCGTTCGAAGACCATGTACCGCTGCCTGTGTTCGGGGGACAAAATGACCACCATTCACTGGAACACATGTGTTCGGTTATACGAATGACTACCACCCAGCGAAAGCACTCAAGTTAATGTGTTAATTGCGGTTAACAGCCAGGGGTGGTCGGTGTTCGGGGAGGTATAAAGGGGGGCCACACACCATTCATTATGGAAACGAACAAGGGGGTACAGACAACCCAACAAAAAGGGAATGAGTCTGCTACACAGGCCACCTGATCAAATTCCTTTTCAGCATCAGTCAAATAAAAACTCAGCTGGAGAGGAGAAAACCTTTCCTTTATGCAGTGTATTAACAACCTTCATATGGAAAACCTTTCCTTTATGCAGTATATTAACAACAGTCATATATGCCTTAGTTTCACATGTTATTATTATTATTATATTATTTATAGAGCGCCGTCAAATTCCGCAGCGCTTTACAATGGGTGGACGAACAGACATGTAGTTGTAACCAGACAAGTTGGACACACAGGAACAGAGGGGTTAAGGGCCCTGCTCAATGAGCTTACATGCTAGAGGTGGGTACAAACCCCACCTAAGTGGACTAGCCTTACCATTTAAAGGACCACTCTAGTGCCAGGAAAACATACTCGTTTTCCTGGCACTAGAGTGCCCTGAGGGTGCCCCCACCCTCAGGGACCCACTCCCGCCGGGCTCTGGGGGGAGGAAGGGGTTAAACTTACCTCTTTCTCCAGAGCCGGGCGGGGAGCTTTCCTCCTCCTCCTCTTCTTCCTCGCGACGTCATCAGCTGAATGCGCATGCGCGGCAGTAGCCGCGCTCGCATTCAGCCGGTCGCATTGGAAAGCATTCACAATGCTTTCCTATGGACGCTTGCGTGCTCTCACTGTGATTTTCACAGTGAGAAGCACGCAAGCGCCTCTAGTGGCTGTAAATGAGACAGCCACTAGAGGCTCTGGAGGCTGGCTTAACCCTCAGTATAAACATAGCAGTTTCTCTGAAACTGCTATGTTTATAAAAAAAAGGATAAAAGCTAGCTGGACCTGGCACCCAGACCACTTCATTAAGCTGAAGTGGTCTGGGTGCCTAGAGTGGTCCTTTAAGGTTTACCCTATTTATAATGATCTTAGCAAAGAGTTTTAAATCATTGTTGAGAAGAGAGATTGACCTGTAGCTGTTACACAGCTCTGGGTGCTTGCCTGGTTTAGCAATTAAAGTAATGTATGCCTGCAAGGATTGTGTAGGGAACATCCCTCCATCTGCAATTGAATTGAATGCTCTGAGAAAGTATGTGACTAGTTGAGTAGAAAAGTATTTATAATAGAAAAGTATTTATAATGCAGCATAATCAAGCCATCAGGGGAGAGGCTTTTATGGCACAAGTAACTCATCTAAAGAGATCTTTAGTGTATTGGAAATGCTTGCTTGCAAATATATATTTTTTAAATAGTTCTTTATCATCATACATCAACAAGCACAGGGTATACATTTTGAGACAATAGGTTTGGAATGGAAATGTTACAACAGATACACATGAGATCAACATATACTGATTAGTCAGAGTAACGTGGTACATATCAATGTATTTGTAGCGGAATGCATTAAGCCTGTCATGTTGATTTCTATGTAACCGTATGCAGTATGCAATTCGTACAGTATTGTTCACATTTCGCATGTATCTTTGTGTATTTAACATGTGTGTTCAGTAGTTTCCATCCGTATATTATGCGAAGGGAAACTACCGAACTGGCAGACCACCCCAGAGAGAAGTGTGGCAGCTATTAGGGTTCACACTTTCTCTGACCGCAGGTTAACAAGCTCATTAAGGATGTATCTGGGTGGCCGTCGTTCGGTATGCGTACACGTGGCGGCGGCCATCTTACGCATGAAAAACTCAGCGGTGTTTGGTCGTCGAGTGCCTGGAACTCAAATCGGACACTCAAACTACCGAACACCGCTGAGACCTCCAGAGCTCCGTAACTACCGAACGGAGAGTCCTAACGAATCCCCATTCGGTAGAAACAAAGTACCGAACAAGTGAAGTAATATCCAGGTGAAGTTAAGTGTGGATGGCTAATATAACTGTCTGTTTTTTCTGCCGAACGGAGACCGACCGCAGGGCCCAAATGCATGGAACCCTTTTCGGATACCACCTCGTGTGCGGTCGGTCAAACTTCACCCTCCACCTAACTACCGAACCCCTGGTCTGATCTGGGTGAATTTTGGATATAATAGTCACCCAGATCAGGGCTACCTGGCGGTACCCTAATATTGATGTTATGTACTAGTTTAGGGGTACATCCAGGTTTGGGGTAAAAGTACAGTACTAGTTAAGGGGATTATGAGTCACTCTGAGGGGAGGAGGTGTGTGGGAGGTAACAGTTACATTATTGGTTACTGTCTTAATTTCTGTGAATCCCTCCCTTGCATGGGAGCATGCTTTATAAGGAACCCTGGAATAAAGATAGTTAGTTCTGCTCCTGAAACTGTGTGTCGTCCAGTTATTGGGATTGCTGTTGGGATATTGCTGTACCTTTTTACCTGCTGGAAACTCTGCTTGTGGATTTACTATTGACTTGTTCCTGAGCCTCACTGGGATCTTAAGTGGAGAATAGCTGTGGAAAATCAGCTCTCCGCTACAGTATTCGCATTCCAATCTACCGCAACTCCCAACTGCCTGGAGGGTCCCTATCTGCATTGCGTCTTTCCCAGTACGTAAATCAAAATATTGCAAAACAATTGCACTTTTTCTCTACTTTTTCTCTACTAATGTAAATAATGGGTCATTCATAACTGAAGATGACTCTTATGGGTAGTGACACATGTCTGGTGTCTTCCAGGAGAGGAACATGTGTGCCGGTTGCTTGGCCCCAAAAGAAGAGTCAGAGAGTCTGACCTCCCCATCCAAGCTACTATCTTTTGTATAGGAGGAGGGGGATAGTGATTGTGGTATGCAGTATCCCACGTACCCTATCTGAATGGCATGGAGATACTAAGATTGTTTGTGGGATTTTGTCCTAAATCAGGGATACCACTTCAGAGCTGTGGGGGGAAGGGGTGAAAGAGAAGGGGATGGGATCTATCTCCTGGCTGCCCAGATCGCATCCTGTGCCTAAGAGGCGAGGAGGAGGGTGTAGTCCAGTACACCTCCTGAAGGATTTTACTATTTGCTTTAGTCGACTCCTGATGACCTTTTAAGAATTTGCACCAAGGTTCCCAGATGTCTGAATAAAAATCAACTTTTTGTATCCATTCTCTAATGGATGGATAGTTCGTTTTTTTCCATTTTATTGGGATGAGTTGGTACGCTGGTGTGAGCAGGTATCTGATTAGTGAGGCTGAATCCTTCGGTAAGGGGAGTATGTAGTATATGAAAGTTTCGGGTGAGAATGGTATGTTCACCCCCAAAATGGTCTAGATAAGTGTAGATATTCTGGACCAGAACTTTTGGATTTCTGGGCATGACCACCAGATGTGTGATGAATTACCCTCAGGTTGAAGGCATCTCCAACATTGGCTGGATGTATCAGTGAACAGACGTTTAAGTTTACTAGGGGTATAATGCCATCTTACTATCCTCTTGTAGTTACTTTCTTATGTCGCTAGGTTGGTGTAGGATTTGTGGAATTTTTTTTTCCAGGTTTTATCTGTTAGGGATAAGTTTAGTTCCATTTCCCAGCTATATTTGAACATTGGGATGCTTGTGTATCCTGTAATATTGAATACATGGTTGTTATTTGTTTCTTTTTAAGTGTGTGTTGTGAGCAGTTATTTTCGAATTGTGAAAGTATGCAGTTACCGGCTTGAAGAAACCTTCCCATCTGTAAAAAGTGTGTTAGTTGGTTATATTGGAATTTCTGCAAAGTCGTGTGGTTTCTGTCTGCGAGTAATGATTCTAGTGTTTTAATCCCACTATCATCCCTGAGCGTGTGTAGGGTTAGGTAGGGGGTGGTATGATAGTCCTTGTATGCGGTGCCCTTTCCGCCTGGCTTGAAGAGAGGGTAGTGTGACCACATTATGGTCGGGTGTTGGGAGTATCTGAGTAGTGTTTGCCCTGATTTGTGCCACGGTATGGTGTATATGGGGACTCAAAAGAATGAGCCCTCTATGGCCACCCATTGCTTGGTCATGGCAGCGTCTGACCAGTCATATATTCGAGCTAGAAGCACTGAATCATTATATGTTTCTACGTTTGGCAGTCCTAGTCCTCTGTCAATATTTGGTCTAGTGAGCAATGAGTATGATAGTCTAGGATGTTTGAAGGACCAGATGAATGTTGTGAACAGTTTGCGTATAATTTCAAAGAACGTTTTCAAGATAGTAATGGGAGTAATTCGGAGTAGATATAGGATTCTAGGTAGAAATGTGGACATTTCCTGCAGTATATGAGGTAAGGATTGGGCTGAGTCGGTGAAGAGCATGTCGTCTACGAAGGCTGACAATTTGTGTTCTGCCCCCTCGATCTGGAATCCTTTAATGCGGGGTTGTCTCTTACCCCCTGGAGGAAGGGCTCAAGACCTAGGACAAAAAGGACTGGGGAGAGGGGGCACCCCTGTCTCGTGCTGTTGGATATTTTGACCTGGTCTGATAGTTGGTTGTTGATACGTAGCTTTGCAACTGGGTTGGAGTAAAGTGCCCGCAGCCAACAAAGCCAGTTTGAGCCAAAACCCATCTGCTCCAGCGTGGCCAGCATTGGGGACCAGTCCACCCTGTCAAATGCCTTTTCAGCATCTTTTGAAAGTAGTAGTGTCTGGGTGTGGGTGTGTTTTGAGAGGTGTATGAGGTTGAGAAGTTTGGTATCATTGTTCTTGGCCTCTCTACCCAGCATAAAACATGAGTGATCAGGGTGGACTAGTCCCAGGAGCAAAGGGCATAGCTGGTTCTCGAGGATCTTTGTAAAAAGATTTTATGGTCAATGTTGATGAGTGATATGGGCCTGTAACTTCCACACTGAGTGGGATCCTTACCTGGTTTGGGTAAGAGGGTTATAGTGGCTTCGAGTGTTTGGGGTGGGAAGGAAGGGGTTTTGAGCAGAGAGGTGAAGGAGTTTAGGAAGGGGTGCGAGAGTCGGGAGGAAAATGTATTTGTAATATTTGGCTGTGAAGCTGTCCGGACCCGGACTCTTCCCCAAGGGGAGGGAGTTTATTGCCACTTCCAATTCATCCTTGGAGATGGGAAGGTCTATTGATTGTTGTATATTGGGTGGCATTGTTGATTTGATCCTTCAGGTAAGGAAGTCTCTAACTTCTGAGCTCTGTGGCGGGGTCTCCCTAACGTTATAGAGCTTATGATAAAATTCTTGGAAGGCTTCCATGATGTCTGTCATTAGATTGGATTTTGTGTTTTAGTTTCCATTGGGCCCTAGTGGGATTAAGAGAAGGGATTTGAACAGCAAGAGACATGGGTGCATGGTCCGACCAAGTGATCGGACCGTACAGTGGGTTATTAAGTTAAGGAAGCAGTGTGGCAGGAACAACATATCTATTCTTGTGTACGTCCCTGTGGGGTAGGAGTAGAACGAGTAGTCCCTGGTCGTAGGGTGCAGTATACTCCAACAGTCAAATAGTTGGACTCTGTTTGGAATGGTTTGAATTCTTTTGCGCGTTGAGATTTGGTACATGTGTGATGTGGACGTGGAGTCCAGAGTGCTATCCAGTGACATATTGAAGGCCTTCCCCATAAGCAGAAGGCCATCCATAAAGTGTTCTAGGGTGCTGAGTATTTTGCATAAAGAGCGACAATGTTTTCTATTAGCGAGGTAGAGATTTGTGAAGGTCACCACTGTGTTGCCTACAAGCCCCTTCACAAATATATAACTGCCATTGTCATCAACCATGTGATCTTTGTAAGTGAAATGTACATTTGCTCCCATAAAGATTGCCAGCCCCCGAGATTTGGATACAGTATAGTTGCTGAAGTATCACTTGGGGTAGCTTGTCCCTAAGGGAAGGTGCAGAGTCTTTATGGAAATGGGTCTCTTGAAGAAAGACCACCTCCGCTTTAAGGAGATGGGCTTTTGTCAATGCCATACACCTTTTTTCAGGAGTGTTTAGGCTCCTGGCATTGAATGAAATCACACGTATGGTGGCCTTCTGTGCGGTCTCGCTGAGATTTGATGTGTATAGAGGGCATTGCAGCTTGGAAAGCAAGGCAGCAGGCCCCTGGGGTTTAAGGGATTTAGAGAGACCAGTCGGTAGAGGTAAAAATTAAATCACAGCAATAACAATAACTGTACACAGTACAATATTCTTTGTAGGAATACTTTCAGTAATATAATGAGGCTTTCCCGTCTTAAGAGATAAGTGCTGGTGTCGATCCCTGAGATTAACCTGAGTCTACAGGGAACAGTCGGGTATGGCTTGACACTGCTGGGGTGTTTTGAGGGTTTTAGTTGGCCAAATGGTAAGGGCTTTATCTTATAACAATTAAATCACAAGATAAGCATGTATGCGTTTGAAGTGGATGGTAAAATAAGTGGAGATTTTGTTGTCCACTTCACCTTGGAGGCTAGTAGTTGTATGTGTTCGGGGTGATGGGGCACATGGGTGGGCTATCAGGAGTAAATCCTTGAAATTTTGATCTGTGTGGTGTGAGGTAACAAATATTAGGTCTGTATGCTCTCTGATGGAGTTAAAGAAACCAAACTGGGGTAATAGGGGTGTTGGAGATGCAGAGAAAGCTTAAGGCGACCTCACAGGATGCCTCTTAGGAGAGGATGAGTAGGTAGCTAGGGGCTGTAAGAGCATTGGAACTGCCCTCATTCAGAGGGTCCATAAGGGTTATCAGGGAACATATGTGGATCATTACTGTGTCTGCTGAATCTGGGAGTGCTAAACAGGAGGTATGATGTGCCTTGCTGAACGGGAGCAGTGGAAAGAATTGTATGGAAGCATAATCATACAGTACATCAACATACGACATGAGTTAATCTCCCTTCGGAACCAAAGGAGGAGGTTTCATTATTCAGTCCCAGGTCTCTTATGGGTTCCATTTTCGGGTTGCCCTACCAAAATGTGTGATAAGTCCTCTTAGGTAATTCGTTCCATCAGACTCAAGGTCCCCTGGGGAGTCTTCTGTCTTCTCTATATTCTCCCTTTGTTATGGTGATGGTTGATAGTCCCTTCCATATAGGGTACGTTTAGTCCGAAACAGAAGGTGATAAGATGAACGGGAGGATGGGTGGAGAGAAACCGTTCACTGCTCTGCAGTGGGTCGGCAGAGTACCAGTCCATTACTTGTACTTTGTTTTGTTCCAAGGCTCTAATGAATGGTTGCACGTCTTGGTATGTGGTGATGATGTGTGTGGATCCCTTGTGTGCCATGATGAGGGCAAAAGTGAAGCCCCAGCGATACTTTACATTACGTGCTCTCAGTTGATCCGTGATAGGCTTTATGGATCTTCTTAAATGGAGTCAGCCATCATAGGTCGGGGAAGATTTGTATTTCATGACCATGGTATAGTAATGGCATGGTGGTGGAGCGCAGTGCGCGCAGAATTTCATATTTTCTCTTTTTTAATTTGACAATTTTTATTTTCAGTGCAGCTGCAGAGGGGTACAGAAGAGAAAAGGGGGTAGGAGGGCAGCAATGAAAGTCAGTGCATATAAGTTTAAGTAACAGTTTCGAGGCATACGACATTGAAAATTCCCACCTTTTCACATAATAACAGTTGATTTTGTGACATGGCATTTACTCGCATATTGCACAGTACCGGTGTCATAGCACATCCTCGATTTGTGTGGACTGGGGATGTGGCGGGGTATAGCCCGAAGGCGGTGGTACGGCCTGTGTTACCAGTTCCATTGTGTGATGGGGGGGGGGGAGAGTGGGGGAGTATTGGAAGGATTAGGGCTTAGGGTTACAATATAGGTTGGGTGGTAGTCTGATGCTGTCCTCACATTAAGCTAAACATGTATGGAAATGTTGTGCCTACAGTCGGGGAGGTTTCAAGTTCCTGCTTGTGGTATGTGCTTGTGTGTTAGTTTTGTTCGGGTTTGTAGTTTTCCCACATTTTCCACCCCATGGGCCAGTAGGGGGCTTTCAGCGTTGTTTTCCTTGCCATAGTTTCATAGGCTTTAGTAGTCTCAACCGCCTTGATACATTGGTTGATCGTGGGGGTGGATGTCTGTTTCCACTGCCTGCTCATTACATTGAGGGCCGCAATGATGATGTGGTATATTAGGTACCTGTGGCATTTTTGTGGTACGTGTGACAGCAAGAGGAGTAAGAACGTTTCAGGCAGAAGGGGCAGGTGCACTTTAGTGCATTGAGTTGCCAGAGCGGATACATACGTCCAATATTGACTGAGCTTTGGGCAGTGCCACCATATATGTATCATGGTTCCACAGTCCGCATGACATCTCCAGCATACATCAGATGTGTCAGGGAAGCTGTGTTTATGCCGGGTGGAGACTAGATACCATCTGTAGAGTATCTTGTGGGAGAGTTCCAGATGGGTCGTGCAAAGAGTTAGTTGTCTGTGGGCTTTAAAGATGTCTTGCCACTGGTCATCCGGGATTGGATGTCCGATATCTTTTTCCCACGCTGATTTGAAGGAAGGGGGGTGTTTTTGAGATTGAATGTGTTTGGAGGTATAAATCGTGGAGATGAGTTTTGTGGCTAGCTTGGTCCTCATGCAGATCTTTGTCACTGTTATCCAGTGCGGGTCTGGTGGTTTTGCAATATGTTGTGTCTGTTGGAGAGCAAACCAGGATTGCAGTTGTATGTAAGAGAAGGTGGCCGTTTTAGGTATTTTGATTTCTGTTCGAAGGTCTGAGAGTTTCTTGAGATGGCTGCCGTACGTCATTTGTGTCATGGTTGATACTCCGTGTCTATGCCAGAGTTTGTAGTTGAAGTCGGGTATAAGTAGTCGCAGCTCTTCCAGCGGAAATGCTCGGGAGAGCAATGCGGTTGCGCCTATCTTCTTTCGGTAGTTGTCCCATATGGAGAGAGTTAGTACGGTGGTTGGTAATAATTCAGAGTTCTTCGGTCTTTGAGATTTCGACAGCCAGGCCATGAGTGATAGGGAAAGTCCACGTGCATAGCTTTTCTCCAATTCGGCCCATGCCATCGGGTCTCGGCGATGTGACGTTGATAGCAGAGGGGCTATGTGAGATGCTCGATAATACCCCGCCCAGGGCGAACGGTCGGTACATTGTCGTTTTTGCCACTCTTAGTTTTGCGTTGTCCCATACATAAGCGTTTAAGAGGTTTTGCAGTTCCAGTACATATTTTTGGGGGAGTTTTAGAGGGAGTGTTCGGAATAGGTACTGAATTATTGGTAGGATCACCATCTTCACCGAGGCTATCCGTCCAGTCCACGAGATATACTTCCCTTTCTACCCCTGTAGAAAAGTTCTAATTTCGCCAAGCAATTTGGCGTAGTTCGCCTTGAAGAGTGTGTTGGGTGTGAGTGTGAATTGACTCCTAAGAACTTTATGTGGTCTCCAGTCATAGCTAAAGTTTGTTTTTAAGGTCGTCAAGTCCTGGGCAGGGACTCCTAGAGAGAGGGTTTTTGCAATATTTAGTTTGTAGTAGGAGCACTTGCTGTATTGGGATAGGTCCCTGTGAAAGTTGGGCAGGGATATGTGTGGGCGTTCTAGGGATAGGAGGATGTCATCTGCAAATAGAGATAGCTTGTATTCTCCTTCCTTTGGCTCGGACCCCATGTATGTTCGGGTTGTCGCGTATCTGCTCGGTTAAGGGCTCTAGTGCTAAAGTAAAGTAGCGGGGAGAGCGGACAGCCTTGTCTGGAGCCATTGGAAATGGTGAACATTTTTTACATAAATCCCCCATTTACTACTCGGGCTGTTGGGGAGGAATATAGTGCATTGACAAGTGACAGAAGCTGGGACGGAAATTCAAACTTCCGTAGGAAGGCGAGTAGGAAGGGCCAATAGAGCCTATCAAATGCTTTTCTGTGTCTAGGGACAATAGGACACTTGGGACCCTCCACTTTTGCATCCCGTATAGGAGGTCTAGGGTTGTTCGTGTGCCATTCGCTCCCTGTCTGCCCCCCACAAATCCCACTTGGTCTTCCCCGATAATTGTGGGAATAATAGGTGTGTTACCTCGATTTTAAAAGATTTTCTGCCTGAAATGCCCGGAGCTAGTTTAGTGTGCGTCCATCAAGGTCGGCAGTTGGCCATGCCCACTGGTGTGTAAGGGGTGCATTGTTTGAATCTGTATTGTATGTGTATTGTGTGTGTAAGGGGTGCATTGTGTGAATCTATTTGTATGTGTAATAGATGCAAGTTGTGTTTATGTGTATGTAAGGGATGCAGTGTGTGTGTGTGTGTGTCTGTAAAGGGTGCATTGATTGTCTCTAAGGGGTGAATTAAGTGTGTGCAAGAGAAGCAGTGTGTGTTTGTGTGTGTGTGTGTGTAAGGGATGCATTGTGTGTTTCTGTGTGTAAGGGATGCAGTGTGTGTGTAAAGGTTGCATTGTGTATTTCTGTGTATGTGTGCAAGGGAAGCATTGTGTGTTTCTCTGTGTGTAAGGGAAGCATGGTGTGTTTCTGTGTGTGCATAGGGATGCATTGTGTGTGTGTGTGTGTAATGTGAAATAGAGTTTGTGGGGTAGAATAGGGGCTAAGAGGGGAGCATTAAAAATATATATTTTTTGTTTTTGTTTTCCGTCTTACATCACCCTTTAGTGCATCTCTTGCAAGCCCCTTGTTTTGTCTCTTAACCCCCTCTTTGTATGTCTCCTACATCCTCCCTTCTTTGTGTGTCTTACTCCCCCCAGTCCCTTTGTGTGTCTCCCTCCCGAGCTCCTCTGTGTGCCTTTTTCTCCCCTACCAGCACTTTTGGGCTTCTCTTTTCTCCCTTCTTTAGCCTCTCTGTCATCCACTCTCCTGTCCCTTAATAATCTCTTTTCACTCCCTCCCCCACCCCATTAGTCGTCTCTCGTCTCCCCTCTCCCCTCTTGGTGGTCTCTCCTCTCCCCCCTCCTCCCCTAGTGGTCTCTCCTTCCCACCCCCGCCTGGGCTGGTCTCTCCTCTCTCCTCCCCTACTGGTCTCTCCTCCCCCACTCGTGGTCTCTCCTCTTCCCTCCCTCATGGTCTCTCCTCTCCTCCACCCACCCCAGGAGTTCTCTCCTCCCCCTTCTCTTCTGGTGCTCTCTCCTCTCCCTCCCCTCCCCACATGGTCTCTCCTTCCCCCCTCCTCCACTGGTGGTCTCTCCTCCCCTCCTTAGGTGGTCTCTCCTCACCCTCCCCACCCGCCTAGGCTATCTCTTCCCCCCTCTCTTCCCCCTCCCCAGATGGTCTCCCCCTCCCTCCCCAGATGGTCTCTCCTTCCCTCTATCTCTCCCCTCCCTCCCCAGGATGTCTCTCCTTCCCTCTCTCAACCCCTCCCTCCACAGGTAGTCTCTCCTTCCCTCTCTCACTCCCCCTCCCTCCTCCCTCAGGTGGTCTCTCCTTCCCTCTCTCCCCCTGTCCCTCCATCCTCCCCCAGGTGGTCTCTACTTCCCTCTCTCCCCCTCTCCCTCCCCAGGTTGTCCTCCTACATCTCTCTAGTGTAGCGTGGCTGAGCTCTGCTCTGGTCCGTGGTACAGGATCTTCTGTTTTCTGTACCCGGCCGGACTGAAAGTAAGTGCTCACTGAGTGAGCACTTCCTGTCATTCCAGCAAGGTACAGGAAACGGATGTTCCTGTACAACGGACCGGAGCTCAGCCACGCTACACCGAAGGACTGGCAGGAGGGAGCTCCATGCGCTTCCCTCCTGCTGATCCCTCATGGCCGCACCGGCCTGGGCAGTGCTGCAGCTGCCTGAGGCTCTCTATAGAGCACTTAGGCAGCTGCAGCATGAGGGGGCCGGCGCTCCTGGCAGAGCCCCCTTCCTAAGGGGCGCCCTTGGTGGCTGCCTAAGTCGCCTATAGGAAGTGCCGGCCCTGTGTAAGTGTGTGAGCACACTGTGTGCAGTATAGTGTTTAATCTTAAAGTCAAACACAATAACATGGCAGTAGTAGTAAATCCATCAAGCAGCAACCTACTTTTTAACATAAATATAAGGCAGGATGAAACCACTACAGTTAAAGGTAATTTAAAAGATGGGGACCAACAGTGGTAGTAGCAGTACTTTCTCCACTACTACCACCCTTAGGCAGAACAGGTTGATGATGGTAGTGCCAGTAATCAACAGAAGCAAGTAGGACAGGGACATTTGACTCCTCATCATTCTATGGACATGCCCACCAGCCCACTCTTTTGTTTGATTTTATTAATTTCTCAGATTTACTAAGTGCTCATACTGGCTATTATGCTTTCCTCTCATTGATGGCAGACTAGTGTCAGCCCAAAGTGCCTGGGTATGGTGGTGATAGAGGAGGAGATCCAGCCTTACTGGCAACCATTCTTGATCATTGCAGGAGGATTGCCAGGCATTCAGGGCCGGTGCAAGGATTTTTGCCGCCCTAGGCAAAATAAAGATTTGCCCCCCCCCCCACCCTCCCCTAGTGATCTATCCTCCCTTCTCCCTTAGCGGTCTCTCCTCACCCGCCTCCCCTAGTGGTCTCTCCACCACCCCCTCCCTCCTTTAGTGGTCTCTCTCTCCTCAACCCCCCTCCCTGTGTTCTCATCTCACCCCGTGTTCTCCTCTTCTTCTCACCCGTGTTGTCCTCTTATTCCCCCCTCCCTGTGTTCTCCACTTCTTCCCCCCTCCCTGTGTTCTCCTCTTCTTCTCCCCCCGTCCCTGTAATCTCTTCTTCTCCCCCCTGTAATCGTCTCTTCTTCTCCCCCCCTCACTCCCTGTAATATTCTCCCCCCTCCCTCCCTGTAATATTCTACCCCCCTCCCTGTAATATTCTCCCCCCTCCCTCCCTGTAATATTCTCCCCCCCTCCCTCCCTGTAATATTCCCCCCCTCCCTGTAATATTCTCCCCCCCTCCCTCCCTGAAATATTCTCCTCCCCCCTCCCCTCCAATCTTCTCCTCCCCCCCTCCCCTCCAATCTTCTCCTCCCCCCTCCCCTCCAATCTTCTCCTCCCCCTCCCCTCCAATCTTCTCCTCCCCCTTCCCCTCCAATCTTCTCCTCCCCCTCCCCTCCAATCTTCACCTCCCCCCTCCCCTCCAATTTTTTCCTCCCCCCATCTTCTCCTCCCCCTCCCCTCCAATCTTCTCCTCCCCCCCTCCTCTCCAATCTTCTCCTCCCCCTCCCCTCCAATATTCCCCTCCCCCCTCCCCTCCAATCTTCTCCTCCCCCCCCTCCCCTACAATCTTCTCCTCCCCCCTCCCCTCCCCTACAATCTTCTCCTCCCCCCCTTCCCTCCAATCTTCTCCTCCCCCTTCCTCCAATCTTCTCCTCCCCTCCAATCTTCTCCTCACCTCCCCTGTAGCGTGGCCGAGCTCCTCTCCGGTCCGCGACCCAGCTGGACTGACAGGAAGTGTCCGGCCGGGTCGCGGACCGGAGAGGAGCTCGGCCACGCTACAGGGAAAGGGAGGTGAGGCAGTGCGGCAGCCGTATGAACGCTCTCTACAGAGCGCTCAGGCGGCTGTGACATTTAAAGGGCCAGCGATGGGGGCGCAGGGCGCCCCCTCCTATATGGCGCCCTAGGGGGCTGCCTAGTTCGCCTTACAGGAAGCGCAGGCCCTGCAGGCATTTCTACCATGATGTGAGGGCTAGTCAATTCTTGAGGAAAGAGCAAGAAAAAACAGGTATTCGCACATACCGTCTATAAGAGAATGTCAGCACACAGTGGAACGCCAGTATTGGAAAGAATTTTGGAACAGCAGAGGGCAATTCATTCCAAAATCTCTCTTCTCGTATCAAATAAATAATTTTCAATCATGGAGCTCAATATCTCGGCTTTCTGATTTACTATGGACCAGATCTGCAGCAAGAGAAACTAAAAGAAGGTAAGAGCCCCCCAGCCTTTACCAGGGGAGGCACCCCAAGAAGCAGTTTCTCATACACACTGTAAATCTAAGAAGCGCATTTTTATTGTATCTAAATATATTACACTATGTTTGGTTTATTTTTTCCTTTATGGATGCTTAGCTGATTCCCAAATATCGTTTTTATATTGTAATAATTAATAAATGTCTTTGATAGTAGGGATTTTGCCTGCTTGAGTCTTGTGGTGTGATTACATCTGTTCCATCTACAGACATAATTGGTACATGCTGATAGGGCACTTTTTTGTTGTTGTTTTTTTCTAAATTAAAGGAGAATCACTCACGCTAAAGACTGAATGTGTAGGAAAACTTTGTTCTTCTCAAGGAGGAAAGGGAGAGTGGGTCATCAATTGCCTACTCACCTTTTCCTTTTTTGAAAAAACTCTGCTGTTGCTGTCCTCCTTTTTTCATTATTACAAATTTGGAAAAGGAAACGCAACCGATTGTTATAAAAGTTCTCTCACTTAATACTTTTTTTAATACAGGTATAATATAATTTTGACAACTCACAATTGGCACTATAAAACTGCCTGCTATTGTGTAGTCATTAGATTAATAATATTGTAGCTATCTTTGTATTATAGTACATTAATTGGCACCTTCTCGCTCCCTTTTGTTTTATCCAAATAATTATCATGAGGTGTTTCTCTGAACAAAATTCCTCTCAAAAACACATGAACACATTTCGAGCCATCGAACCAAATGTTTTCACTGTGCAGTGAAAGTGTAGTCTAAATGTAGATAACACCTTTCATCTGTGAATTGAGTTGTTCAACATACTACCTACAACAACACACTATATAACCTTTAACTAAGTTCCCATAAAGTTTAGTATTTTATATGTATGCCATGTATGTGTATTATGTCTGCTATATGACATTTGTGTACAATCTCCAATTGTACTTGGAGTGTTCCTATATGTTAGGTTAGAGTGCAACATTTGACTGGGGTAATTCAATATGTTCTAGTACATTCCATAATACAAACATGCCAGCCTATGTATCCGAAAGCATGGTCATTTTAAAATTTATTTTATTGCATTAATCTCCCCCTCATATAATGTTCTATGCTAGGAAGAGATTATATATTTTTTTCTTTTACAAATCTACATTTGCTCAAACAGAACAAAGTTGCAAACACACAACATATGAAAAATATCAATATTAATTATCTTACACTAGGTACTCACGTCTTTTTTTGTTGTTGCTATTTTAGTCCATCTGTGGCATCTTTAGCAGCCGGATTGAAACTGAACAAAGGTAACTTTTCATAGGATACACTAGACCTTTATTACAGTAATAAACAGTGGTAGCAAAGGGCATGTAATAGAATTTTCGAGAATCATTCATGGTTCTCAAAGCAAAATATGTACTTATTAACATTTTTATTAGTATCATCATCCATTTAGTATTGTTGTTCCCAGCATCACACCAAAATATTCATGTTTATTTTATTCCAAAATAGATTTGAAATTAAAATAACATTTCTTCAATTATTGTATTGTTTGGAAACAAAGAAATCATAATTGCCTATTTTATTTTGTGATTGCTGCTGGCTCAATGAAAATGTTTAGGATTCTACTCCAACTTCACTCAGGGTTATTCAATAAAATGTGGCTTGTTGAGAATAGAAGGTTTTGAGTTCAAATTTTAGGTTATGATAACTAAAGTAGATGTCAGCTATATATTCATCAGTCATTGAGAAAGATAAACCAGCAGTGATACTAAGTGGTTTACCCTGGTTGTGTCTGTATGGGAGTGAGAGGTAGCCTGGGTTATATATCCTAATGAGGCTAGCAGGGATATTCGCTAAAATGATTTTGTCAGGACGGACACAATTCTGTGAAAATGACCGAATTCCAATTGTAATTCTCAGAATTTGCAATGACATTTATCATATTTGATGAAGCCAATTCCGGTCAATCTGAGCGAATCTGCAGCAAACGCCTACAAGAATTGTGTCCAGATTAAAAATCAGAGCTTTCGCATCCGAACCTTATTCGGAAGATTTGAAAAGCTCCATTTTAACAAACATTTGGAACCAATGCACATTTTCAAATTAACTTTAATTTGCTTCTATGCAAACCCATTTTAAGTATCATTTGCTTGCTAGTACTTCCCCTGAACTCTATTGGCGGTGGATGGGGGCTATTATTATAATATTCAGAGGGGGACCTGCTGCAGGTGAAGGCATAGGGAGGTTTTAAACCTCCCTTATATTAATATGGGGGTGTTATTGGATCCATAGGGTTTTTTATTTATTTATTTTTATTGTGTTTTAATTTACCTTTTTATGTGGCAGCTGGCAAGCAAGTGGCCACATTTAACCCTCTGGTCACAGAGGATTCTTAAATATTTGACTGCTCTCTGCTAATTTGCTAGTTTTTTTTTTAAATCCAGTGGCATTCAGTCCAGCTAAAATTCATATAAATAGAAGTACCAATATAAATATTGATACCAAATTCCAAATACCAATTATTATTATTATTAAATAGTGTGAAGAATGTAAAGAATGTTGCAGTCCAAATAGTCCCATATGCAGCTTGATGGCTTTGTCCCATTCGCTATGAGGCTGCAATTCAGACTTAAAGGGACACTCCAGGCATCCAGACCACTTCTGCTCATTGGAGTGGTCTGGGTGCCAACTCCCCCTACTCTTAACCCTGCAAGTGTAATTATTGCAGTTTTTTTTATAAACTGCAATAATTACCTTGCAGGGTTAACTCCACCTCTAGTGGCTGTCTACTAGACAGCTACTAGAGGGCACTTCCTGACTCATAGCACAGATTATCTGTGCTAGAGCGTCGCAGGACGTCCTCAAACGATATGTGAGGACCTCCAGCGTCGCTCATTTCCTCATAGGAAAGCATTGCCGCGCATGCGCATTAGGTCTCCTCGGCCGGTGGGCGGGATCAGTCTCGCCCACCCGCCAACGGAGACAGTAGGAGGAGTGGCGTGGAGGAGGAGACAGCGATGAGGGACATCGTCGCTGCCTCAGGTAAGTGACTGAAGGGGTTTTCACCCCTTCAGTAACTGGGAATTGGGGGGTGAGAGGGAGAGGGGACCTGCAGTGCCAGGAAAACGGATTGTTTTCCTGGCACTGGAGTTTTCCTTTAAGTGAATAACCCTGTAGGTTTAGCTTACTTTCGTATCTTCCTAGCTTTTATTGCTAGTGGCAAAAACAAACTGGAGGAAACTCCCCATCTCATCTTCAAGGACATTTTATTGTAGGATGTAAGAAATAAAATCATTAAAGATTTTGGCTACTACCTATAGAGACACTATAGTCACCAAAACACCTTTAGGTTATTGAAGCAGTTTTGGTATATAGATCATACCCCTGCAGTCTCACTGCTTAATTATCTGCCTTTTAGAAGGAAGAGAATTAAGCAATATCATGTAAAAGAAAGCTATATCTAATGGCATAGGTGGAAAAGTATGATGGTTTTAATACTGTTCCTTTCACTGGTATTGGTAGGTGATATATAACATTTACTACTATCATATCCTTTGGTATATACCTATTGGTTTCATACATGATCAGTGTGTTGTGTCACACAGCCTTTAGTAAGGTTTTTCTCATTTGCATTTTTTGGAACTTCTACAAGTGATACTCGAAAAAAAAGTATCATGCAAAACTTCATTTATTTCAGTAATGCAACGTAAAAGGGGAAACTAATATATGAGATAGACGCATTACATGCAAAGCAAGATAGTTCAAGCCGTGATAGTTCAAGTGCGATGATTATGGCTTACAGCTCATGAAAACCCCAAATCCACAATCTCAGTAAATTAGAATATCGTGAAAAGGTGCAATATTCTAGGCTCACAGTGTCCCACTCTAATCAGCTAGGTAAGCCATAACACCTGCAAAGGGTTTCTGAGCCTTTAAATGGTCTCTCAGTCTGGTTCAGTTGGATTCACTATCATGGGGAAGACTGGGGACTTTCACAAGGAGTGGACACACAGACGGATCCTGGACATGGGCTTCAGATGTCGTATTCCTCTTGCCAAGCCGCTCCTGAACAACAAACAACGCCAGAAGCGTCTTACCTGGGCTAAAGAAAATCAAACCTGGTCTGTTGCTCAGTGGTCCAAAGTCCTCTTTTCTGATGAGAGCAACTTTCGTATTTCATTTGGAAACCAAGGACCCAGAGTCTGAAGGAAGAATGGAGAGGCACACACTGCGAGATGCTTGAAGTCCAGTGTGAAGTTTCCACAGTCTGTGTTGATTTGCGGAGCCATGTCATCTGCTGGTGTTGATCCACTGTGCTTCATTAAGTCCAGGGCCAGGCAGCCATCTACCAGGAGATTTGGAGCACTTCATGCTTCCTTCCGCAGACAAGCTTGATGGGGACGCTGACTTCATTTTCCCGCAGGACTTGGCACCTGCCCGCACTGCCAAAAGCACCAAAGCCTGGTTCAAAGACCGTGGGATTACTGTGCTTGATTGGCCAGCAAACTCGCCTGACCTGAACCCCATAGAGAATCTATGGGGCATTGCCAAGAGAAAGATGAGAGACATGAGACCGAACAATGCAGAAGAGCTGAAGGCCGCTATTGAAGCATCCTGGTCTTCCATAACACCTCAGCAGTGCCACAGGCTAATAGCTTCCATCCAAATACTTTATTTTCAATGCAAATATATGTATATAGTAATTGTTTAATTCTATGGTGGTTTTGTAACAGATGATCTGACAGGGCCCTTCACCAGCAATGCACTTTTTAATAATGTGTAGTAAGAAATATAGTAATTGTTTCAATAATCTATCAGCAGAAAAAATGGAAAACTGAGAGCTTTAATCAATTAAATTTCCAGTTTAGTTTTCAATAATTTTAGGTTTTAACACAAATGTTCTGACCAGTTTTTGCTCATATGCATGAGAGTTTGGAAAACAATTAATATATTGAAAAAAAAAGTTGTTTTTTTTGTTATGAGTATCTTTATTTTTTTTTTCATAATACATTTTATATGAACACTGTAAATTTAGATAAAAAATCTGTTTATATACTGTGATTTATCCACTTGTATCTTAGGACATGTGCAGAGAATGAACAAAGATTGCTGCATGTGAGATCATTAAGGTCACTAGAAAATAAAATCCACCATATTACATGAAAAAGGTGATTCAGACAATACATAAAATTTAATTTAATCAGATTGAAGACTGAAGTCTAATTTCAGACAACATGGACAAATAGTGATTTTACAAATGGAGCTAAGACCAGAAAGCTATGAATAAAAAAGAGGAGGTGGGGACTTGTGCTTAGCCATACAGGGAATAGTCAAGTTTCTTATATGGCACCTCTGTAAGGTAATATATTTAAAGTGTACCTGTCTTGGTACTCACAACGTATGCTGTTTTTTTTGTTTTTTTTTATTCTTTATTTTTGCAATGGTATGTGGTAGACAATGCATAATATTGTGGCTCGTGCAAGAGCCTATTAAGTTTCAATAGATAGTATCCATTTACATTCATGTTACAGTGCATGGTTGGTTATTCAAGTTAGGCATGGCATTGCTACGGTTAACCATTGTCTTTTATGTGATATAAGAGAAATTAAGAGAACAGAATTAACACAATAACAATAGAGTAAATACAGTAAATACACGGGTCGGGACACCGGTCGTCTCGACCCAACTATGGTGGTCGTGGAAGGGGAGGGAAAGGGGGGGGGTAACTCAGTCTATTGTGAGTAACTACTCTTCACTCCATTTTCCCTGTTCTTAACGGTCACTATATGTTTCCCATGGTTCCCAGGTCTTAGTGAAGGCCCTGGTGGTACCCCGCACTTGGGCTGTTAGCTTGTCCATGAGGTATTGTTCTTTGATCTTATTTATCACTGTCGTGACCGGTGGGGTGTCGGGTTGTAGCCATGTTTGGGCCACTGCTCTCCTGGCTGCTAATGCTATTTTGTTAAGTAATTGTTGGCTTGGTTTAGGCCAGTCTTCTTGGGGTCTGGCCAATAGGAAGGTCCATGGGTTGAGGGCGATAGGTCTGGCCAGGACTTGGGCGGCTAGGGTTTGGATGGTTTTCCAGTAAGTCTGGATTTTAGGGCAGTGCCACCACATGTGGGCATACGTCCCCTTCTCTCCGCAGTTACGCCAGCAGAGGTCTGTGGGTGTTTTTTTCATGTGGTATAACTGAACCGGGGTGGTATACCACCGGAACATGGTTTTGAATGATTGCTCCTGCATCGTGACGCAGATGGAGGTTTTGGTATTTGTCTCCCAGATGTCCTGCCAGTCTATGCCCTCTAGGGTTTCCCCTAGATCGTTTTCCCACCTGTCAGTGTAATGAAGGGTACCCCATTCCCGTGTGGTGGAGCAGAGGTGGGAGTAGAGGAGGGATATCATGCCCCTGCGGTAGTGCTCGGTTAAACATATATTTTCAAAGAAAGTTGGTTTGGTTTTAGCCGCTGATTTGACCGACTCTTGGTTAGCGTAATGTCGAATTTGTAGGTATCTAAAAAAATCTGCCGGGGTTAAAGTCGTTCTCATTTGCAGTTCCGAGAACTGGACGACCTCGTTCCCTATGTATAGTTGATAGATTCGTTGTAGGTCCGCATTTTCTAGGCCTTTAAAATCTTTAGGCCTCATGCCTGGGGTGAATGCTCTATTTCGATATATGGGGGTGAGGGGGGATGATGTTACTGTTAGGTCATATTTTATTGCGTACTTGTCCCAAATGTGGATTGAGTTTGTGATGCCTGGGCAGTCGGTCCGCAGGAGCGCTCTATGCTCTTTCGGGGTCCAAATGTAGAACTGTGGAAGATCCGATTGCATAATCAGGGACTCCAGGTCTACCCATCTCCTGGTCTCGGGGGGGGGGTGTGCCACATTGCATTTGCGTCAATTGGGCCGCTAGGTAATAGAAATGTAAATGTGGAAGGCCCAGGCCGCCTCTTGCTTTGGGGCGGTAAAGGATGTTGCGGGCTACCTTATGTCTCTTGTTGTGCCAAATTAAGCGGTCAATAGTCCGCTGTAGCGGCTTTAGGTCATGCTTTGTTATGGGGAGGGGCAAGGCCTGGAACAGGAAAAGGATGCGGGGTAGGACATTCATTTTGACCGAATGGATCCTCCCGATCCATGAGATTGGTTTGTCCGCCCAGGTCTCCATATCCGCTATAAGTTTTGCGATCTGGGGGGTATAATTTAAGTTGTGGAGTGCTGCATGATCAGCTGATAGTTTAATGCCGAGATAGGCGAGATAGGATCGGGATTCCGTTTTCGGAAGGCTCGTGCCTCCGCTGCTACTCGGTAGGTATGGTCGCGGAGAGAGACCTGGGTGGATTTTGGTAAGTGGGTCTCTTGGAGGAACGCAATGTCTGGGTTTAGTCGTTTCAACTCACGGAAGAGCGTTCTCCTCTTGCGTGGGGCATTGAGGCCCTTAACATTGAGTGAGGATATTTTCATAGCCATGTGTTCTGGCTTAAAGTGTCTCCAATGGTGTTGGGGTGTCGGGGTGAGTCGCGGGGCTCAGCCCTCTCCCACCTCTGCTCCCCCAGCATCCGGCCTGGGTGTGTCTCTCTGCGGGGCGGAGTCTTAGAATTAGTTTGTGACTGAGTTACGTCGGTAATGGGGGTTGGTACCAGTTGTAGCGGTGTAGATATGAGAATAGGGGGGGGGGAGTGGGGTTGGGGATGTGGGGTGAGGGGAAGGTACAAATGTACCTGTCTGGTCTTATGCCTTGCCAGACCGTGGCCTCCGTCTGGTTGTCTCCCATCGGGGGGATTCAGGTAGTGAACCAAGTCTCCGGGGGCGGCCTCTATACCATTAAACTGTCGTGTGTCGATTGCTGCTTCCAACTGAAAAAAGTCATATATATTGGTTGCCCTTTCTGTCGCTGGTGCTAATGTTCAAAGCCACTCCGGGCATTTGCGTAAGGGGTGTGGGGTCCTCTGAGTCGTGCCTTTTCTTAGCATCCTGGTGCATATTATGGGGTGAGAGGGGGGGGGGAGGATAGGGAGGGGCGTTCTGCCCTGTTGGACTCCCATTGCTATGCCTGGGTGTAGGTACCTGTGGGCATGTGAGAAGAGTCTTGCCCTGTATGTTTACTTGCTGGGGGGGTATGAGTTCCCGTTAACACTATAGGCTGCATTATGCGCCAGCGGGGCCCCGAAGGGTAAAAAGGGGGTGAGGAGCCTTTGCCATTCTCTCTCCCACCTGGCCCATCCTGTGCTCCCTCCATGCCAGTCCGTTTCTGTCTGTGAGGTTGCCTTTTTCTCTCTGAGAGTGGACCCTGCCTGTGGGTAGTCGTGCGGGGTGGGGTGTTGGGGATGCGTGAGGGGGGGGGGATGTCGCCGAGTTTCCTCCTCGGTCGTCAATTCACATGTCGTATTGCATATAATACATAATACATACACACACAGTAAGACATTATCAACAGTTTCTCTACAGTTTCATCAAGTTGTTTGCATAATGAGTTCAGTGTCCCTCCTACCCCTGTATCTGGTCTACAATGTTGCTTGATCAGGTAAGATAGGGCCTTGTTTAGGTAGCGGCCTTGTGGGCGTATGTAGAGCCCGGCTTGCCGGCGTAGGCTAGTGTACCGTGTGGGCGTCCCTACAGTGGTTGTGATGTCTATTGGGATGCAGGTTTTTGCTGCTGCGCCGTTTTTTATTGTAATTAATTAGTAATTTTTTTTTTCTTTCTTTTTCTCTTCTCCCCCCCCCCCCCCTGTGTGCTTTGGGTGGCTCTAGTGTAACAGGTGGAGCTCAGATGGGTGGAGTGTTTCGTTTTTTTTTTTTTGTTTTTTTTTTTAAATTTAAATTGTTATTTAATGAAGGTTTTTTTTTTTTTTTTTTTTTTTTTTAATTTATTTATTATGTTTGGGGGGGGGGAGGATTGTGTGTGTGGTACTAACTGTCCACCTTCTCTGCAGTATTCCCTGTCTGTGTTCGTGGTGAGTAGGTTCCTATGGGAGGCTGTGTGGGGTGTGTGCTACCTCTAAGCTAGGTGTCTCGTCTGTGTGTGCTGGATATACATTACATTGCTGTTCATTTGGCAGGGGGTGATGATGGTCGTGCTGAAAGTTTTTAACGGGGTGGTTCTGCCGCAGTCCAGGCAAAGTCAGCTGCTGAGCAGCGCTCGGTGGTCAGCTCCAACAGTCTGTCTTTCTCAGGTACCGTGTGGGTAATTACGGTGTCGGGCATGGGTGGTGGGAGGGTCGCAGATGGTCCCTGCGTGGTTTGCGGCAAGCCTCAACGAGCGTCTTAGTGGGTAGGGTCCGCTCCTGATCAACTGCCGTCGTGTGCCATGGGTCTCCGCTGGGTCGGGATGGGGAGTGGTGAGATAGTGCAGGCAATGGGTGACTCCAACAGTGATGGCGGTGGTGGTGCGTCCTACTCCGCGGCCAGGTACCAATCCCGTGGTAGGGGTCGGAGGGCTGGGAGTGCAGCTGTAGGAAGGCTGAGATTGTTGGGGGGTGCTATGCCCAGGTTTCGAAGGAACGGCGCAGGATTTACTCCCGGCAGGAGGATGTGGGGTCTACCCTGCTTGAATACCATTAACTTGAAGGGGTGACCCCACGCGTATTTCACTGCGTTTGCCCTCAGCAGGTCTTTGACTGGGCGCCACTCACGTCTGCGCTGGAGTGTAATGGGAGCTAGATCCTGGAAAAGGGAGATCGCTGCGCCGTTGTGGGTGATTGGGTTGTCTCTTGCCTTCTTAAGAACGGCTTCTTTCGTCTGGTAGTGAAGGAAGCGTACTATAATATCTCTAGGCCGCGTGTTGTCTTCCCTTCTGGTGCGCAGGGCCCTGTGCGCCCTATCAATATGCCAGTGTTCGTCTGGGATGTCTGGGAGGAGGGGTTGGAGAATGGTAAGCACCGTGGATGCAAGTGAGCCCTCATCTGCCCGTTTGGGAAGGCCCCTGATACGTACATTGTTGCGGCGTGTGCGATTTGCCAGATCTTCAAGGGCGGCCTCTGATGCCTCCAGGCGTGTGGTGAGTGCATTGATGTGGCCAGAGGCCGAGTTATGTGCTGCCACTGTGGCCTCGACGCGTTGCTCTAATTCCGAGGTCCGCGCCCCCAATGAGTGTATCTCCGCCATAACAGCCTTGGAGCCCCGCTCGATTTCTCCCGCCAGGAAGGACTTCATCGCCGCCATTTCGGCCAGTATGTGTGCCATCTCCTGTGTGGGTGAGTGCCTCATCTGGGGTAGGTCTTCGTCCGTCGGTGAGGTAGGAGTTCTCAGGCCGTGCTCGGCGCCATCTTGGGAGTCTTGGCGGGAGTGGCGGGAGGCCGCGAATAGATCTTTTACCGTGGCCGGAGTTTCGGTGCGTTTTTTGGTCTGCTGTCTGGGTGTGCGCTTGTCCATTGTTGTCGGTCAGCGAGTTGGTGTGGGTAGATTGCCGGTGTGATGGCTAAAGTTAGCTTTTGGTATAGGGGTCGGTGAGGAGCGCTAGACAAACACGTCCAGCTTGGTTCCCGGTCAAGCCACGCCCCCAACGTATGCTGTTTTTAAAGAGCATAACATTATATTTATACATTATACTAGCAGAAATGCTACCAATTGTAAAATTTAGAAGAAAAAATATATATTTTTCACCCACCTGTCAATCAAATCTTCAGCATTAACTCATGCTGCTTAGAACTGATTGACATGGAGATCAGAAAGCTCTCTATGCCTGCGTTTGCTATATTTATCCCTAACTAATTCTGCTAGCGTTGCCTAGGGAGTATAGAATAATGGATGTCACTCTATTTTATGCCATCATACTAGGCATAACGAAGAAGGCAAGTCCCATTCGGTGTCTGGATTAAGATCAGTGCTCTTGCATCTGGATCCAATACAGGTATGTGTAGGATTATGTATATTCACAAAACACTGATTTTAAACAAGTGAATGATAATTAAAACTACCATTTGCCCATTGGCTGAGCACACTGTTATAATTTACTTGCACCTGCCCCAAAACAATAATTGCCAACTTTGTGTGTTTCTTTCTCTACAGGCTCCTTTGTGTGTCTCTTTCTCCCCAACCCCTTTGTGTGTCTCTTTTTCCACTTGCCAGCACCGCTGTGTGTTTCTTTCCCTCAGTACCTTTGTGGGTCTCCTTCTCCATTCCAATTCCTCTGTGTGTCTTCCCCCAAGCTCATTTTCGTGTCGCTTTCTACCTCCAGCCCCTTTGTGTGTCTCTTTCTCCCCTAACCATTTTGTGTGTCATTTTATCCCCTTCTCCAGCCCCTCTGTGTCTCTTCCTCCCACTCCAGATCCTTTTCCTGTCTCTTTTTCACTTTCCACAGCCCCTCTGTGTGTGTGTCATTTCCAGTCCCTCTGTGTCCACTTCCCAGACCCTCTTTGTGTTTCACTGTCCCCTTCATCATCCACCTTTGTGGGTCACTATCCCTTCCTCTGTATATCTGTGTCACCTTCCCCAGCCTCTCTGTGACTGTCATTGTCTACTTCCCCAGCCCCTCTGTGTGTGTCATTGTCACCTTCCCCAGACCCTCTGTGTGTGTCATTGTCCCTTTCTAAGGCACCTAT
Organism: Pelobates fuscus; assembly: GCF_036172605.1. Lineage (NCBI taxonomy): Eukaryota > Metazoa > Chordata > Amphibia > Anura > Pelobatidae > Pelobates > Pelobates fuscus. The sequence goes on along the minus strand of NC_086319.1, from coordinate 251,135,078 downwards.
GTGTGTCTGTGTCTGCTTCCCAGGCCCATCTGTATGTCATTGTCCATTTCCCCAGCCCCTCTGTGTATCTATATTCCCTTACCCAGCCTCTCTGTGTCTGTCACTGTCCCCTTCCCTAGCCACTCTGTGTGTTTCATTGTCCCCTTCCACAGCCCCTCTGTGTGTGCCATTGTCCCTATTCCACAGCCCCTCTGTGTCTCCTTCCCCAGCCTCTCTGTGTCTGTCACTGCCCCCTTCCCCAGTCCCTCTATATGTAGCTGTGTCCCCTTCCCAGCCCCTCTGAGAGTCTCTGTTTCCCCTTCCTCAGCCCATCTATGTGTGCAATTGTCCCCTTCCCCGGCCACTCTGTGTGGGTTATTGTCACCTTCCCCAGCCCCTCTGAGTGTCTCTGTGTCCCCTTCCCCAGCCCCTCTGTGTGTGTCATTGTCCCATTCCCCAGCCCCTCTGAGTGTCTCTGTGTTTCCTTCCTCAGTTCCTTTATGTGTGTCATTGTCCCTTTTCCCGGCCTCTCTGAGTATCTCTTTGCCCCCTTCCCCAGACCCTTTGAGTGTCTTTGTCTCCTTCCCCTCAATGGGTGTAATTATCCCCTTCCTCAGCCCCTCTATGTATGCCACTGCCCTCTTCCCCAGCCCCTCTGTGCATATGTGTTTCCTTCTCCAGCCTCTTTGTGTCGGTCATTGTCCACTTCCCCAGACCCTCTGTGTTTGTCATTGTTCCCTTCTCCAGCCCTTCTGTGCCTCCTTCCCCAGCCTCTGTGTGTTTGTCATTGTTCCTTTCCTCAACCTCTGTATGTGTGTTACTGCTGCCTTGCTCAGCCTCTCTGTTTGTTATTGTCCTCATCCCCAGCCTCTTAGTTTGCGTCATTGTTCCATTCCCCAGTCCCTCTGTATGTTTCATTGTTTTCTTCCCCAATCTCTCTATGTGAATATGTGTCCCCTCCAGACCTCTGTGAGTGTCATTATCCCTATCCCCAGCCTCTCTGAGTATCTATTTGACCCCTTCCCCAGCCTCTCTAAGAATCTCTTTTCCTGCTTCCCCAGCCCCCTCTGAGGGTCTATGTCCCCTTCCTCAGTCCCTCTATGTTTGTCAATGCCATCTTACCTAGCACCTCTGTGTATTCCACTGCCCTCTTCCCCAGCACCTCTGTGCATCTGTGTTCCCTCCCCCAGCCTCTCTGTGTCTATCATTGTCCACTTCCCCAGACCCTCTGTGTTTGCTATTGACCCTTCTCCGGCCCCTCTGTGCCTCCTTCCTTTCTGTGTGTGTGTGTGTGTGTTTCATTGTTCCTTTCCTCAGCTTCTCTGTGTGTGTGTCACTGTTCCCTTCCCCAGCCTCTGTGTTTGCGTCATTATTCCCTTCCCCAGTCTCTCTGGGTGTGTCATTGTTTTCTTCCCCAGTCCCTCTATGTAAATGCGTCCATTCCAGCCCTTACGTGTGTTTTATTGTCCTCGTCCCCAGGCCCTCTCTATGTCCCCGTCCTCAACCCCTCTATGTGTGTCATTGTTTCCTTCCCCAGTCTCTCTGAGTATCACTTTGTCCCCTTATCCAGCCCCTCTGTGTGTCTGTGTCCCCTTCCCTAGCCCTCTGTGTGTGTGTCATTGTCCTTTTCCTCATCCCTTCTGTGTGTGTCATTGTCCCTTTCCCAAAGTCCCTTACCTCCTCTGTGTATCATGTCTGACAAGACCACAGGTAGAGGTACTTCTGTATTCTTTACCTGGTCTGACAGGCAGCTATCCGTTGCTCCCAGCAAGCAGATACAGATAATATTCTACCCATGGTCTGAGCTGCCATGCTACAAGAAGTGACTGGCAAGTGGGGGAGCACTGTGCAATACACTCTCCACTATCGGTCACCCGGAGCCCGGACATTGCGCCCTCCTAGGCTGGTGCACACTAAGTGGTTGCCTAGTAATCCTAGCAGTAGCAGCGGCCCTCTTCATCCCTTGTTCCCCCCACATTCATGGCTAGTTGTTGCTAGTAAATCTTAAAATAAAAAATGGGGGGACATTTTTATGCCCGCTACCCCCACCTGTGGTCAGCAGATGGGGGCTCTAAATAAATACACATGGAGGGGTGGCATGCCATTTCTAAGCCCTTAACCACTCCCAATTAAAAAAAGATAACCCTACCTACCCCCTTACCCTACTAATAGTGAGGGGAATGGCCATTAAACTAATACCTGTAAAATAAAATAATTATACATGCCATCAAGTCTTCTTTCTTCTAATCTTTTCTTCAGCCCTCCTATAACAGTCAAAATTAAAATATTAAAATTCATACTATGTAATGAAACTATTGAAAAATAGAAAAATAGACAATTGTAAAAAAAAAATCAATACAGCAACAAAGAAAAACTAAATCCATCTTCGGTCATGGGAAGGCACCGTAAAGAGTGAGTTTCAACGCAGGAAAAGCCTTTATAAAAAGGCTTTCCAATCAGGGCCGGATTAACATAGGGGCTGATGGAGCTGCAGCTCCAGGCCCAGGCCCATGGAATAGGCCCATTTAAAAAAAAAAAAAAAAAAATTTCCACACTACTCTTAGGTTTGCCACCTGACTGGTATTTTACTGGTTTGCCACCTGACTGGTATTTGAGGCTGCCTGGCCGTGCCAGTATTGCAGTAATATCGGCAATACAAATGCAGGTATTTTTCTCAGAATAAATGGAGATTACTCTGCAATACCAGCACCGGCCAGTAGGGGTCACTGTGTGTGGAGAGAGGCAGGGATAGGAAGTTACAGCATATCCCTGCCTCTCTCTACTACTTACTGATCTGTGGGGGAGCAGCAACACAGCACAGAGTCCAGACAGCAGCTCTACAGCTCAGGTTAGAGAGGGATGGGGAAAGGCAGCAGGTACACATGGGGACACTGAGACACTAGGGGACACTGAGACACTAGGGGACACAGACACACTAGGACACATGGGGACACAGACACTGGGAGACCTGGAAACACTGAGACACTTGGGGACACTGGGACACATGGGGATGCTGAGACACATGGGGATGCTGTGAGACATAGGGACATTGGGAGACATTGGGACATGGAGACACTATGTCCCCATTTCTCCCAGTGTCCCCATGTCCCCCATCCAGTGTTGCTAGTGTCTCAGTGTCCCATGTCTCTGAGTGTGCCTAGTGTCCCCATGTGTCCCAGTGTCCCCATGTCTATGTCCACAACTGTCCCCATGTCTCCCAGTGTCCCCAAATGTCTGTCTTCCAGCCAGTGTCCCCTAGTGTCCCATAATCTCCCGGTGTCCCCATGTCTCTGTGTCCCGTGTCTTAGTGTCCCCAAATGTTTGTGTCCCTATGTCTCCCAGTGTCTGTGTTCCCAGTGTCTCAGTGTGCCTAGTGCCCCATGTCTTCCAGTGTCCCTATATGTCCCAGTGTCCCCATGTCTATGTCCACAACTGTCCCCATGTCTCCCAGTGTCCCCAAGTGTCTGTCTCCCAGCCAGTGTCCCCAGTGTCCCCTAGTCTCCGAGTGTGTGTGTTCCCATGTCTCTGTGTCCCTAGTGTCTTAGTGTCCACAAATGTTTGTGTCCCCATGTCTCCCAGTGTCTGTGTCCCCATTTCTCCCAGTTTCCCTAAATGTCTGTGTCCCCATGTCTCCCAGTGTCCCCATGTCTCTCTGTGTCCCCCGGTCTCTCTGTGTCCCCCTGTCTCTCTGTGTCCCCATGTCTCTCTGTGTCCCCATGTCTCTCTGTGTCCCCGGTATCCTAGTGACATGGGGACACACTGAGACATTGGGACACTGGGAGAAATGGGGACACTGAGACATTGGGAGACTAGGGGACTGGGCGACATGGGGACACTGACACTGTGATACATAGAGACACTGAGACACTTGGTGACTTGCGAGACTGAGACACTGGGAGCAATCCATCTATACAGCAGAATCAAACTGTGAGTAGTTTGTTGGTGATTTTACAGAATTTTCTCTGATGTCACTCCTTGTGATTATACAAATGATTACGGCTGGTATTTTTTTCCAAGAAAGGTGGCAACCCTAACTACTCTGAACATACTCTTACTTAAAGGAGCACTATAGGGTCATGAACACAATCATGTATTTCTGACCATATTATGTTAAAACCACCACCCTGGCCCCTTCTTGCCTCCCTAAGTATAGTAAAATATAACTTGTATTCAAGTCTGCGGCTGCTGGCTCTGCCTCTGAACTGACTGTCTGCTGACATCATCAGAAGTGGTGGTCTGAGCAAATTACAATACTTCCCCATAGGATTGGCTGAGACTGTCAACTAAGCAGATAAGGGGCAGAGCCAGCACAAGTACAACATAGCCCTGGCCAATAAGCATCTCCTCATAAAGATACATTGAATCAATGCATCTGTATGAAAAAAGTTCAGTGTCTGCATGCAGAGGGTGGAGACACTGAATGGCAGTGCTGCACACTAGGCAGTACTGCCCCAGGAAGCACCTCTAGAAGCCATGTAAGGAGTGGTCAGTGGAGTTATTTTCTCTGAAAATACAGTGTTTACTGCAAAAGGCCTGAATGGAATAGTGCAGCATGCATGAAAGTAACCCACACAATATCAGAACAAATACAATAAGCTGTAGTTGTTATGGTGACTATAGTGTCCCTTTAAGTTTGGAAGCTTAAGAGGAATGTATGGGAACAAAACTTGTGTGGACTGGCTGACAAAATTAGTTTAGGTAATGCAGACGCTGGTCTCTCTAACACTGTGGCATGCCCCCTTTCTTCTACACTCACTACATACACCTTTTCTCTGTCTCAGACTATATACCAGGAACTTCTGCCTGCTAGTAAGAAGGTAAGGAGACAAGTGGACATGTGAGTGCTAGGGGACAGTCCTTAGAAAGCATGGAGTGAGCGCATCATTAGATGCATTTATGTCACGCTCAGGGTGCTGCCTGCATAGTATGCCCTTAGTTGGACAGCCTGCAGGATTGGCGGGCAGCCTGACATGCATTCATGCCAGGCTGTCCTTCAAATTCTTTGGACAGACATGCCCCCTTTTTGGGAGGTATGACTGTTTTAGTGTTTTTGGTCAATAAGATTCCGTAATTAGGCCCATCATAATTGTCGGCACCAGGCCCAGTGTGCTCTTAATCCGGCCCTGTTTCCAATGCTTTGATTTTTCATTAGAATGCTCTGATTGGGTAGCTTACAAGCTACCTAATCAGAAGGCTCTGACAGACAAGTTTAACTTCTCTCAAGACTTGCTGTGGGGATGTCAGATCTGGAGATCAGTCAACCGGTGGCATACAATCTGGCTGAAATCTGGATGTCATTTAGACTCATTTGGAACTTGAATTGCTAAATCCAGACATTATTAAATAATGTATGGAGAAAAGGTGGGAAGGGAACAGCGCTATAGTACTGATCACAAGCTGCACACCTGAGAGGAAGGGTAACCTTCAAACCTTTCAGAGAATGGAGAAAACAAAAGACAACAAATACAGGGTGCGCTGGATAAATTAAACGAAAATGGAAACACGGAAGGAAAGGAAAGTCTCTATAGGTACAGTGTAGACCTTGAGTAACTGTTCTTCTGTTCTCGCTTTGGAATCGCAGTAGTTGGATATGAAACACAAAAGCAGAGAAGGGGGGGACCAATAGTGCAAAACCGTATTGCTGAGAGGATCACGAACAACACAGACGTAGAGAAATGCCAACTTACAATTGTTAGAGCTAAGCCCAGCTCTAGGTAAAACAGCTTACAGTGGTATTTGATACTCCCCACATGTAGGATATTACTGGGCAATTGGAGTCTCCTCACGATTCTTTAAAACTTCTGAGACAGACGTCAGCATATAAAATATATAAAGGGGAAAAACCCAATGGTGCAATAACTTTGGTAATACTGCAACAACAGACAGCACAGAGGTCCTAAGAGTGCCAACTTACAATCTAAAGAGCTATAACCAGCTCTAAGTAAAACAGCATACAGTGGTATTTGAACTCCCCATGTATAGGATATTCCTCTAGTGATGCTTGTAGTGCCGGTAGTGTTCAGAGCAGCCACACTGCTCTATGAACCAAGCGTAGGTGGAATAATCCCCACCAAGGATCTCTTTTGCAGTACTGGATCTTGTTAAAAATGATGATAAAAATCAGCCAGGATAAAAAAGCAACATATAAAGTAAATGAACTAACCCAAAGTAAAAGGTAGTAACAAAATACTTTAATATAAAACAAAGTAAAAAATACACAACGCGTTTCGCCAAACAGTAGGCTTTTTCAAGTGTAAAGATATTAATCCTGGCTTATTCACATTATATAGGCAGCTATATGGCATAAATTACAAAAATTGGTGCCAAAATGGCGTCATTGCCATGTGACCGCGGTCACATGACTTAAAATTATACATATGATAGGTTAACATATTAAAACAGTGAGAAAGAATCGATTTGGATAATGAATATTATGGGCTAATTCTTAACCCACTTAGGACCTATTAGGTAGTTAAAAGGAATCAATTTGGTGGAGTGGAAGGAGAGAAATAACAAAAAGAAGAGACAGGGGAAAGGTCAGGGGGCGTGGCCATTTTGGACCAATGAAACGGGCGGATCGGCGAAAACGGCATAGTGCTGTGTGAGAGTGCTAGGCATGCAGGGAAATGTTTAAAGGTTTTTTTAAATGCAGAAAATGTATTGTTTGTAAGACTACCCAAACGTCAGTCCCAAATAAAACCACAACATTTAAATCTAATATTACTAACAAAAGTTATAATGTCAAACAGTTCATTACATGCTGTACGAAAAATATACCTACTGGAGTGCCCTTGTGGCCTCCAATATGTGGGTATGACGTCAAGATGCCTAAAAATTAGGATATCAGAACACTGTCGGAACATTAAAAATGGATTTGAGAATCATACAGTGTCTAAACATTTCCTAACACACCATCAAAAAAACCCTAATGTTCTTAAGTTTACCCCTATTCAAATATGCAATATTCCATGGAGAGGTAGCGATATAAGAAACATTCTGGGAAAAGCCGAAATGGAATGGGTTTTTAATCTTAAGACATTAACCCCAGAAGGCTTAAATGCAGAATTTGATCTTTTCAATTTCCTGTAGTATTTTATTTTCATGTAGTATTTTAACCCCTTAAGGACCGGACTGTTTTTGCGATGTTGTACATTTGCGACCAGGTCTTTTTTTACACTTTTGTGGTGTCTGTGTTTAGCTGTAATTTTCCGCTCTCTCATTTACTGTTCCCATACAAATTATATATTGTTTTTTTCAGGACAAAAAGGGCTTTCTTTACATACCATTATTTATATAATCTCATGTTATTTAATTAAAATAAAATTAAAAAAATATGATAAAAAATTGAAAAAAATACATGTTTTTTGACTTTTACTTGAAAAATCATTTACTCATCTACAAAAGCGAATGAAAAAAACTGCTAAATAGATTCAAAATTTTGTCCTGAGTTTAAAAATACCCAGTGTTTACATGCTTTTTTGCTTTTTTTGCAAGTTATAGGGCAATAAGTACAAGTGGGATATAGCGGTTTCAAAACATACAATTTTTAAATGTATCAATAGTGACATTGTAACACTATTATCTGTCATAAATCTCTGAAAAACACCCTACATGTACATATTTTTTTTAAAGTAGACAACCCAGGGTATTCAATATGGGGTATGTCCAGTGTTTTTTAGTAGCCACTTAGTCACAAACACTGGCCAAAGTTAGCGTTCATATTTGTTTGTGTGTGAAAAAAGTAAAAAACTAAATTGAACGCTAATTTTGGCCAGTGTTTGTGACTAAGTGGCTACTAAAAAAGACTGGACATACCCCATTTGCAATACCTTGGGTTGTCTTCTTTTGCAAATGGTATGCCATCATCGGAGTAATTCTCATTCCTGGGCTACCATACGCTCTCAAAGGCAACGTAACCAACCTGGCCATTTTCAACGTAAAAATATGTGACCCATATATTTGACCCTGTAACTTTCAAAAACGCTATAAAACCTGTACATGGGGGGTACTGTGATACTCGGGAGACTTTTCTGAACACAAATATTAATGTTTCAAAACAGGAAAGCGTATCACAACAATTATATCATCAGTAGAAATGCTGTTTGGGTGTAAAAAATGCAAAAAGTCACTTTCACTTTTTTTTTACTGTTTTGAATCATTAATATTTGTGTTCAGCGAAGTCTCCTGAGTAAAACAGTACCCTCCATGTACAGGTTTTAGGGCGTCATAGAAAGTTACAGGGTAAAATACAGTGCTAGCACATTAAATTCTCCGGTCTTTCGTCCTGGGTTGGCAGCCAGGTCCCTCAAATTGCAATCAATAAAATTACTTAATTATGTAAAAATATTACATAAATACGCATGTAGAATTTAAATATATATGCATATTTATATATTTGAAGTCTACGTGTATATTTATATAATTATTTATGTAATTTTGTATATGGACATATGTATATTTTGTATTATTATTATTTATTTATATATACATAGATATATATATACAATTTTGTTCTAAGTGTATTTTGATATAAATATATATATATATTAATATCAAAATACAATTAGAATAAAATTTCATATAGATATATAATTATTTTTTAGTTTTTTATTATTATTTTTAATTTTTTTTAATTTAATTTAAATTACTTATTATTTGTATTTTATAATAATATATATACAATATATATAGTTATTATATATATTATATATATACGTGTGTAGTTTAATTATACATGTATTTTTATATTAATATATGTACATATTAATATAAAAATACACTTGGCATGACATTATATATATGATATATAGACATATATTATATAGATATAATATGCCTATATGTCATATATATATATACAAATATATAATATATATATTTTTTAATTAACATTAACTTTAATTTTTTTTTATTTTACAGTTGCAGGGAGACTGCCTGTCAGCACAGACAGTCCCCCTGCAGGCAGAGACTAGGACACCTATTGTGACCATGTGGTCGCCCTATTGGGTGATCACATGGCCACAGGGGTCCTAATCCGCCATGGGGAGACTGTCTGGGCTGCAGGCAGTCTCCCCACACCGGGACCAACGCCGATCGCCGCCGGGGGAACGACGGCGATCGGGTAAGTACATAAGACCGCTGTGACGGTTCAGGACCGTCAGCGGTCGGCAACGGTAAAATGCCGATGACGGTCCTGAACCGTCACCGGTCCTTAAGGGGTTAATATTATTGCAACTTTATGTATAGATTATTAGCTCCTGCGCTGTTATTATTTTTTTTTAATTTTCATTTTATTTTATTTTTATCCTATTTATTGCTATGATATATTAATCATATACTAAGACCACCATTTCATGTCTTATGGATTATTTTTATTTTTATTCATTTTTATTTCTTTTATTATTATTTATTTCCTCCAATATATTTATATGTATTTGATGACATTGTATGACTATTATTTTATGTCCCCCCCCTTATCACTTTACCCCTTTATTTACTGTCCTCCTTTTATATGTCACCCTTCTGCCCCTTTCCCATTTTTGCCCTTTACCACTATGGCTGCTTAAAATCCCCTTTTCCCTTCACTCATTGGGACTTCCCCTATCCCTCTTTCCGTTCTAATTTTCGGTCCGATCATGCCATTAGCAGAGACATGATCCGGACTACATTTCCCTGCATGCCTAGCACTCTCACACAGCACTATGCCGTTTTCGGCGATCCGCCCGTTTCATTGGTCCAAAATGGCCACGCCCCCTGACCTTTCCCCTGTCTCTTCTTTTCGTTATTTCTCTCCTTCCACTCCACCAAATTGATTCCTTTTAACTACCTAATAGGTCCTAAGTGGGTTAAGAATTAGCCCATAATAATCATTATCCAAATCGATTCTTTTTCACTGTTTTAATATGTTAACCTATCATATGTATAATTTTAAGTCATGTGACCGCGGTCACATGGCAATGACGCCATTTTGGCGCCAATTTTTGTAATTTATGCCATATAGCTGCTTATATAATGTGAATAAGCCAGGATTAATATCTTTACACTTGAAAAAGCCTACTGTTTGGCGAATAGCGTTGTGTATTTTTTACTTTGTTTTATATTAAAGTATTTTGTTACTACCTTTTACTTTGGGTTAGTTCATTTACTTTATATGTTGCTTTTTTATCCTGGCTGATTTTTTTATTTAAACGGCTTTTATTCGTGTCATCGGATATGTATAACAATGCGATAAGATAGTATAATAGGAGACACGCAGGTCTCGCAACAGTGGGAGCAGCCATATAAATATAAAGTGATGAACACCAAAACAATATTAACAAGTAGAAGGTAGTACAGTAGCAACATTGTTAGCTTCGTTACGGTACATGTAGTAAATATGCAAACATCTGTATCCTATAATCGGTTGCAAAAGGGTAGGTTTATCAATTCTGTGTGAGCCAGATAGTGACTGTGTAGTGTATGGACAAGATACGCCAGTCATCATAATGGCCGTGTACAGCCGAGGAGTATCTTTGAAGCGGATAGGGGCTATTATAACATCTGTGGTAAGGTTGACCTGAAGAAATAAGTCAGAGAGGAGACTTGTCGTCCTATAAATTATTGAGGGATAATGGGTTTCTATTAGGTCCCATTGCCTCGCGCGGGCCCTATTTTGTCGTGCGGGCGGTGAAATCTGTAGGTTCAGTCTATAGTGGGGGGCAGCAACGATTTAGCGGAGCATCCGCATAGCACCTGAGGCCCCAGCCCATCTTACCCTACTAATAGACTGTTGTTGAAACTAGTGTGCACGGGCAATGGGGGCAATTTATTGCGTGGGGTCAGGGAAAGAGAGCCAGTGGTGTAGAAAAGAGAGCACAGTAACAGAGGGGGATATGGAAGAGAGAGAGGAGGGAAGAGAGAGAGAGAGAATAAGGAGAGAGAAAAAAAAAAAAAAAAAAAAGGGGTGGGGGTGGGGGGGAATTCGGGACCGAGGTGTTCCGCGTAATGAGGTGCCACTCGTCCAGGGGCGCAGGTGGATGAGGGGGGGGGTGTAAAGGGGCACCCTTCACGGGCCAAGCCCCCGCCCATCCCCCCCACCCCGCCCCGCCACGTAAGACAGCCACGGCCGCCACCTCTCGACATGCTTCTCCTCCATACCTATCAATGAAGCGTGGATCGATTCCGCCCTATATATCTCCTCCACTCTTTCCATCCAGAGACCGATCGTCGGGGTTACATCTTGCTTCCAGTGTAATGGGATCAGAGCCTTGGCGGCGTTCAACAGGTGTCGGAGTATAGATCTTCTATACACCCCGATGGTGTCTGGTGTAGAGTGTAGTAGAGCCACCTCTCTATCGAATCCACCGTCCGACCCCAGTATTTCCTCCGTTCGCCGTTTGATCTCGTCCCAGAATGGCGTGATGCGTGGGCATTCCCACCAGATATGCAGGATCGTTCCACGTCCCTCCCCACATCTCCAGCAAGTGTCAGGTACCGCCGGAAAGATCCTGTGTAGGCTGTCGGGCGTTCTGTACCAGAACGACAGGAGCTTATAATTAGTTTCCTGATAGCCGGAGCTAGAGGAGCATTTGTGGTGCAGGACCAGGATTTTTTCCCATTGAGTCGCGGTGAATGATATACCCAGGATTCGTTCCCAGCGTCGGCGAAAGGTGTCCGCGTTCTCCAGATGGCCTGTAAGGAGATGCTGGTAAATGAGGGACGTGGATTTGGCTAGGTTGGTCCGTCGGTCACAGAGTGTCTCAAACCACGTCAGGTCTCTATGTAGAGATTCTCTGTGTGGTAGGGTTTGGTAAAAATTTGTAATTTGTGTGTAGCGGAAGATTTGCATTGCGGACGGTTGGTCGTTGTCTATCAATTCCCGTAATGGTATTACGCCTGTGTTATTCAGCAATCTATGGATGGAGAGGGATTCTTCCCCTCCCAGGATACTCCAGGATGCTGGTGGTAGTCCACCTCCTATGTGTGGGTTATATGACAGCTGTATCAGCGGGCTCGGCGTTGGAGACAGTTGCGGTAGTCTTCTGATGGTGTCCCATGTTTTTAGTGTTTGTGCCACTGTGGAGGGGCAGTCATGGGGCGACATCGGAGGTCTCTTCGAGTTCCATACCGTAGTGAGAAGAGACGACCCCATGTGGCTCTTATCTAGTTCAATCCATTGTTTGTGTGCTGGATGAGTATGCCATTCCAAGACCCGTTGTAGCACTGTAGCATGATGGTATTTGCGTAGGTCCGGGAGTGCAGTTCCACCCCACGCTCGTGGCAGGCATAGGATCTCCTGTCTGAGTCTCGCCTGTCTTCCGCTCCACACAAATCGTATCATAGCGGTCCGGAGCGATTGAAAATACGCCGTCGGTAGGGCTAGTGGTATCGTTTGGAAGAGGTATAGGATCCGGGGCAATATATTCATTTTCAGGATGGCTATGCGGCCGAACCATGAGATATATGGGTACGACCACGCCTGTAAGTCCCGGCTTATTCTTTGTAGCAAGGGTAGGAAGTTTGTCCGGTACATGTCTCCTAGATCCCTATTAAGGGCGATGCCCAGGTATTGCATGTGGTTCGGGCACCATCTGAACGGGAATTGGCGCTTCAGTGCGTCGACCTGCGCCGGAGAGGCCGAAATGTTAAGTACCTCACAATTAGGTATATTCAGTTTAAATCCCGATATCTCCCCGTAGGACTCAAATGCCGACATCAAGTGAGGTAGGGTGGTCTCTGGCTTATTGATGATGAATAAAAGATCGTCCGCATACGCCGCCACTTTGTGGGTGACGTCCTTGTTGGGAAATCCGAGGATCTCATCCGATCTGCGCACAGCTTCCAGGAACGGTTCAAGGGTGAGGGCGAAGAGCATGGGGGAGAGCGGGCATCCCTGCCGCGTTCCGTTCCGGATCTGAAAGGGTTCGGTGAGTGCACCGTTCACTCTTACTTTGGCGCTTGGGCAATGATACAGCGCACCTATCCACTTCATTATGTTCTCCCCAAAGCCCATCTCCCGCAGTGTAGCCGTAAGGAATGACCAGTTTACCCGGTCGAATGCTTTCTCAGCATCCGTGGAGAGCAATAGGAGGTTATCATTTGACCGACTCGCCAGATGTTGGATGGATTGAACTCTGAGAGTGCTATCTCTGGCCTCACGCCCGGGTATGAAGCCTGTCTGGTCTGGGTGGACTAATGTCGGCAAAAGACCTCCGATCCTGATGGACAGTATCTTGGTCAGCAGTTTTATATCTACATTGAGTAGGGAGATAGGTCTATAGCTGCTGCAGAGTTCGGGATCCTTCCCCGGCTTCGGGAGAACCGTGATGGTAGCAGCCAGTGATTCCTGGTGGAATTGAGCGTCTCCGATGAGAGCGTTGAATGCATTAGCGAGTTTTGGGATTAAGATGTGCTGGAATTTCTTATAATAGTCTAAGGTGAAGCCGTCCGGACCTGGCGCGCGCCCTGTTTTAGCTGATTTGATCGCTCCTGCTACCTCCGCCTCTGTGATCGGTATCTCCAAGTCCTCCGATTCCCCTCGTTACAATCTCGGCCCCATATAGGTTTCGATATAGTGCCGCATTTTTTCGTTTCTATCTGCTATCTCCTGTGGCTGCGTCGGTTGCGGAATGTTATACAGTGAGGAGTAGAACGTCCGAAATTCCGAGGCGATCTTATCCGGGAATTGTGTAGTAGTACCATCAGCTTGCCGTATTCTGTTGACCTGGGCTAGTCCCTGTGGACCTTTAAGCATCCTGGCCATTAGCCTCCCTCCTTTGTTAGCATGCTGGTAAAAGAAGGCCTTCGAGCGTTGCAATGAACGATGAACGATGACAGGTCGTCATGTGCGTCTGTAGCTGTCTCCGGGCTTCCAGTAATTCCGCGTATGTCGACTCGAGTTGTGATCTCTTATGTTGTGCCTCGAGTGTGGATATACGGTCCACAAGGTCAGTCATGTGTCGCTGTGATTCCCTCCTCTTTTTGGAAGTGATGTGCATTAGTGTGCCTCGGATAACGCTTTTATGCGCCTCCCAGATCGTGGTCGCGAGTTGGTCCTCCGTTGTGTTGAGCGTAAAATATGTATTGAGTTCCTCGGACACCTGTTCCCTGATTGTCGGGTCTAGTAGTAGCGAATCTTGGAGCCTCCATGTCCATGAGGTCGGGCGCATCCTTGGGGAATCTATCGTCAGAGTGACGGGGCCATGGTCTGACCACTGTGCAGCCCCTATCTCCGCTGTTTGAATTGTCGACAGCCGTTCTTGTTGCATGAAAATATAGTCTATTCTCGAGTAGCGTTTGTGGATCGTAGAATAGTGTGTGTATTCCCTGTCATCGGGATGCAGTGCGCGCCAGCAATCCACAAGCCGAAGGTTCCGTAAGGATTTCAGTATGTTGCGGAGGGCACCTTGGGTGATGCAGCTGTGTCCTGTAGACGAGTCAGCAAGGGGGTATAGCGGTACGTTGAAGTCGCCGCCTAGAATCAGGGTTCCTTCCGTGAAGGAAGAGAGCTTAAGGAGGGTTTTTCGTATGTATTGAGCTTGATTGTTGTTCGGGACGTAGATTGTAGCGAAAGTGTATCGTCTATCGTGAATATCTCCCTTAAGGAAGAGGTATCTGCCATTTGCATCCGATAGACGGTCTCAGATGAGAGACGGCAACTGCACCTAGAGGTAGGTGCAGAGGAACCCTCTTAGAAGGGTGTTTTCGTGTGACCACGGCAGCAAGCGACAGTCGGGTCTGCCAGAGCAAGTCCAGCAGCGTCCAACTACCGATTCCCCGTGGGAAGGGTTTGTTCACACGAATATGTTCGGGGTTAGTGGGTGTGTCCGGTAACCATCACCACCTGGGGTGATACCTCTCCCGTATGAAGAGGTAGATTAGGGTCGTGGGCAGCCTACGGGTGCTCCGCCACCTCGTCAGTAGTCAAATGTCACTTATATGGAATAGTGCAGTTAGCAAGTTGTGTCAGCGGTCCCAGGGGGCCTGGGTGAAGGGGGTCTTACGTCGTTTTTTGTTTGGGGTGGGGGAGTGAAGTGGGGACCAGGCAGGGGGCGAGCCTCCCCTATATCACGGTCTTCTGTGAGGGCGGTAGGAGTCAGAGTAGATCGTCGGGTGTCGTCGGGGTGTGGGATGGGGTGAGAGTACAGCATGTTTGCGGGATGGGGGGCTAATGTCCAGGAAAAGGGGTATCGGCCGGTCTAGTTGAGCTTGCTCAACGTCCATCAGTAGGTCCAGCTTAGCCTGGGGGGTGTCGGGAATGGGCCAGGCCACCACTACCAGCAGTAGCTCGTGCAGCGTCACCTGTGTGACAGGGGGTGTTAGTGGACTAGAAGACTGTCTGAACTAGCATCAGATGCGTACCCGGGATGGGGAAGACGTAGGTGTATCACGAGGGAAAAAGGCATAGCAGATAAGACATGTCATTTTTCACATTGATGCCTAAACATGGGACGACCGGGTATAGAAATGCAGATGTACATGTACATGGTTAAATGCAGAAAACACAATACATTTCCCCCCCCCCCCCCGCCCCATATAGCATGCAGGCCGAGAGTTGAGACAATAGGTTAAATATTAGCCTCTTCTGCCAACCCCCCCCCCCCCACACCCCTGTTATCTGTTAATTGTTCCCCTTTTTGCCTTTCCCCATGGCAGCCAAGATTCCTCCTCGTCACTAGTCATATGTCAGTCACTTACATGGGGTAGTTTAGTTAGCAAGTTGTGTCAGTGGCCCAAGGGGACCTGGGTGAAGAGGGTCCTAAGTCGCCTTCTTGGGAAGTACAGCGGGGTCCTGGCGGGGGCAAGTCAGAGTAGATCATCGGGTATCGCTGGGGCGTGGGATGGGGTGGAAGTACAGCGTAATTGCGGGCTGGGGGACTAATGTCCAGGAACAGGGGTGTCGGCCGGTCAAGTTGAGCACGCCCAACGGTCGTCATAAGGTCCAGTGTAGCTTGGGGGGCGCTGGGAAGAGGCTAAGTCACCACCAACAGCCGTGGCTCGTGTAGCATCACCCGTGTGACAAGGGGTGTTAGTGGTCTAGGGAGCTGGCTGGACTAACATCAGCTGCGTACTCGGGGTGGGGAAGGCCCAGGTGTATCACATGGGAAAAAGGTGTAACAGATAAGACATATCATTTATCACATTGATGCCTAAACATGAGACAGCCAGGTATAGAAATGCCGGTATACATGTACATGGTTAAATGCATAAAACACAATACATCCCCCCCGTAGCATGTAATCCTAGAATTGAGACATTTCCCTTGTTCCCCCCTCCCCCCCTTTCGTTTTTTTTATATTATTTTATTTTTATTTTTTATTTTTTTTTGTGTGTTGTTTTTTTGTGTTTTTTTGTGTTTTTTTTCTTTGCTTTTTCTCTTTTTCTCCCCCCCTTTCTCCCCTCTTTTTATCATTCCTTTCCTCCCCCCCTTCCTTCCCCTCTCACCCCCCTCCCCTCCCTTGCAAAACTATATTAGAGCATAGTGATTCCTGTATGTCTTCCCCCTCCCCTATTCCCTTGCACGTCAAGCCTCACAATGCCCCCCCCCCCCACTCCCCCCACACCCACAGAGACCTGTAGCGGAGCGTTCTGCATTCCAGCTTTCAACCAGATGCGAGCAGGCCAGGTGTATCCGATAGCTTGGGGGGGCTCAGGTGGAGCGCTAAAGGTAGACGTCCCAGGTCCTGTGCCGGATTCAGCCAACCACTGCGGACGGCAGGACCCCTCCAAGTCAGTGATGCCCGACCCAGTTTCCCCTCCCAAAACAACCCGGCCAGTTCCAGGAGGTAGAAGAAAAAGAACAAAAAAACAACATGGGGGCAATTGAAGGCTAAGTTACATTAGGGGAGGCATATGGCGGTGTTAGGCTCGTAACCCGGCCTCTGCAGTGGAATAAGGGGGCCCTCCGTCCGGTCCATGGCGGCAATAGCTGGAGACCCACTCCCATCCCCCACCCAAAGAGACAAAAGAGAATAAACAATAAAAGAAGGAGAAAACCATTTTCAGGTGGCGGGCCAGGTGCCCACCCGCGCCGGTCGGCCAGCCAGCCACGGCTAAGGCGAAGCTTATGGGCAACCTTTCACTGGATTTCCATGTTGTGTAGGCCTACTGAGCCAGCAGGTCACAGGTGGGCTTCTGCCCGGTCGCAGGTATTTATTCTTCTGGATTAGTCGGGTGGGCGGGCAGAACGCCTGGTCGGTTCTCCCTGGAATCCCTCCGCGGTTGCCGGGGTGGCCTCTGGGTTCTGGGTTCCCTATCCAGCGGTTCCAGGATCCAGTCCGGCACAGCTATAGGCGGTAGATCCAGACGTTGCAGGAAGTGTGGGACTTCATCTGGCCAGCGTGCGGGTACCCACTCATTGCGGTGGCGCACCTGTATGCTGAAGGGGAAGCCCCATTTGTACGGTATATTGCGTTCCCTGAGGGCAGCTGTTATGGGTCTGAGGGCTCGTCGCGCTTCCAACGTGGCTGGGGAGAGGTCTTGGTATAGAGAGACATCAGCACCCTGGTACTGCCATGTAGGTCGCGTTCTGGCGGTGCGCATTATGCGTTCCTTTAGTGGGAAGGAGTGAAGGCAGCAAATGAGATCTCGGGGGTCCCCCTCACGGATTCAGGGTCTCAGGGCCCTGTGTGCTCTTTCAAAGCGTATATCCGCTGGAGCTTCGCCCCCTAATATGTGCCGGAATAGCCCGGTCAGTAGGACCTCCGCATTTTCTGCGCCATCCCGCTCAGGTACCCCTCTTACCCGGATATTGGAGCGGCGGCTCCTGTTGTCCAGGTCCTCCATCTGGCGGCGCAGGGTCAGTAGCATGTTGCCCTGTCTTGCGAATGCTGTATCAGCTGCTGATGTTTGGCGTCGCGTGGTCTGGGCCTGCGCCTCCAGAGTCTGTATCCGGCCGTCCTGTGCCGTCCAGCCCTCAGTGCAGTCACTGCTGAGGTAAGGGAGGCTTGAAGGGTGGAGGTGAGAGATTGCAGGTCAGCCTTTGTGACCATATTACTGGCCAGGCGCCTGATCTCTGCATTTATATCAGCCAGCGTGGGCTGCTCCTGATCGGAGTTTGAAGAGGCAGGGGAGACCGGCGCCATTTTGGAGCCGTGCGCGGCCCGGCTAGACCCCAGCGGGGTTTGAAGGAACCCGTCCATCAGGCCCGCAGAAGGTGCCTGGGGTGCAGTCCTGGGGGTCTGCGGGTGTTCCGCCCGTTTTGTGCGCCCCATCAGAGTCGGCTGACGTGCGGTAAGTGGCTTTTAGGAGCGCGGTGGCGAGGAGCTCAGGATTCAGGCGGCCATGCTGCTCGGACCTCAGGCCACGCCCCATCCTGGCTGATTTTTATCATCATTTTTAACAAGATCCAGTACTGCAAAAGAAATCCTTGGTGGGGATTATTCCACCTACGCTTGGTTCATAGAGCAGTGTGGCTGCTCTGAACACTACCGGCACTACAAGCATCACTAGAGGAATATCCTATACATGGGGAGTTCAAATACCACTGTATGCTGTTTTACTTAGAGCTGGTTATAGCTCTTTAGATTGTAAGTTGGCACTCTTAGGACCTCTGTGCTGTCTGTTGTTGCAGTATTACCAAAGTTATTGCACCATTGGGTTTTTCCCCTATATATATTTTATATGCTGACGTCTGTCTCAGAAGTTTTAAAGAATCGTGAGGAGACTCCAATTGCCCAGTAATATCCTACATGTGGGGAGTATCAAATACCACTGTAAGCTGTTTTACCTAGAGCTGGGCTTAGCTCTAAAAATTGTAAGTTGGCATTTCTCTACGTCTGTGTTGTTCGTGATCCTCTCAGCAATACGGTTTTGCACTATTGGTCCCCCCCTTCTCTGCTTTTGTGTTTCATATCCAACTACTGCGATTCCAAAGCGAGAACAGAAGAACAGTTACTCAAGGTCTACACTGTACCTATAGAGACTTTCCTTTCCTTCCGTGTTTCCATTTTCGTTTAATTTATCCAGCGCACCCTGTATTTGTTGTCTTTTATTAAATAATGTATAGCTTTGCAATCTATACAAAATATACTTAAACTTCTTGCAGCCTCTTTTTACTTATGCCATGCATAAAGGGAAAAGGAAAGGGACAAAAACATTGTGTAACATTTTCAACACAAAAAAATTACTTTATTTAAAATAAAAATTAATCTAAGGCACGTCAACAAACTCCTGCTGTCCAAATAGATGTAAAAGTTTACAGGAACGGTTGTGCAGCAATAAAACAAATAAAATAAATAAAAAATAATAAGTGCTATGTATGTCCCAAAGCTCTATGCGTTTTGTCCATTATTGGACTTCCTCAGGGAAATCCGAAGGGTGTATGAAGATTCTATGGAGAAGATATGTAGACGACATTTTAAGAATTTGGAAATGCAAGGTAGATAATTTAAATAAATGTTTTTGCTTGTTTTAATACTAATGATTATTCT
Organism: Pelobates fuscus; assembly: GCF_036172605.1. Lineage (NCBI taxonomy): Eukaryota > Metazoa > Chordata > Amphibia > Anura > Pelobatidae > Pelobates > Pelobates fuscus. The sequence goes on along the minus strand of NC_086319.1, from coordinate 251,115,690 downwards.
TTGTTTTTTACACCCGAAAGTAATAAAGAAAGAATGACTTTCTTGGACTTGACAATTTTTATCCAAGATTCATATATTAAAACAAAGTAATTTTTTAAATCTACCGATGCCAATTCTTTTATTCGTACTAATAGTGGCCATCATCCGAATTGGCTCAGAGGTGTCCCGAGGAGCCAATTTACAAGATTGAAACGTAATTGCACTGATAAACATTGTTTTTTAGAACAAAGTAAAATTTTAAAGGACAGGTTGTTAGAAAAAGGATATTCGAGCACCTTTTTAGAACAAGAAATAAATCGTGTTTCTAATATCGATAGAAACTATTTTTTGATTGATAGAAAGATTATCAATGCCAACCTGGATAAGAACTTTGGTAGTTCCTTTGTAACACAGTATTATGCACAAGCTTTTAAAATTAAAAAAAAATATTAAAACGTCATTGGCTACTTTTATTACTGAAAGGAAAAAGGCTAAGATACATACAAGGTTATTATACGTGTGGATTATACAAAGGCTGCTGTTTTTTTCCTAAGAAAACTACGGATTTAAAAAAAAGACAGACAGGGGAGTCTTTTAAAATTAAGGACTATATAATGTGTACAACAACATATGTAACATATCTCTTAACTTGTGGCTGTGGTATGCAGTACATAGGAAGGACCTGTAGATAGAGATGTCTCGAATAGTTCGCTGGTGAATAGTTCCTGGCGAACATAGCTTGTTCGCGTTCGCCACGGCGGGCGAACATATGCGATGTTCGGTCCACCCCCTATTCGTCATCATTGAGTAAACTTTGACCCTGTACCTCACAGTCAGCAGACACATTCCAGCCAATCAGCAGCAGACCCTCCCTCCCAGACCCTCCCACCTCCTGGACAGTATCCATTTTAGATTCATTCGGAAGCTGCATTCTTAGTGAGAGGAGGGACAGTGTAGCTGTTGCTGATTTAATAGGTAAATCGATAGCTAGGCTTATGTATTTAGTGTCCACTACAGTCCTGAAGGACTCATCTGATCTCTGCTGTAAGGACAGCACCCCAAAAAGCCCTTTTTAGGGCTAGAACATAAGTCTGCTTTTTTTTTTCTGTGTAATCTAATTGCAGTTGCCTGCCTGCCAGTGTGTGTGTCAGGCTCACAGCGTATACTGTGCCCACTTGCCCAGTTCCACCACTCATATCTGGTGTCACAATAGCTTGCATTTAAAAAAAACAACAACTTTTTGACTGTAATATAATAGCAGTCAGTTTCCTTCACACGTGTGCGTTTCAGGGCCTGCCAGGGCACAGTGTCACACCAGTCAGGGCCGTCTTTAACATTAAATGGACCCTGGGCAAGCATTTGCTTGGGCCCCCTGGATCCTGCCTCCCCCCACACTTGCACCCCCAGGGCATGTAATCATGTCCTCCACTCCAACAGTGGTAGAACGAATGTAGAGAGGGCTCTGGTGCAAGAAAGTTTTTGGGCCTCCGCTCTAGGGCAAGAGTGGAAAAAAGAATTCCCACAATGCAATGCCAGCTGAGAATCTACAATTTGGACATTCTAGCAGGGCTGTCTTTGAGAGCAGTGTTTGTGCATTTGAATGTGAGCATGTTTTTGTATAGAGTATGTGTGTGCATGTAGGGTGTAGTATTGGTGTTTGATTGAAGGGGTGTATTTTTATATACTTTTGAGTTGAATTCAAGGGTGGGTTTGCATCTAGTGTTTGTGTTTGCATGTTGTGTTTGATCGCTGGGATGAAAGCACATGCATTCTATACATTCACAGACATACATACACATTAGCACGCAGATACACAAAAAAACACTCTGATACCTGAACACACCTAGACACATGCACATACTGACACAAACACACTGGCGTTTACACACACACACTAGCTCATACACTAGGATACACACAGATACGGTCACATACATACACACACACTCAGATACACACACTTTGATACACATAAAAACAATGGCACACCCACATACAGAGATACACACTTACACAGATATGTACACACATTCAGATACACACAGAGAGGTACACATACACAGAGGTACACATGCAGGGGTGTATTTGTGTGCAGTGTTGGCGTAGGAATGCTGGTATGTATGCATTGCCACACACACTTACACAAACACTGAGATACACACAGGAACACAGATACACATACAGTGGTGTATTTGAGTGCAATGTTAGCTTTGGAATGTAGTAGTGTTTTTGTGTGCAGTATTGGCACTGGAAAGATGGGATGTATGCATTGCCGTATGCATAGATACACACACTGACACACATATACACACACGTACACATATACAGACACAAGTACACATATACAGACACAGGTATACATACACACAGATACACATACACACTGACACAAAGTTACACATGCACTGACACAAACACAGCCAGATACACACACACAGCCAGATACACACATTGACACAAACACAGCCTGATACACACACTGACAAAAACACAGCCAGATATACACAAACAGCCAGATACACACACTGACACGCACACAGCCAGATACACACATACAGTCAGATACATACACTGACACACACAGCCAGATAGACACACAGCCAGATACACACATACAGTCAGATACATACACTGACACACACAGCCAGATAGACACACAGCCAGATACATACACTGACAAAAACAGAGCCAGGTACACACTCATAGTCAGATACATACACAGCCAGGTACACACTCATAGTCAGATACATACACAGCCAAGTACACACTCATAGTCAGATACATACACAGCCAGGTACACACTCATAGTCAGATACATACACAGCCAGGTACACACTCATAGTCAGATACATACACAGCCAGATACACAGACACACACACACTGACAAAAATACAGCCAGATACACACACTGACCCAGACCCAGGTACTATCAATTTACATAGTTTAGCCACCCTCCTTTCTCCTTACCTTTACAGAAGGGTAGCTACCCTGGGGTCCAGTTGGAGCTGGATGGCTGAGGTTGATGGTAGTCTGAGGAACCTGCTATCTCAGTCCCTCTCCTTTTCTTCCTATATTTGTGCCTCCTCCACCCCAGCGGCACTCTATTACTTTTGAGGAAGTGGTCTGACATCACTTCCTCCCAGCAAGCAGGAAGACAGGACCAGGTATGGAGCACACTTAAAGGGCCAGGGCTCCCTGATTACATCACCTGCTGCAGCCCACCGCAAAAAATTCTCAGGATCCCAGTGGGCTGCCGAGTCCTGGTTGCAGGCAGGAGGCCCCCCCAGAAAGCTGCTTTGGCCCCCCCAGGAGTAATTGGGCCCGGGGCAGCTGCCCCTTTTGCCCCTTGTTAAAGACGGCCCTGACACCAGTGCAACTCATATCTGGTGTAACAGTAGTGTACATTAAAAAAAAAAAATAGAAATTTGACTGTGAAATAATAGCAGTCAGTTTCCTTCACACGTGTGCATTTCAGGGCCTGCCAGGGCACAGTGTCACACCAGTGCAACTCATGTCTAGTGTAACAGTAGTGTACATTTAAAAAAACAACACTTTTTTGACTGTGAAATAATAGCAGTCAGTTTCCTTCATGTGTGTGTGTTCCAGGGCCTGCCAGGGCACAGTGTCACACCAGTGCAACTCATATCTGGTGTAACAGTAGTGTACATTTAAAAAAAACTAGAAATTTGACTGTGAAATAATAGCAGTCAGTTTCCTTCACATGTGTGCGTTTCAGGGCCTGCCAGGGCACAGTGTCACACCAGTGCAACTCATGTCTAGTGTAACAGTAGTGTACATTTAAAAAAAACAACACTTTTTTGACTGTGAAATAATAGCAGTCAGTTTCCTTCATGCGTGTGCGTTTCAGGGCCTGCCAGGGCACAGTGTCACACCAGTGCAACTCATATCTGGTGTAACAGTAGTGTACATTAAAAAATAAACTAGAAATTTGACTGTGAAATAATAGCAGTCAGTTTCCTTCACACGTGTGCGTTTCAGGGCCTGCCAGGGCACAGTGTCACACCAGTGCAACTCATATCTGGTGTAACAGTAGTGTACATTTAAAAAAACAAAAAACACTTTTTTGACTGTGAAATAATAGCAGTCAGTTTCCTTCACGTGTGTGCGTTTCAGGGCCTGCCAGGGCACAGTGTCACACCAGTGCAAATCATATCTGGTGTAACAGTAGTGTACATTAAAAAAAACAAAACACTTTTTTGACTGTGAAATAATAGCAGTCAGTTTCCTTCACACGTGTGCGTTTCAGGGCCTGCCAGGGCACAGTGTCACACCAGTGCAACTCATGTCTAGAGTAACAGTAGTGTACATTTAAAAAAACAACACTTTTTTGACTGTGAAATAATAGCAGTCAGTTTCCTTCATGCGTGTGCGTTTCAGGGCCTGCCAGGGCACAGTGTCACACCAGTGCAAATCATATCTGGTGTAACAGTAGTGTACATAAAAAAAAAAAACTAGAAATTTGTCTGTGAAATAATAGCAGTCAGTTTCCTTCACACGTCTGCGTTTCAGGGCCTGCCAGGGCACAGTGTCACACCAGTGCAACTCATATCTGGTGTAACAGTAGTGTACATTTTAAAAACATTTTTTGGACTGTAATAGATTGAATAGCAGTTAGTTGTCTGCAAGCGTGTGTGTCAGGCCTACAGCGTCCACTCTGCCAACTTGTGCCAGTGCACAGTGCCACTCATATCTGTTGTCACAGTAGTTTGCACGCATAGTACCACTAATCGAAAAAAAAATGACAGGCAGAGGCAGGCCACCCCGCAGGGGCCGTCGTGGCCGTGGTGCTGTGATTCCCTTTGGCCCTAGAATAATGAATGGCCAGTGTTCAGAGGCCACGTACCCTGAACTCGAAAAGTTCTGAGGACATAGTTGACTGGCTAATACAGGACACCCAATCTTCTACAATCTTCTTGACGCACCATCCTCCTCCAGCTTAGCTTTGGGCACCTCTCAAGTTACCACTCGCCTGCCTGCCGCCACCACCAACACTAGCACCACAGCTGCTTCACTTGATCTGTCAGAGGAGTTATTTACACATCAGTTGGAAGAAATGAGTGATGCGCAACTATTACTGCCACAGGATGTAGATAACAGGGATATGTCTCAGTCAGGCAGCATTACACACATGGACGTACTGTGTGATGATTATGAGGTTGTACCTGCTGCTGCTTCCTTTGCTGAGTTGTCAGATACAAGTGAAGCGGTTGATGATGACGATGCATCCGTGGATGTCACGTGGGTGCCCGCTAGAAGAGAAGAAGAACAGGGGGAAAGTTCAGATGGGGAGACAGAGAGGAGGAGGAGACGAGTTGGAAGCAGGGGGAGGTTGTCGCAAGGAGCTAGTGGCACAGTCAGACAGCATGCATCGGCACCTGGGCTCAGCCAGACAGCACGCCAATCAAAGCATGCTGTTGCCACCACCAGAATGCCGTCATTGCAGAGCTCAGCAGTGTGGCATTTTTTTTATGTGTCTGCCTCTGACAACAGCGATGCCATTTGCAACCTTTGCCAAAAGAAACTGAGTCGTGGGAAGTCCAACACCCACCTAGGTACAACTGCTTTGCAAAGGCACATGATCGCACATCACAAACAGCTATGGGATCAACACATGAGTACAAGCAGCACACAAACTCAAAGCCGCCATCCTCCTCCTGGTCCAGCATCTTCAGCCACGTCAACCACTGCTGTCCTCCTTGCCCCCTCTCAACCATCCGCCACTCCGTCTCTCGCCTTGAGCAGTTCCTGCTCATCTGCCCACAGTCAGGTGTCTGTCAAGGACATGTTTGAGCGTAAGAAGCCATTGTCACAAAGTCACCCCCTTGCCCGGCATCTGACAGCTGGCTTGTCTGAACTCTTAGCCCACCAGCTTTTACCATACAAGCTGGTGGAGTCTGAGGCATTCCAAAAATGTGTAGCTATTGGGACACTGTGGTGGAAGGTACCTGGACGAAATGTCTTTGCACAAAAGGCAATCCCCAACCTGTACTCGATTGTGCAAAAGGAAGTAATGGCATGTCTGGCACACAGTGTTGGGGTAAGGGTCCATCTGACCACTGATACCTGGTCTGCAAAGCATGGTGAGGGCAGGTATATAACTGTGACGAGAGCAATCTCGACACATTGCATTGGAGAAGCCTAGTTGCCCGCCTGCTGCCTTTGGACTAAGGACCAGACTTTAAAAGACTTTATTTTCCCTGCAGAAAGGCTTATTCGTGCCTTTCTGCCGGGGTGTTCGGTAGATTTTATCTACTGAACAAACTGCCGAAGGAGCGACCACCTGGGAGCTGGAGTGTGCCGCCAATTTACCTCCCTGTAGCTGTGGTTAACCGCAACTTAATTGACGAATACAGGGTGGTCTTTGTTCGTTTACTGAACACGTGGCGGCGGCCATTTTAAAAGTCCCGAGCGGCCAGCGGTGTTCAGCGCTTACACCATGGATCTAAAAACGGACCCTTATCTGCACGAACACCGCTGAGCCGTCCGCCGCCTGGTTCTTATTCGTACAGATCTAACGAATACATGTTCATCCGGTACTTTTGTTATGTGAATGTGTTAACCCAGATAGCTATGCCATGGAGCCTATTCGTGTAATTAAAGACTTTGGCTCCATGGCAATTGAACTGTGTGAATAGGATCTGAGCTATATCCGGTAGTTTTGTGCGCTCAGATCCCAAAACATGACTTTGTGTATTTGAAAGTGTTTTTATGTTTTTGTGCTCACCATGTGCATAATGGCGATTTGCCTTTGTCCTGGGAGATAATTGAATTACTTCTCAATTATCTCCAGGGCAGAGGAGAGGAAGCCAGGATGCATTGTGGGAACGTATTGTGACTGTATGTCCTAAATTAATACCTGTCTGTCTTTTGTTACAGTCTCCCATTTGATCCCCTAGGGGAGTGTCCACCAAGTGGGAGACCTGCATAAATACTGGGCGGGTAGCCCATAATAAACCAGACCACTGCTTGACCCTCAACACGGAGCCTTGTCTCGTCTATGGGGGGATTCACTGTATGCTGATAGAGACTGATTGCCAGGAGTGTAAGCCGTTTGGGAGCTTTTCCTGTTCGTCTGCTAGCAGCTATTCGTGAGGTTCCGGTTCGGGAGTTTGGAGTGCTACCTTATTCCCTTGTATGCAGTTCGGGAGTTTGGTGCATTCACTTGTATTCAATTCGGGAGTTTGGTGTTTTACCGAAGCTGCCTTTATATCTGAAAGGGGAATATCGGAATAAACGGATTTTAACCCCTTGTCTGCTGAAACGGTCCGTTATAATCACCTGTCACGCTGTCTTGGGGTTGACTTGCCTGAAAGAAGAGAGTCACACCGGATCAGCACTCCTGTCCGCCCTGAACGCACAGGTGGATCAGTGGCTGACTCCGCACCAACTGGAGATCGGCAAAGTGGTTTGTGACAACGGAAGAAATTTGTTGGCGGCATTGAATTTGGGCAAGTTGCATGGCACATGTGTGTAATCTGATCGTACAACGCTTTGTGCATCAGTACCCAGGCTTACAGGACGTCCTGAAGCAGGCCAGGAAGGTGTGTGGCCATTTCAGGCATTCCTACACGGCCATGGCGCACTTTTCAGATATCCAGTGGCGAAACAACATGCCAGTGAGGAGCTTGATTTGCGACAGCCCGACACGTTGGAATTCAACACTCCTAATGTCCGACCGCCTGCTCCAACAAGAAAAAGACGTTAATGACTATTTGTATGACCGGGGTGCTAGGACAGCCTCTGCGGAGCTGGGAATTTGTTTGCCACATTACTTTTGAGGAGGTGACAAACCTAGTCAGTTGCACCGAAGGCACCATCAGCGACATCATACCATTTGTTTTCTTCCTGGAGCGTGCCCTGCGAAGAGTGCTGGATCAGGCCGTAGATGAGCGTGAAGAGGAAGAGGAAGAGTTGTGGTCACCATTGATGTAGATTAATTTAGAAATAAACAAATATGTTTAAATGTCTATCTGTTCCTGTCCAAATCTGAGATGATTAAATTGCGTATACGCAGAAGTAAGCTCACACTGACACATGGAGTTCAGGTTAAAAGCACTTCAGAAATTTTAATGCCATCTGGTTGGAAAACAGTTATGCAGATCTTTTTAAAAGCAAAATGACATCATCATTGAATATCAGATAATAACAAATAAACATCATTAATTGGATTAAACATTATGTGACTAACTTCGTGTCCACCCACCAAGAGGTGGTATTATTTTGGACACGGGTGGGGACAAGGGGGTCTTGAGCGTCATTTTACACGGTCGGTGATGTCAGATCTCGTGGTCAGGTGCAAGGTCTCTTATGAATAGAACATTTCATTACTACAGTGTTCTCATGGCCTTCAATTTATACTATGTTGCGAGTTAGGGGAAATTCAGCAGTTCCTGGGTTAGTCATATCTTTATGGAAAAATACAGTCTTTGTCTATTGTGTTAGATGTGCTGAGCAATTCTGTCATGTAATGTAGTTTTCATATGGAGAAGTCAGGTTATGAGGACAAAATGGAGGATTTGTCACAGCATCAGGTTAAAATGGAGTTAGTGCAAGAATTCAATACAAGTACAATAAAGACTTTTTAATAATTCTACATCAGTCCCCCCTATGAAATGTTAAATTCTAAGAGATAAAAACTTTATTGGTTAGTTCCAGAAGACAGGTTAGCCCAAAGGCACAAAACCCTATGAAGTAACGATTCTTAAAGTCTTCTTAGTTCTTCAGAGGGACATCATAAATAGACGAGCTTACATTACCATATGGACCTGTGTTATCTGGAATATAGGCACAACAAGTCATGGTGACAGGTAAACGTTGTTGGTTGTAATAGATATAATAAATGCAAATCAAAATATTATTATAATTATTAGCAGTGACGATTGGGAAAATGGACTCAAACTTTCTTTTAGTCAGCTGAGTGGTGCTTCTTATCTTCCAGATTGATCCAAAATAATGTGCTGCACCCAGGGCATATCTTGAGTCAGTGTAGATATTGGCATGTCTTCCTTCAGGCATTTTGTATGCCACTGAGAAGGCTGTCAATTCAGCGTCTTGAGCAGATGTGAGTGAGGAAAGTGAAGGTGCTTGACGTACCTGATCTTCTGTAGCAACAGCAAATCCAGTATGGTACCTTTCCTCATTATCCGCAAACAGAGTGGAGTCAGGATCTGGTAAAGCTACTGCATGCTCTGTTGAAAGGTGTCTTGTTTCTTCTTTCATCTGTTCAAAGCAACCATGAGGAGCAGTAGAAGAGGTTTCCTCACCTATTTCTGTGTGAGATTGGGGGGTATTTGTCTTTCTATTTACAGTTCTCTTGCTGACCCCCCTCTGTAGAGAGTTGCAAATTGATTGTTAGTGTTTCATGTGTTCCTTTCATGAGATTTCTGGGGGCTTAGTGAAGAAAAAACATGAGGGACAGCCACCTCCCTTACAGGTGTCTTACTTCCATGGGAATCTGGGTCAGGACCGCACTATTTCCTTGAGAGTGCCCAAAACAATTCTTTCATGTCTGAATAATTTTAATTTTTCGTTAGTGTGGTATTCCCCCCTGGGAAGTGGCGGAAGAGTGGCCAGAGCAACCTTTCTTCAAAATATAATGTTGTCAGGTAGAGGCAGAGTTGTCTATGAGCGGAGGAAATTGGTAAGGAATAAGAAGGGAGGAAGCATATAAAGGATATAGATATGGTGGTGGGGAGATGGAAGAATGAGTAGTGGATAGAGTGAGAGGGAAGAAGGTGGAGTAGGAGGAGGAGAAGGCGGAGTAGAGGGAGGAGTAGGAGGAGGAGAAGGAGGAATAGAGGAGAAGTAGGAGGAGAGAGGAGAAGGTGGAGTAGAAGGAGAAAGTGGAGTAGAGGGAGGAGTAGGAGGAGGAGAAGAAGGAGAAATAGAGGGAGGAGTAGGAAGAGGAGGGAGGAGTAAGAGCAGGAGGAAGGGGTAGGGGGGGTAGAGGAGAAGGAGGAGGAAAGAGGAGAAGGTGGAGTAGAGGAAGGAGTAGGAGGAGAAAGTGGAGTAGAGGGAGGAGTAGGAAGAGGAGGGAGGAGTAAGAGCAGGAAGAAGGAGTAGGAGGAGGAGAAGGTGGAGTAGAGGAAGGAGTAGGAGGAGAAAGTGGAGTAGAGGGAGGAGTAGGAAGAGGAGGGAGGAGTAAGAGCAGGAAGAAGGAGTAGGAGGAGGAGAAGGTGGAGTAGAGGAAGGAGTAGGAGGAGAAAGTGGAGTAGAGGGAGGAGTAGGAAGAGGAGGGAGGAGTAAGAGCAGGAAGAAGGAGTAGGAGGAGGAGAAGGTGGAGTAGAGGAAGGAGTAGGAGGAGAAAGTGGAGTAGAGGGAGGAGTAGGAAGAGGAGGGAGGAGTAAGAGCAGGAAGAAGGAGTAGGAGGAGGAGAAGGTGGAGTAGAGGGAGGGGCAATAGGGGAAAGTGGGGGACTGTAGATGAAGGGGAGGGATCGGTGGGAGGAATAAGCGGGGGTGGGCAGGTAAGGGAGCAGACAGGTGATGTAGCAATGGAGGATACATCAGAAATCAAGACTAGGTAGAAATGCAATGGAGGCTGCAAATAGCCCATGTACAACAACTATTAACTGGCCCTATGCTTTCCCTAGAGAAAAATAATAAAAGGCTAACATGCTCATCTTGTCTCCACAAGCCTCGAACGTTTCACTCCCATGGGTGGCCCATGATGGCTTGCCCACCACTTCTCCACACGGGGTCTTGTGCCCGCGGAGACAGACGCTATCCCTGACTCTCGTTCTTAATTTAATAATTTATATCTAACATCTCAAAATGTAATTTCTACTTATATCACAAATATACATTATCACATTTTTTATGTCTCGCAAATGGGATAAAATTTATTCTACTCTTCACTGATAATGTATATTTAAAACATACAAAATAGACAAATAACATTGCCTTCTGCAAAATAGATGGAAAAGATAATGGAGATTTTGTTAAGCTTATAAATGGCTATACATTAATTCACATTTCTTGTTCTCCAGTTTCTGGCTGTTAATGTCAATGTACAATGTAATAGAGCAGCAGGGAATGCTAGCAGAATGCTTGGTTGCATAGGGAGAGGTATTAGCAGTAGGAAGAGGGAAGTGCAGAGTACTGGATACAGTACTGGAGACCATATCTTCAGAAGGATATGGATACCTTAGAGAGAGTTCAAAGAAGGGCTATTAAACTGGTTCATGGATTGCAGGATAAAATTCACCAGGAAAGGTTAAAGGATCTTAACAGGTATAGCTTGGTGAAAAGACGAGACAGGGGAAATATGATAAAAGCATTTTAAATACATAAAGGGAAACAACACAGTAAAAGTGGAGACTATATTTAAAAGAAGGAAAACTACCATAACAAGAGGACATAGTCTCAAAAATAGAGGGACCAAGGTTTAAAAATAATATCAGGAAGCATTACATTACTGAGAGGGTAGTGGATGCATGGAATAGCCTTCCAACTGTAGTGGTAGAGGTTAACTCAGTAGAAGTGTTTTAAGCATGCGTGGGATAGGCACTTGCTGCTAGTAACAGATCTAGAATTAATATACTATAATGCCCAAAGTCTCAATTCCTATGCATATGCAATAATAAAATATCTGGGCTTACAACAAAAATTATGTTAGTCAGTCTTTAAACTTGGCTTATTCATTTGTTCAAGAGATCTTGGTTTATTAGAACTTTCTTTTAGTAAATGTTCTTTTTTGTTCATAATATATGGGAATTAAGGAAGACAGCATGTCTTTAAGATAGGATGAGCATGACACAATACACAGGCGGATATGACCTCACTGATATGGTAAGGGCAGAGTGAGGGCAGGAGGAGGTGTGGGTACTAAGGACAACCTTCTTTTATTCTAGGGGCCATTTTCTTTTAGGGCATTTCAGCTGACAAATGAAAGCATTATACATTTAACAGCCCGTGAAGCTTTGAAATAACATGGTGCAAAAAAAAAAAAAAAAAAAAATAAATAAACTCACGGGATGCAACCAACCTCCCCCATCACTCACCAGCTATTAATCACTCAACACGTCCAAATACATATACAACGCCACGGAACCTGCTGGCGTCGCACAAATGGCAGCAGCAACAACACACAAACCCTAGAAACCTCCCATAAAGCGTTCCATACGACACATCACTCTTATGTAAGTAGCAAAATACACAATTAGAATATTTTCTAGCAAAAATTCCATTGCTAAGTCTTATCAGTAATAACTCTACGAAACACAAATCTGAATCACACTGAGTCGCAACCACGCCCCCCCCCCCCTCCTCCTCCCTCCCTTGTCTCACAGAAGGCAAAAAGGGAGGGGTAGGAGGAGAGAGGGAGAGAAACAAGAGGTAGGGGGGGCTGCAAGCATGACATTTTAACCATGTCAGTGCTGGAAAGACAGTTACGTTACAATTATTGCAAAAGCAAAGAGACACAAAAACACAACATTTAATAATACTCTCAGTGAAACTCAATACAAAACCCCCACCCTCTACCAGGGTAATGGCTAACACAACATACAAAAACAATTATTATAATATACATATATTCTTAACCCTTTGTGATCTAGTTCTTCCTCAGCCCAACCTTCCTGCTGAATAGCATTGTTACTCTGTACCAGTAAGCTTGCTTTCTTCTCTGTCAGTAATCTACCACATGAAGGCACAGCAATTTTACACACTTTAGCAATCTCTATCTTCAACTAGATCACACGCGCTAGCCAGCCCTTATTGGGCTTTCCTAACCCTGTTCCATTCCCCTCCTATACAGGCATCCCAGATATAGGGGAAAGAAGATTAAACAGATTATCTACAATGGTCAGCTGCCACTCAGAAAGGGTGGGTCCCTCCAAGTGCATCTTCCCAAAACGCAGACTAGTCACTAATTCCGTGTACCCGAGGTGGTAGCCACGGATTGGAGTGGGGTGAGAAGTGTGTGACCAATCACTTCTCTCACAAGAGAAATAGTAGAGGATAGTATAATAGTATAGGAAGTGTAGAAAAGATAAAAAGGTAAGGAAAATCCTTAGAGACAGACACAGGAGTTCATGAGACTCCTAATTAAACAGACAAACAACAATACAATTGAAATACAGTGCATGCATCACAGTTCAAATGAAATCAACAGTAATCCCTTTCCTTCTACATGTGCTTACTCCAAAGTCACCTTTCTCAACCTCGTAGTGTCCCCGCTCGGAGAATGACTTCCTCAAGTCTCACTACCAGCGGCCACAGGAAACAGCAACCATACCTGAATCCTGTCTGGCCTCCCTCGTTACAGCAGTCCACATAAAAGTGGCCGCGCTACCCTCACCCTCGTAGTGCCCCTATAAAACCCACTTTATAAGTCTCACTACCACGTGATGCGGAAAACAAGCAATGCCTGCCTGAATCCCCCCAGGAAACTGAGTCCCCTGCCACAAGGCTAAGTCTCCTACCACAATTAAATAATCAGTGGACCTTCAACTCAACTAGAGCCGAAGGGTCCGGGTCAGGACGTCCCCAACTCAACTAGAGCTGGAGGGTCCGGGTCAGGATGCCCCCAACTCAACTAGAGCTGGAGGGTCCGAAAGCGCACAGTGAAGCTAGCTAGGCTATCAGAGTGACACAAAATTGGATCACAGGAAACTATGATTCTACACAGATCCCACAGTTCCAACAATCCTCTTTTTCCTTACAGCCACAGCCACGAGGCTCCTAAAAGAGGTAAACAGGCAAAGAAGACCCCCAGGAACGCATCCACAGGTCAACCCCCTTTTTCCCTACAACCACAGCACCGTGGTTCCTAAAAGGAGTAAAACAGGCAACAGAAGACCCAGGCAAATCCCCTCAGGTCCACCCCCCTTTATCCCAAAAGGGGTAAAATACAAACAGATAGACAGACAAACTGAAGACCCAGGCAAGTCCCCTCAGGTCCACCCCCCTTTATCCCAAAAAGGGGAAAACAAGCAAAACAGAGAACCCCAGGCAAATCCCCTGCAGGTCCACCCCCCTTTATCTCAAAATGGGGAAACAGGCAAACAATTCAAACACACCCAGGCAACAGATAGACTAAAATGCAGGTAAACAAGTGAGTAACGAGACACCGGGCAAGATATTACCTGTCTTTGATGTCCTCCCGGGAAGCAGTCACAGACACGTGGACGGGTCAATCAAAGGGGCCGGAACATACCGGTGGCTCTGCAGAAGTCTCTACCGTGTACCTGGAGGTGATCAGTCTCCTTTCCTACCCCCAGGATTCCCCCGTCCAACAGCATCTTCCTTAGGACGGCTCACCGGCCAGAGGCCATAGCCCGATGCCCCACGTTGGAAAGCGCCAAATTGATGTAGATTAATTTAGAAATAAACAAATATGTTTAAATGTCTATCTTTTCCTGTCCAAATCTGAGATGATTAAATTGCGTATACGCAGAAGTAAGCTCACACTGACACATGGAGTTCAGGTTAAAAGCACTTCAGAAATTTTAATGCCATCTGGTTGGAAAACAGTTATGCAGATCTTTTTAAAAGCAAAATGACATCATCATTGAATATCAGATAATAACAAATAAACATCATTAATTGGATTAAACATTATGTGACTAACTTCGTGTCCACCCACCAAGAGGTGGTATTATTTTGGACACGGGTGGGGACAAGGGGGTCTTGAGCGTCATTTTACACGGTCGGTGATGTCAGATCTCGTGGTCAGGTGCAAGGTCTCTTATGAATAGAACATTTCATTACTACAGTGTTCTCATGGCCTTCAATTTATACTATGTTGCGAGTTAGGGGAAATTCAGCAGTTCCTGGGTTAGTCATATCTTTATGGAAAAATACAGTCTTTGTCTATTGTGTTAGATGTGCTGAGCAATTCTGTCATGTAATGTAGTTTTCATATGGAGAAGTCAGGTTATGAGGACAAAATGGAGGATTTGTCACAGCATCAGGTTAAAATGGAGTTAGTGCAAGAATTCAATACAAGTACAATAAAGACTTTTTAATAATTCTACATCAACCATCACCACCAGAAACAGCCTTATCAGCATCGCTTGCTGGACCTGCGACAACGTTGGAAGAGGTTTATGAGGAAGAGGAGTCAGAGGAGGAATGTGGCTTTAAGGAGGAGGAGGAAAACCAACCACAACAGGCATCCCAGGGTGCTCGTTGTCATCTATCTGGTACCCATGGTGTTGTACGTGGCTTGGGGGGAAGAACATACCTTCAGTGAGATCACTGAGGACGAGGAATGGGACATGAGTAGCTCGGCATCCAACCTTGTGCAAATGGGGTCTTTCATGCTGTTGTGCCTGTTGAGAGACCCTCGTATAAAAAGGCTGAAGGAGAACGACCTGTACTGGGTGTCCACGCTACTAGACCCCGGGTATAAGCAGAAAGTGCCTGAAATGTTACCGAATTACCGCAAGTCGGAAAGGATGCAGCAGTTCCAAAATAAATTAAAAAGTATGCTTTACACAGCGTATAAGGGTGATGTCACAGCACAACGGGAATCTAACAGGGGAAGAGTTGAAAGTAATCCTCCTCCTCCCACGACCACGCCGGCAAGGACAGGACGCTTTACAGACGTGTTGTTGATGGAGGACATGCGGAGCTTTTTAAGTCCTACGCATCGCCACAGCCCTTCGGGGTCTACCCTAAGAGAACGACTCGACTGACAGGTAGCAGACTACCTCGCCTTAACTGCAGATATCGACACTCTGAGGAGCGATGAACCCCTTGACTACTGGGTGTGCAGACTTGACCTGTGGCTTGAGTTATCCCAATTTTCGATAGAACTTCTGGCCTGCCCCGCTTTAAGTGTCCTGTCAGAAAGGACCTTCAGTGCAACAGGAAGTATGGTCACTGAGAAGTCGCCTAGGTCAAAAAAGTCTAGATTACCTCACCTTTATTAAGACGAATGAGGGATGGATCCCGAAGGGACTGACAGTGGGCGATACATTTGACTAAAAAAGGCCTGATGAGGGGGACGTAACAGGGATTAAACTGATAAGAATAGTACTACTTAACACACAACTCCTATCTGGTGGCACATTAGATTGCACGCGCAGTGCCCCAAATTTGAAGTAGGAGGACCGACCAATAGTGATGTCCCGAACAGTTCGCCGGAAACCGTTCGCCGGTGAACATAGCTTGTTCGTGGCGAACGCGGCGGGCGAACATATGCGATGGTCGGTCCGCCCCCAATTCGTCATGGAGGTGGGAGGGTCTGGGAGGGAGGGTCTGCTGCTGATTGGCTTGAATGTGTCTGCTGACTGTGAGGTACAGGGTCAAAGTTTACTCAATGATGACGAATAGGGGTGGACCGACCATCGCATATGTTCGCCCGCCGCGTTCGCCACGAACAAGCTATGCTTGCGGGCGAACGGTTCCTGGCGAACTGTTAGGGACATCACTACCGACCAAGCATCTTTTTCCATCTCCCGGTTCCTAAAATCGATGCCATATACACGTCCCCTGGTAGGGGATGTAACAGGGATTAAACTGATAGGAATAGTACTACTTAACACACCTTATAATAACGCAGAGAGAGGCAACGCAGAGAGAGGAGTCTGAAGAAGAGGAGTCAGAGGAGGAAGGTGGCTTTGAGGAGGTGGAAGACCAAACACAGCAGGCGTCCCAGGGGGCTTGTTGTCACCTTTTGGGGACCCTTTGTGTTGTACGTGGCTGGGTGGAGGAAGAGACCTTCAATGACATCAGTGAGGACAAGGACATGGCTAGCTTGGTATCCAACCTTGTGCAAATGGGGAGTTTGCGGTTGTGCAAATGGACTGTTTGCGGTTGTTTGCGGTGCGTTAAACGGGGAGTTTGGTCTGTCACTTTGAAGCGGGCGTAACCCTTACACTACCTGATCGATACAACATCATACCTGATGTTTTAAAGCACGTTATTCCAAACAATTTAGGAATGTTAGGTGATTTACGCACTTTATGGATTAAAACCAGACTCTGCATCAATTATGTAATTTTCCATGGGAGTTTTGCCATGGATCCCCCTCCGGCATGCCACAGTCCAGGTGTTCGTCCCCTTGAAACAACTTTTCCATCACTATTGTGGCCAGAAAGAGTCCCTGTGGGTTTTAAAATTCGCCTGCCTATTGAACTCTACGGCGGTTCGCCCGGTTCGCCCATTCAAGAACATTTGCGGAAAATTGCGTTCACCATTCGCGAACGGAAAATGTTATGTTCGCGACATCTCTACCTGTAGACAAGATTTATGGAACACTGTAATAGCAGAAATAAATGTACTACACACTCTGTACCTATTCATTGTAACGACTGTCCATCTTTTAGTTTTCAGACTTTCATGGCACTGGCATTGAAAAGGTGTCATTGGATTAGAGAGGGTGGGATTTGGTGATGAGACTCAGACGCAGACAGGGGTTTTGGATTAATGTTTGAAACACACTACATCCAGCTGGACTGAATGTAGATTTTGATATGGTTTGTCATTTATAATTGTTTATTATTTTTTTTATATTTATTGTATTTTTATTTTTAATTTTATTTTATTTTCCAATTTTTTATATTTAACCTCTCTTTTCATGTGGGCTTTTGATCCCCAGGTTCTCCCTCTCTCTACTATATTATCAGCCGGTTTCTATATTTTTATTTCATATTTTATCATCTTTTCTCGTAAGGTGTTGGAATATTATCTTAATTAAAGTATTATCATATGATTGAAATTATTTAATGGCAAGTGAGATTTTTTAATCTATGTATTCTTTCTTATTTGTATTTTCATTTTCAGTAATATTGGACTCTTTCACCGATGGACTGGTAGGAACATAAACCAGCGTTCCCCATAAACCTGGAAGTAAGTCACCATACTGCATGAAACGCAAGTTGGAACACATTCAGCATTTCTTGCGATTCCGGAAGTACATCACCTGCTGGACCGTGAACGAGGCTTGAGACGCAATCATTGAGTTCAGATGGGTCTGCATGAAGCTGCCGATCCCGATTGGTTTATTGAATTTTGGGACGGCGCGAAATAAGACTACTCGGTTACCCCTCAGGAAGTCCAATATTGGATGAAATGCATAGAGCTTTGGGACTTACATGGCACTTATTGTTTTTATTTATTTTATTTGTTTTATTGCTGCACAACCGTTCCTGTGAACTTCTTCATCTATCTGGACAGCAGGAGTTTGTGGACGTGCCTTACATGAATTTTTATCTTGTGAGTGTAACCTAAATAAAAAAAAATTGTGTTGAAAATGTTACACTATGTTTTTGTCCCTTTCCTGTTCCCTTTATGCATGGAATTAGTGAAAAGAGGCTGCAAGAAGGACGCAAATGCTATAACCTTACTATGTGCCTGAATTGTACATACTTTTGTGAGTGCAATAATGATCAATTAAAAAATTTTGGTGACATACAATATTATACTATTTGTGTTTTTTTTTTTATATATATATTTTTTATAGATTGTATAGCTATACATTTTTCACAAGATAAGAGGTATCTTCATACAATCTATCTTGTCTGATAAAAGCGTAAACTATTTTCTTGTTAATTTCACCAGTGTTGTGCACGTATATAGTGTATTTTGCTGTATTATTAAATAATTTCTGGATTTGAAGTCTACACACCTGGATCTTTATGCCTTGCTGGGTACTAGGCCATTTGGACTTTAATGAATAACCCCGCAAGGCTTTTATGAAATTGTTGCTGATTTAAGCAAAAGCGATCTGAGTCTGCATTACATAATAACCTACTCAAAGAGCACACATTGTTGTGATGCTTGAAGTGTCCTTTTGATGCAATATCCCTTTTCTGTGAAACCTGAGGAAAAGTTCCTATTCATTGGCAAATATGCCAATATCTTATGCATGTTTAGGAAGAATACACATTTGATAGGCTTTGATATTATATGGTTTTCGTGCAGATAACTTGTTTAGTAAAAAAAGAAAAATAGAGAGGCTCAGATTCAAAGAGGTACATGATTAACTTTGGTTTTATATAAAATATCAATTAAGATGCAAACATCTAATCAATCACCATGGAAACCAATTGAATCTCCCTGTTACTCAATAACTCTGTATTTAATTTTTGCTTCAATGAAATCAACTTATTGAATTTCATTGTTGGATCTATTTAGGAATCAAATCATACTAATGATTACATTTGTATAATATACTATGCATCTTTACATTTGATGAAGGTAAATTATTTGTAGTGCGTTACATTAAAACAGGACATGTCTATCAGAATCTAATCAAACGACTACTTCAGAATTTTCTCTTAAAGGACCACTATAGGCACCCAGACCACTTCAGCTTAATGAAGTGGTCTGGGTGCCTGATCCAGCTAGGATTAACCCTTTTTTCTATAAACATAGCAGTTTCAGAGAAACTGCTATGTTTATATTATGGTTAATCCAGCCTCTAGTGGCTGTCTCATTGACAGCCGCTAGAGGCGCTTGCGTGCTTCTCACTGTGAAAATCACAGTGAGAAAATGCCAGCGTCCATAGGAAAGCATTTTAAATGCTTTCCTATGAGACTGGCTGAATGCGTGCCCGGCTCTTGCCGCGCATGCACATTCAGAAGAGGAGGCGGAGAGCTCCCGGTCCGGCGCTCGAGAAAGAGGTAAGTTTAACCCCTTCCTCCCCCTAGAGACCAGCGGGAGGGGGACCCTGAGGGTGGGGGCACCTTCAGGGCACTATAGTGCCAGGAAAACAAGTGTTTTCCTGGCACTATAGTGGTCCTTTAAGGATGGCTTTTTGGGAAAAACAAAAAGTAAAGACAAATCCACATACATGAATGTTTGTACATAAATATAATTAATGATTATACTATCTTTAGTGTACTAATAATCTTAATTTTAGTAATGACAGGGGGCGAGTATTTTGCATATTCTCTCTTTACTAGCTCCACAGCAGCACAGAAACACATGAAAAAAAGAACCAATCATAAGTGAGTAGGATGTACATGAGGTATAGTGACCTAAGCACTTCCTCTTTCAGAAAGCGACATCAAGCAGAAGCAAACATATAACAAGCAATAACTCCTAAATCCAACATCCGAAGGAAACTTTCAGAGAATTCCACACGAACAACCAAAACGTCTTCAAGGACGAATCAAACTGAAAAGAGAATGTGTGACAGGTTTAGACACAGTCATGAACGTAGAAATCCAAGTAACAAACAGTATACATCATTTCATAGTTATAACGTGTAAACTACAATCTGATAACAACAACAATCACATAAAACTCCAATGACAATTCCAAACCAATGGAAATTAAACAATCAATGTATACACAAAACATTAAGAGCCCAACCTACCTTAGACCAGTGAGACATAGAAAGAAAGCAAACAGAAAGGGAGGGATAGAAACGCAGGGTTGCCTCCTACTAAAAATTAAAGTTCTAAGTACACTAAATCTTAATTTTTACAACATGACAGGAGGCTTCAGAATTTGCAATTTTAACGCTGAGAGAGAAAAAAGCAGCATTAGAAGAAGGGCGAAAATAGAAAGTCTCTTCTAAAGACAAATCTGCTGATCACAAGATATCCGAAAGTGAGGCTCCTGCGAAAAAGGGCTAAGAAGCAGCCGTCGCATGGACTGGATGTTGGATAGGATGCAAGGAATCCATCTCGCCAACGTCCTAACCGACATGGCTTTATGAGGGATCACGCAGGGAAAAGCATCTGCCTGGTAGGTGACCATCGCAACAAGGAGGTGAGCTCGATATACCAACGCAAGGCTGAAACCACGCACAACTGCGAATTGGAAATGAAGAGGGAATCCTCACAGGACCATCATGGAAGGTCCGAGAACCAAGCTTGGCTCTACCACAGTTGGGTGACCAAGGTCACTGAACACAGTGGTCATGGAAAACTCTCGCAACCATTGGGAAGGCGGAAAAGTGTGCGCCCACTGGGGAGGCCGAGCCTGCAGGAATGCGTCCACTGCTGTGCACTCCAGATCTGGCAGCCAAATGAAGAATGCCGAAGTCTGGTGGTTATTGCGGGATGCGAACAGGTCCAGGTGAAACAGGCCGCTCAGAGACGATATGGTGGTGAACACCTGGGGATCCAGCATCCAATCGCTGCTGTCCCTTCAAAGGTGGGAGAATGAATCCGTGGTGAGATTCGTCTCCCTCGGGAGGTATTCCGCCCTTGGGGAGATCCTGCGAGGGAAGGAGAAATCGAAGATGACTTTATTCGAATGGAACTGAACACTAGCTTTCTGGCGGCTGTTTGCATGAACAAATCCAAAAACGTCCCTCAGCGGTACTTGGCTGTGACCGCCATGGAACTAGTTTTGGCATGAGGACTTTGTGGTTACAGGTCACCTCAGCGGTACTTAGCTGCGAATGTTGTGTGTTGCGGACCGTTTCGCTCAGAAGGGGATAAAACCCAGTTTAGGCGATAATCCCCTTTTCCATAGACCAGCAGCTACTATAAGCACCAATTTTCCGAACTCCCAAACTGCACGGATTCACCAACTCTCGAACAGCAGACACACGAACCCTGGAAGCAGCCGAACAGGAAAAGCAATACGAACAGCTTACACTCCTGGCAATCGGCATACAGTCCCCTTCCCCCAAGAAAGAGACAACACTTCAGCTTCAGGGTTAAGCAGGAACTCTTTTACTCAGGGCTACCTGCCCAGTATTTATGCAGGTCTCCCACCTGGTGGACACTCCCCTAGGGGACCAAATGGAAGACTGTAACAAAGGACAGACATAAACCAATTACAGACACACAGCAGTAAACCTTCCCACAATGCATCATGGCTTCCTCCCTTCTGCCCTGGAGATAATTGTAGAAGTAATCCAATTATCTCCCAGAACAAAGACAAGACTCCATTACACATGTGGGGACCTAACCGTACGGTAGTTTGTTCGGTAGATGAAATCTACCGAACACCCCGGCAGAAAAGGCACGAATAAGCCTTTCTGCAGGGAAAATACACTTTTTAACGTCTGGTCCATAGTCCAAAGGAAGCAGGCGAGCAACCAGGCTTCTTCAGTTCACAGTGGCGAAGTTGGTTTCGCCAAATTGTGGAACTGTTTTCGGCATGAGGTGACCTTGCGGTTCCCAGAGAACTTGGTCCGGGGTTTTGAACAACTTTGCGACCCACCAGGAGAGTGTTTTTTGGAGGGAAAGTGATTGAGACCAAGGTGAACAAATGCTCCATGAGTGACTGGCAGAGCACTTTGTATTTCTGCAGCAAGAGCTCCTGAAAGTTGACCGGCAAAAGCAGACATTGCTCTGGAACCATTTTGGGCATAGGACCACATATGGGCCAGTCAGAACCTTACCACGGTGGCGTTTTCCCTATATTGCATGGATCCGAGCGCTATTTGGACAACTTGGGTGCTCAGATCAGGGCTGTTGTTGGGGATTTGTCAAGTGTGGGGGTTTTATATGTTTTTATGATATTTTGGGGTATTTTTATGTTTTGTTTTGGCTCTCTTTTCCTGGGAGATAATTAGCTTACCGGTCTTTAACTCAATTATCTCCGAGATTCCGAGAGTTTGTTTATTAAAATCAGTTGTACTCCCAGAACTATGTGTCATCTAGTTACTGGGAGGGGAAAGGGCTATTCACTGCTCAGCACCTTGTTCAAGCTTATGGAGGATTCGGTGAGGAAAGTCCTTGTAAGGACTATAGCTCCCAGGACTGTGTGTTGTCCAGTCCCTGGGAGGGAATAGAGCTAGTCCCCTATTCAGAACGGAGAGATTCCAGGAGGACCCCAGTCAAGTCACAGTGACTGGGGCAGAAGCGCTGAGGTTTTTTTTTTTTTTATTCTTTATCTTCTGTTGTGCGTGGTATAACCGTAGGTTTACTTGGCCACAATAGCAGTCGCAAGCAATATGGTAATAGGCATAATAAACATAACATGGCATATGAATAGACAGCACAATTTTTAGTTTATGTTGAGAGGAAATATAGACAGTGGCTAGATATAACATATAAAATGTAAGCTTTTCTTACTGTCTGTGGTGGTTGTGTAAGTACGTGCTAGGCAAATTATAAGTTCAACATTTATATATATATGAGCAGGCTTAGATAATTCACAGAAACCCTACAGGGTTGTAATCGTAACAGTGCCCAAATAAAATAGACTTGGGCTCACCCAGTAAACAGCGGCTGCAGCAGCATGCCTCCACTTCGCAGCACAGTGTAGTATAAATATAGTCGGGGGCTCACCCCAGTTGCATAGGGGATGAATCCTTAAATGCTGGCCAAAGCCATGACAGAGAGCATTAATCTGTGCTTAAACAGTTAATTCATGCTATGGGAGATATTCCTTTAAGCAGCATGCCCTGAAAATCCTGTCCAACAGTTAATATGTAAAATACAACATAGAAGAATAATCTAAAAAACACAAGAATGTAGCATATAAGTATATTGCAGATAGCAACATTAAAATATACCACAAAACAATAAAGAAACAATCCCAAGAGGGGCAATAAGAGCATAAAGTAATGGAGAAGAGTGATACTCTGACCTGTCTGCTTGATGGAGCAGCAAAGAAAGAGGAAGTGCTTAAGTCACTATACCTAATGTACATACTACTCACTGATTGGTTCTTTTTTTTCTATGTATTTCTTTGCTGCTGTGGAGCTAGTAAAGAGAGATTATGCAAAATATGAAGCATCCTGTCATGTAAAATTATATTAGCTCTCTGTTAATCCAAATAAACCAACAAAAAAAACACTAACAGAATCCAAGTATTTTGACTGTCCTGAAAAGTAATATTTAAATGTATTTTTTATTTCAGTTTGCATTGATAGCACATATTTTGATAGAAATCAAAACTATGGTTTTAGAGATCATCCTTCCATCTACCTACCTATTCATCCATCCATCACAACTGGGTTCAGCACTCAACAGCTCTGCAAATGAGGGTTACATCACATACAACTGCTTTGTTTTTCATACTATGTGCTATTTATATGATATCTGCAGTTTAAGCTGTTTGATTCTATGAATCTTGCAATTTATTTTTACATTGCAGACACTGACCTATATTGTCCTGCTGTTCTGATCTATATTTACAAGAAGTGATCAATCTTTAGGCTACAGACATATATTCAATGCCACACACACTCAAATTTCTCAGGCACACACAGATACACTGTGGCAAAAGTGACCTCACCACTGGTTTTTAGAGGGGTCTACTTGCCAGCCTTTCACCCTGTGACTATGGCCCCTTTAATTTACTGTGCTTGAAAGACCCTAATTATGGCTATTGGGACTTTTAAACAATGATTCTTTGAACTTCCGAACAGTCGAAGTGGCCGCCATCTTGTTCGCATGGTCCAAAACCGCGAATAGACTTCAGGGGGACTTAGCCGCGAATGCCCTAGAACTATTTTCGGCATGAAAACCTCGTGGTTCCCGGTCGGTCCTCCAGCGGCACTGGGGATATGTCGTGTTTTGGGGTACTTATTGGACATTATATGCCTGGGGATAATTGAGTTAATGCTTTATCTGCCTTAATTATATCACAGGCAGAGGGGAGGGATTGTGTACTGTATGTGGGAGTGTCGTTCCTTATCACATTGTTTTTATTGGCTTGCATACTTTGTGTCTTGTGCCTAACAAGGTCCACCTGGGTTCTTGTTTTACCCTTAAAGAGTCTTCTCATGTGTGGGGGAAAATGCTGCATCTACCCTGGGATTGCTATATTACTATACTCCCCAGGGATTATAATCACTTAGCTCTTTTAAGAGCTGTTCCTGCTTGAAACTCTGGATTAAGAGGTTCACCCACTGGAACCTGGAGCCTTGTCGTAGGTCCAGGGTGGGTAGGAGACGGCGAGTTTCCAGCCAAGCTGTAACGCTGGACGTGGGGACTGCGGTGCTGATGGTGTCTGGTGGAGTGTTTGGAGTCCTCAGTAAGCACTAGGAGCATCCGCCTGCTGAGGTACCCAACCGGGGTACAGGAAGCTCCATTACATACACAATGTCAGAGACCTATATACACTCACACAGGCACCAAAATACACTATCAGACACATACACAGAAATACATGCTGACAGACACACGTACTGTCCCACACATTTATCCTGTTGGTGTAGTGGTGACAGTGTGTTGTAACACTGGACAGTAGTGATGTCGCGAACATAAAATTTTCCGTTCGCAAATGGCGAACGCGAACTTCCGCAAATGTTCGCGAACCGGGCGAACTGCCATAGACTTCAATAGGCAGGCAAATTTTAAAACCCACAGGGACTCTTTCTGGCTACAATAGTGATGGAAAAGTTGTTTCAAGGGAACTAACACCTGGACTGTGGCATGCCGGAGGGGGATCCATGGCAAAACTTCCATGGAAAATTACATAGTTGATGCAGAGTCTGGTTTTAATCCATAAAGGGCAGAAATCACCTAACATTCCTAAATTGTTTGGAATAACGTGCTTTAAAACATCAGGTATGATGTTGTATCGATCAGGTAGTGTAAGGGTTACTCCCGCTTCACAGTGACAGACCAAACTCCCCGTTTAACGCACCGCAAACAACCGCAAACAGTCCATTTGCACAAGGTTGTCCTCCACCCCGGCCTCCAACCCCCACCCCTGCGCAGCGGATGGGGGCCCTAAGTTACAATAAGGGGGGGACCTACTGTCCCCCCTGGCCCCCACCCCTGAGCGGCGGGTGTTGGCCCTAAATGAAAATCCCCCCCCCCTCCCCATCAAAGGTGACTAGGGGTCCCCAAGCCCCTAGTCACCCACACAAATAAAAAAGCCCCTACCTACCCCCCTCACCCTAAAAAATAGTGAGGGGGGAATAAAATTACTACCCTGTAAAGTAAAATTCAACTTACCATTCGACGTCTTCTTTTTTCTAAAATCTTAATTTTTATGCCCCACAAAAGGCCAAAGAAAAAAGAAAAAAAAGAAAAAACCTGACGCTCAAAAAATGTATCCATCTTCACCCATGGAGGGCTCCGCGCAGACTAAGCTCTGCAGGGCGGGGGAAGGCCACAGGGACTTCACCTACCCACACAAAGATGGCAGCGCCCTGAATATAGATCGGGGCAGAAAATACAGATTAATAGATAGGTCATCTGGGGGGCTTAGGGGCATTTGGGGTGACTAAGGGGTCAATTGGATGTAGTGGAGGCGGGAGGGGGGTTAAAAAAAAACGGGATTCGGCATGACAGTGCCGCTTTAAATTCAAAGATGTTCTTAAATTATCTAAATGTAGATATATATATACTCACGCACTGCTTAATATAACGTATTCACTATGACGTAAGCTTAAGCCTGTTTAAATTCAAAGATGTTCTTAAATTATCTAAATGTAGATATATATACTCATGCACTGCTTAATATAAAGTAGTCACTATGACGTAAGCTTAAGCCTGTTTAAATTCAAAGATGTTCTTAAATTGTCTAAGCCTGTCTAAACACTACCAAGATCTTGAATCTGACTGACAAACCTCATAATAATTTAACATATAAAATGTGCACGTATTAACATATACCCTATTGTTACAATTGTTACTTGAAAAGCATGAGGAATGCCATTGGGGTACCACATGCTCATTTGTTATACCTCCATGCACTACAAAAATAAAGAATAAAAAAAAAAAATGTATGCAGCTTCCGAATGAATCTAAAATGGATGCTATCCAGGAGGTGGGAGGATCTGGGAGGGAGGGTCTGCTGCTGATTGGCTGGAATGTGTCTGCTGACTGTGAGGTACAGGGTCAAAGTTTACTCAATGATGATGAATAGGGGGCGGGCAGAACATCGCATATGTACGCCGTCCGTGGCGAACGCGAACACGCTATGTTCGCCAGGAACTATTAGCCAGCAAACCGTTCGGGAAATCTCTCTACTGGACAGCAGCCATCAGACAGGCACTTAAGCACATGCTGCTTCACTGCTGCACCATGAGAACTGGAGCAAGGAAATCAGAGTGTGTTACCCATCTGATGGCTGCTGTCAAGAGATACAATAAACTATCACTAAAACCGTGCCATCTGCACTCTCTCAACACCTTCTTTTTGAGAGGGAGGGTGGCTATTCCTCTGATGTGCACGGCAGAGGGAGGTTGGCTGTTCCTTTGATGTGTCCAGCAGCTACCATACTCCCTGTGAATATAGTAAGAGGGCAAAGAAGATGTGACACTGGCAGCCCACTGCCCCCCTACTGCAGCCCTGTCCCCCGCTACTCCAGACTGCCAGTTTAGAGTAGAGACTGTAGCCCTATCCCGGTGCTTCCACTGGACCAAAGCATTTCCAGGTCAGTGTAAAACCAGAGGATAGGCTGCAGCCTCCACACCTCGCTTACCCTCCCATCAGAATACAGCAGCTCTGAAGAAAGGCGAGACTAAAAGATTGATTTTAAGTACTCATTTTGGCAATCCTAATAAACAAGTTTTTAGGTCCATCAAAACATATTGACCAACTTAGGAAGATAGTTACCCAGATGTAATTAAATTCCACAGTGTACCCCGTATTGCATATAGGAAAGATATATTATTAAGGAACTTATTGATTAAATCAAATGTGTCAAAACAAAACTTATTGGGAAATTGTACTTTTCTGTGCCTTGGATGCGTTTCTTGTAGTAACTTCAAAGGTGGCAAAGTTAGGCATCAGATGATTAGAAAACCTTATATAATCCATGGTTACTTTACATGTGATACTGTTACCGGAAGAATAACAGGAACAAACCGCAGAAGCCCCACAGAGATATGGACAAAAGTCTTCAGGAAGTAAGAGGCCTTTATTAACATACCGATCGGGTCTCACACTGAACTTGTGTTCAAAAGGTATGAGCCCAGAACACATGGAGTACATTCCTTGTATAGCAATATAGCTCCTCCCATAAATAGCTACACCCACACATACCCTTAACCAATCAATGAACAAAGTCTGGACTTGCTCATCCGGTCAGACCACATGGCTCATCGGAAACAAAGGAGAAAGGAGTGTGATTTCAGTTCCTACATTCCTGCACATGCTCAGTACATTGACAGTATCTTAGCTACGTGTAACTAACAGATACAGCTGTACTTGTATATGCCACATGGAGATTTTGACCTATTAAATTTTGAACATGCTGGAATCCCATTACAATACTTTTGTTATTTATGCATTAAAGTACCCTTCTAGTAAACTTTATATTGGATAAACATCACAAAAAATAAATAAAAAAGATTTTCCAAATATAGGTCTACAGTCAGGACAGAAAAATAGTTTTTACCAGTGCCTGCACTTTTTGAGGAGGCGGGACATCCGTTCTCATTTTAGACAACCTAACTGAACTGAAATGAGGAGGTAATGGACTAAAACCGTTAAAGCAAAAATAAATGATTTGGGGATTTGGGAGTTTGAAACATTAGAACTGCAAGGTATTAACCATGATTTAGATTTAATTTTTTTTTTTTTTTTTTTTTTATTTATTCCATTAACAATATTTGATTGTTCTCCTTTTTCTATTTTCATTTATGTGAATTATGGGAAGATCAGAATGCTTGAGTCCTAATTTTATAACATGACAGGAGGCTTCATATTTGCTTAAGTTTCTCTTTACTAGAACTCCACAGCAGCACATTAACAGAGAGGAAAAACACAAATCACAAAAAAAGTAAGGAATCCATAAAAGGCTCCTCCCAACCAACTATTTCCTCTTTCTTTGCTGCTCCACATCAGTACAGGTCTGTCACGGGTGGTGGTCTGGAAACCGGGACCCCTGAGTGTCTGATGAGTGGGAGTCTTCAGCGTGGAAGTGGATTATAAGGGCATGGTGCAGGGTAACCACACGCCCTCTGGTGTTGAGCACCAGCGTTTGCGGACACATACCAGAACCAGGGCCGGATTAAGAGCACACTGGGCCTGGTGCTGACAATTATGATGGGCCTAATTACGGAATCTTATTGACCTAAAACAGTCATACCTCCCAAAAAGGGGGCATGTCTGTCCAAAGAATTTGAAGTCAGGCTGCCCGCCAATCCTGCAGGCTGTCCAACTAAGGGCATACTATGCAGGCAGCACCCTGAGCTTGACATAAATGCGTCTAATGATGCGCTCACTCCATGCTTTCTAAGGACTGTCCCCTAGCACTCACATGTCCACTTGTCTCCTTACTAGCAGGCAGAAGTTCCTGGCATATAGTCTGAGACAGAGAAAAGGTGTATGTAGTGAGTGTAGAAGAAAGGGGACATGCCACAGTGTTAGAGAGACCAGCGTCTGCATTACCTAAACTAATTTTGTCAGCCAGTCCACACAAGTTTTGTTCCCATACATTCCTCTTAAGCTTCCAAACTTAAAGGGACACTATAGTCACCATAACAACTACAGCTTATTGTATTTGTTCTGATATTGTGTGGGTTACTTTCATGCATGCTGCACTATTCCATTCAGGCCTTTTGCAGTAAACACTGTATTTTCAGAGAAAATAACTCCACTGACCACTCCTTATATGGCTTCTAGAGGTGCTTCCTGGGGCAGAACTGCCTAGTGTGCAGCACTGCCATTCAGTGTCTCCACCCTCTGCATGCAGACACTGAACTTTCTTCATACAGATGCATTGATTCAATGTATCTTTATGAGGAGATGCTTATTGGCCAGGGCTATGTTGGACTTGTGCTGGCTCTGCCCCTGATCTGTCTAGTTGACAGTCTCAGCCAATCCTATGGGGAAGTATTGTAATTTGCTCAGACCACCACTTCTGATGATGTCAGCAGACAGTCAGTTCAGAGGCAGAGCCAGCAGCCGCAGACTTGAATACAAGTTATATTTTACTATACTTAGGGAGGCAAGAAGGGGCCAGGGTGGTGGTTTTAACATAATATGGTCAGAAATACATGATTGTGTTCATGACCCTATAGTGCTCCTTTAAGCAAGAGTATGTGAAGAGTAGTTAGGGTTGCCACCTTTCTTGGAAAAAAATACCAGCCGTAATCATTTGAATAATCACAAGGAGTGACATCAGAGAAAATTCAGTAAAATCACCAACAAACTACTCACAGTTTGATTCTGCTGTATAGATGGATTGCTCCCAGTGTCTCAGTCTCGCAAGTCACCAAGTGTCTCAGTGTCTCTATGTATCACAGTGTCAGTGTCCCCATGTCGCCCAGTCCCCTAGTCTCCCAATGTCTCAGTGTCCCCATTTCTCCCAGTGTCCCAATGTCTCAGTGTGTCCCCATGTCACTAGGATACTGGGGACACAGAGAGACATGGGGACACAGAGAGACATGGGGACACTGGGAGACATGGGGACACAGACATTTAGGGAAACTGGGAGAAATGAGGACACAGACACCAGGGACACAGACACTGGGAGACATGGGGACACAAACATTTGTGGACACTAAGACACTAGGGACACAGAGACATGGGAACACAGACACTGGGGGACTAGGGGACACTGGGGACACTGGCTGGGAGACAGACACTTGGGGACACTGGGAGACATGGGGACAGTTGTGGACATAGACATGGGGACACTGGGACATATAGGGACACTGGGAGACATGGGACACTAGGCACACTGAGACACTGGGAACACAGACACTGGGAGACATGGGGACACAAACATTTGGGGACACTAAGACACGGGACACAGAGACATGGGGACACCGGGAGATTATGGGACACTAGGGGACACTGGCTGGAAGACAGACATTTGGGGACACTGGGAGACATGGGGACAGTTGTGGACATAGACATGGGGACACATGGAGACACTAGGCACACTCAGAGACATGGGACACAGACACTGGGAGATTTGGGGACACTGAGACACTAGCAACACTGGATGGGGGACATGGGGACACTGGGAGAAATGGGGACATAGTGTCTCCATGTCCCAATGTCTCCCAATGTCCCTATGTCTCACAGCATCCCTATGTGTCTCAGCATCCCCATGTGTCTCAGTGTTTCCAGGTCTCCCAGTGTCTGTGTCCCCATGTGTCCTAGTGTCTCAGTGTCCCCTAGTGTCTGTGTCCCCTAGTGTCTCAGTGTCCCCATATGTCCCCTAGTGTCTCAGTGTCCCCATGTGTCCCTGCTGCCTTTCCCCATCCCTCTCTAACCTGAACTGTAGAGCTGCTGTCTGGACTCTGTGCTGTGTTGCTGCTCCCCCACAGATCAGTAAGTAGTAGAGAGAGGCAGGGATATGCTGTAACTTCCTATCCTTGCCTCTCTCCACACACAGTGACCCCTACTGGCCGGTGCTGGTATTGCAGAGTAATCTCCATTTATTCTGAGAAAAATACCTGCATTTGTATTGCCGATATTACTGCAATACTGGCACGGCCAGGCAGCCTCAAATACCAGTCAGGTGGCAAACCAGTAAAATACCAGTCAGGTGGCAAACCTAAGAGTAGTGTGGACATTTTTTTCTTTTTTTAAATGGGCCTATTCCATGGGCCTGGGCCTGGAGCTGTAGCTCCATCAGCCCCTATGTTAATCCGGCCCTGACCAGAACCCTGATGCAGCTACAGCGGATCCCATGAACTAGAAGATATGCAGACCTCCCAGGAGCTGAATAGGGAGGCTCTGCGGCAGGAGTGTATCCAGTACAGAAACAAGGCAAGGCTAGAGCTAGGCACCAAACATGAAACTAGACAGAACTAATAGAACCCAGAACCAGAGAAGGATAGGAAGGTAAACCCAGAACATGTACACAAGACATGAGGGAAACATGAACATAACATGGGCATGACTGGGCAGGACAGGACTGTACATGGACTGGGTATACAAACTAAAACAAGACAAGATAACATAGGCAAAACAAGAGGAGAAATAACTAAGCACTATATATGAAAAGTATGGGGATTTAGTTACACTATATGATCATACATTGCATAAGCCTGCCACAACGCCAATGTAACCCATATTCAGCAGGTCCTACACTGCCTAATGTTCGCTGAAAGAACCCTACTAAACCACAATAGCATTTACCTGCAAGAAAGGGCAGAGACTTGAAACACTGCTGCAGGTCCAGACTGAAACAAAAGGAAAATGGAAAACAAACATTTAAAGGAAACCTGGACACTGGGAATTCCAGGGACGGATTACAGGAATGAACCCAGAAAAACCCAGCATAAAGAAAACCAGACATAGAATAGAAAACAAAAAAACAAGAAAAACTAAACAAGAATTGTAAAAAGAGTACTGGATACCAGAAGCCAAAGCCAGACATCTCCGCAGAACATGGCATGATGTGACAAGGTCAGCGTACCACTGCCTTCTGTCTTATATGGGTGGCTGTGGTAATTTATTTTGTGGTTATTCACTGTTTATTTTATGAACCTTTCTTTGGTCAATATTGTATTGAGCCTGTGCCTTTTGTGTGGGGGTGTTTTTCTTTCTTGTTCCCCCTGCTTGGGACTGTCCTTTGGGTTCCCCTCCACAGGCCTGAGGGGCTGGGGTGCCTGCTGCATATATTTCCCCTCTCCCTCTCTATCCGTTGGGCTTTTTTCCCAGCCTCCCTTCGCTTGTTCCCCCACCTCCCCCCTCTTGCTTGTTTTCTTCCCGTGCTCGCCAGGCAGTGGTCCACAGACCGCCTCCCATCACCGACTGCTGGGACCGCGGAGTAAGACACTGACGGTCCCATGTGCTGGCTCCTGCCTGCCGGCGCCGTCCGCCGAGCGGGAGCTTCTTTTTCTGGTGCCTCTCACTCTGCCCACGCTTCCAACCGTGGTGTCGGCTTTCCCGCGGCTCTGGCAACGTGGGTGGGGGTGAGAGGGATAACGGTCCCGGCTGCTGGGCATAGCACTTCCTCACCATGCTAAGAGGAGTGTCGACTCAGAGCCTGCCTGACTGCATTTTTGCTGTCTCATTCTCTTAAAGAGACATGCTCATACATTTATATATTTTATTTGACCCTGCTTGTGGTTGCCTTTTGATTTGTAGATATTGTGTGGGTTACTTTCATGCATGCTGAACTATATATATAGATACCTTGTTTCCCCATATACTGGATTAATAAAATTTAGTGGACCTCACTGTCCTCACTCCTGCATGTTATATGCATCCACTCTGCATGTGACCTGCTATGCTGATTTTATACATTGGCTGTACCGGATACTTGGCTTGCTCTGTCTGTGTCCATATATACTGGCCTGCTTTGTCTGTGCCCATTTGATTGGCCTGCTTTGTCTGTGCCCCATTGATTGGCCTGCTTTGTCTGTGCCGCCTGATTTGGCCTGCGCTGCCTGTGCCATTCTGCATGCCCACCTGGCCTGGCAGCTCCATAACTGAACCCCAGGTGCTTGGACCCTGCATGCGCTATCTACTTGCCTCTGCCACTATTAGGGGTGCTGCCTCTATTGCCTGCTGGTGATACCTGTCCTCTATTCCCTCAGATGTCACGTTGCACACGGCTCCTCGACCATGGAAACGTCCACCCAAGAGCAAAATTTGCAGGCCATGATAAATGCGGCAGTGGCTGCCTCCGTAGAAAAGGCCCTGGCTAATGTCCTCCCTTAGTCACAACTGGAATGGAGTGCTAGAGGGACCCCTCAAATGGCAGAAGACTCGGCGGAGCCAATCTCTCCTGAACGGGAGCTGGCAAGTGCGCAGTCGCGCTATTGGAAGGGTGAAGGCCCTGAACCGCGCTCCTGGAAGGGAAAGGCCCTAGCGAAGCGACAAGGTTCAAGGCAGTCGGCCTCTCCGGCCAGGCGACGCCAATTGTCGGGCGCAAAGGAGGAGGCTTCATTACCACCTCCACCTACGGCCGTACTGGATGAGTGGTGGTGCGGACCAGTCCCCCTCGGTTTGAGGAAGACGTTTGGGACGAGGACCATGAGGATGACCCTGAATGGCCTGGGAGAATGTGGGCACGTCCGCGCCAGGGGCCTTGGCTGCCGGGATGGAGGATGACACCTTCCTAGACTCTACAGGCGAACCGTTGTTCGATCCTCGGTCCATCCGACACCAGGTCCTCTGAATGGTCCCTGCCTGACCACTTAGCACAATTCGTGCATTACTGGGTCCGCAGACCTCTTGAATGGGAGGTTCGCAGGAAACTTCGGGCGGAATGCCCCAGGCCTGTGCTGCCAGATAAGGTTGCCACGACGCCAGAATTTGACTCCCTGGTTGCCACATATATGACCCGGACGGGACACCAAGAAAGGGGTTGAGCGCAACCTCCGCTTAGCGCAGGATAAGCTGCTGGATATGCTGGGTCCTCTATGGAGGATATTGATGCTGGCGGATGAGGCCTACTCGGAGGGAACGGCCCTGGACCCAGCCGCTATGCGGGACTGGGCCTTATGTTATATTTGCCTGATGGGCATCTCTAATGTGGCACTCTCCATGGAACACAGGAAGGCGGTCCTTCTACGGATGGACAATAAGCTATCGGAGCTGGGATCAAAAGAACTGGACCCCTGGCCAAGGGTCTGGAGTTTGGGGAGCCGTTCATCAAGGAACTACATAAGCACGTGAGCTTGTTCACTTCCCTGGACAAGGCCTAGGCTTCCATAAAGAAGGTATTTCGGCCACAGACTTCACGTGTTTTTGGCAGGGCTGGATGACAGCGGGGTCATGTCTCCAGCCGTTACTGGTCTTCGAGCCGCCGAAGATCCTGTGGGCTATCATTCTTCCCCTCCTACCAGTCCTGGCCTATCTGCTCGCAGAGGTCGGATAGAGGTCGAGTAAATTTTGCAAGAGGACGTGCAAGATTCCCTTCAGATGAGAACAACTCCTGCCGTTTCTCTTTTCCCCCTATTGCATGCGGGCAGACTGTTTCACTGCAGGAACAGGTGGCGGAAGATGTCCTCAGATGCATGGGTCCTTCGGACTGTTCGGGGATATATTATAGATTTCCATTCCCCTCCGGCTCAGGTTGATCCTCCGAGGGTCTCCTCAAGAGAGCGACAAACCCTGATAGACGCGGAGATTCAGGAGCTGTTCAACAAGGGTGCGGTCCGATGGGCTCCGGACACGCAAGGTTTCTTCAGCTCGATTTTTCTAGTGAGGAAAAAGTCCAGAGAATTTTGCCCAGTGATCAACCTGCGAAACCTTTGTGGTCTATCACAACTTCAAGATAGAGGGCATACATCTGCTACGGGACCTCCTCCGGCATGGTTCACAAGGTTGGAAGAAGACGCCTACCTCTCTCTCCCAGTCGACGACGGATGTCACAGTTTCCTCCGTTTCCTCTGGAAGGGCTGACCTTGCCAGTTCACTTGTCTCCCCTTCGGCCTCAGCTCGGCTCCATGGTGCTTCACCAAGCTTCTGAAGCCGTTGATCCCTCGACTCCGATCAGAGGGCGTCAGTTGCTTCGTATACCTGGACGACTTGCTGATCTTCTCCGGACTGAGGTGTCAGACACGCTCTGCAATCTCCTTATTCGAACACCTGGGGTTCATGGTCAATTTGGATAAATCGGCCCTCACTCTTGGGTTTTCTTGGGTTTTAAAGTGGGTGCGAAAGAATGTGTCCTTTGTCTGCTTCTGTCCAAGATATCGACCATTTGAAAGGAAATAAGGAGGATACTGCGGCAAGACCGGATCCCTCTACGAATGTTAGCTCGTGTAGTGGGTCTCTTCTCAGCCTTGATACAGGCAATTTATCCACACCTGCTTCACTACAGAGCCATGCAAAGGCTGAAGGCTCGTTTTCTACGAAGGAGACCCTCCTACGACCAGATGATCTCACTGTCCCCGGACGTGAAGACCGCACTATGCTGGTGGCTCCTGCATATGTCAGCCTGGAACGGCAAAGCGATTTTCGGCCTGACACCGGATTTTGTGTTAGAGTCGGATGCGAATCTTTGGTATTGGGGTGCCACCTGCATGACCGGTTCCACCAGTGGTCTGTGTTCGGAAAGGGAATCGGAGTTTCACATCAATTGCCTGGAACTTATTGCAGGTTCGTTTGCGATTCGGAGTTTGTCAAATCACCTTTCGGATTGCTGCGTCCTCCTCTGGATGGACAATCTCTCTGAGGTACAGTACATCAACCGCTTGGGGGGCGCACAGTCTTGAACACTGTCAGTGGTGACGAAGGAGATCTACAGTTTCTGCTTCCAACACAACATCACTCTCCAGGCAGAATACCTACCGGGGGAGTCGAACCTGCCGGCGGTTTGGTTCTCCAGACATTGGAAACTCCTTTGGCCCATCTTCCTCGAAGTCCTCCAGGACGAACCATCAGATCCAGACTAATTTCAGCTGGCTCCCAGATCCAGCGTGCTCAGCGGTAGACGCTTTCCTCCAAGTGTGGCCTTCGCAGGGAGCGTAAGCATTTCCTCCGTTCGCTATGATTCCCAGGGTATTGCTGCAAGTTTGATGTCAGCACGTGTCTTTGGTGTTGCTGACTCCTCTATGACAGAGTCAAGCCTTGTTTCCGGATCTCCTGGATCTGTCCCATCGGGATCCTCTACTCTTGCCGGCACCTCTGATGCTCCTCTCGTACTCCAGGGGCAATCCGCATCCCCTAGTGAGGGACAGCCACCTGCGATTGGGGGCCTGGACTCTTTCAGGGGTACCTGGAATGTCGAGGCATTATCGCAGTCAGCTAAAGACCTTCTCTGGGATTCCTGGGCTCCCGAGACAAGAAGATGCTATCTCTCAGCATGGAATTCCTGGTGTTGTTGGTACCTGGAACAGGATAGCGATCCATTTACGGGTCCTGTAACTAGTGTGCTGAATTTTCTGTCTCACCTGTTCGACCTGGGACGATCGTATCGTTCGGTTAATGTGGCGAGGTCAGTGATCTCGGCGGTGCATGTTCCACTTGGAGGTTTTCCCATCAGCCTGGATCCGCTAGTCTGCAGACTTCTTCGTGGGATGAGGCTGGCGCGACCACCTTTGCCCAAGTATTCCTCCCTTTGGAACGTGCATGTGGTTTTATCATTCCTCCGGGATTGGCTGTCAGGATCGGGACAGGGATCCAACACGCAGAGTACGAACAGGAGAGGAGTACGTATACCGGACCTTAGAATGGCCGGACTAACGTAAGGAGAAAGCAAAGAATGGTCAGAGACAAGCCGAGGTCGAGGGACCGAGAGAACAGGTAAGCGAGAGACAAGCCGAGGTCAAAGGACACGAGAGGTAAACAGGAACGATAGTACAAGCCGAGTCAAAACCAAATAGAACAATAGACATAAGAGCACTGAGGAACCAGACAAGCTAGAACCACGACAGGGCAATGAACCATTACACACATCCCTCTTTTATACCCTGGTTCTCTAATTGATGACTCCGCCCTTGCCGAGCCCTGATTCGTTGTTCCGAACTAGATTGACAGGTCGGGATGTGATTGCCGTCATGACGTCGGCTCCTGAGCGTCGTGTCATAAAAGGAAGCGGGGCTATCGCGGCCGGCGTGGGAATGACTAAGAGAGCTGTGAGGATTGGATGAATCAGCCCCCCTGAGAGAACGGCCGTCGGGAAGTCTAACCTCCTCCGAGGTAGAGACTTCAGGTACCCTGACAGTACCCCCCCCCCTCAGAAACGCCCACCGGGCGGAAGGAACCGGGGCGAGACGGAAAGCGAGCATGAAAAGCCCTAAGAAGGCGAGGAGCATGCACATCCTCCTGGACCACCCAAGATCTTTCCTCAGGACCATATCCTTTCCAGTCAACAAGATATTGCACCTTCCCCCGAGAAATCCGAGAATCGAGGATGGAATTGATCTCATACTCCTCCTGACCCTCAACCTGGACAGAACGAGGGGAAGGCACAGTGGAGGAA
Organism: Pelobates fuscus; assembly: GCF_036172605.1. NCBI lineage: Eukaryota > Metazoa > Chordata > Amphibia > Anura > Pelobatidae > Pelobates > Pelobates fuscus. The sequence goes on along the minus strand of NC_086319.1, from coordinate 251,078,082 downwards.
AATCTGTTACACACCAAAGGCTTCAATAAAGAAACATGAAAGGAGTTCGGGATGCGTAAAGCAGGCGGAAGAGCCAGACGATATGCAACAGGATTTATACGACACAGAACCCTGTAAGGACCTATGTAACGAGGAGCAAATTTCATGGAAGGAACTTTCAAGCGGATGTTCCTGGTACTCAACCATACCCTATCACCCGGAGAGAATACCGGAGCCAGCCTTCTGCGTTTGTCAGCGTGTCGTTTGGACACCATGGAATTATGAATAAGAATTTGTCGAGTCTGATCCCACAACTTTCTCAGATTGGCAACATGAATATCAACCGACGGTATCCCCTGGGAGGGGGAGGCCGATGGAAGAACGGAAGGATGAAAGCCATAATTCATGAAAAAGGGGCTAGAACGAGTAGAATCGCAAACACTGTTGTTGTGCGCAAACTCCGCCCAAGGAATCAGACCGACCCAATCGTCCTGGTGTTCAGAAACAAAACAACGCAAGAACTGTTCAACCTTTTGGTTGGTGCGTTCGGCACCCCCATTGGACTGGGGATGATAGGCATAAGAAAAATTTAATTTGATACCAAGCTGAGAACAGAAGGATCTCCAAAACCGGGAAACAAATTGGGAACCTCTATCAGAAACGATTTCAGAAGGAATCCCATGTAAACGAAAAATCTCCCTCGCGAAAATTTCAGCCAATTCGGGAGAAGAGGGCAATTTGATCAGAGGTACAAAATGAGCCATTTTGGTAAACCTGTCAATTACTGTGAGGATAACCGTATGTTTTTTAGAAACCGGTAAATCAACTATGAAGTCCATAGCCAAACAAGACCATGGTTTCACAGGAATTTCTAGGGGGTGTAAAAGCCCACATGGAAGCGTATGAGGTTGTTTAGTCCTCATACAGACATCACATGCCCCGACGAATTCCTTAAGATCCTTACGTAATGAAGGCCACCAGAAATCTTTAGAAATCAGAGAACATGACTTGCGTATGCCAGGATGTCCGGCAAATTTACTGTTATGAAAACACTGCATAAGTTCCAGTTGGAGTTTAGGAGGAACGAAGTAACGGTCCCCCGGAATAGGTCCGGGTGCCAGATGTTGTAACTTCTTGATCTCATCCAGCAACGGAGAGTGAATCTTGATGCTAGTGCTGGCAATAATATTACGCTTGGGAACTATAGAAGAAAAAAACACATCAGGCATAGCAGAAGGTTCATGTTGGCGGGACAATGCATCGGCCTTAGAATTCTTAGAACCAGGTCTATAAGTGAGAACATAGTTGAAATGAGTAAGGAACAAAGACCAACGAGCCTGCCTGGCAGATAATCGCTTGGCTTCCCCTATATATGACAATTCTTGTGATCCGTCAAAATAGTAACCGGGTGTAAAGTCCCTTCCAACAGATGTCTCCACTCCTTTAAAGCCAAAATTACCGCTAACAGTTCCCTGTCACCAATATCATACCTGCTCTCAGGCCCAGACAATTTCCTTGAAAAAAAACCACAAGGATGCAGTGGTTTATTCAAACTTAACCTTTGGGACAGAATAGCGCCTACACCTGTCTCTGAGGCGTCTACCTCGAGTAAGAAAGGCAAAGATGTGTCTGGATGAACTAATATCGGTGCTGAGGCAAACTGTTCCTTGAGAGTACTGAAAGCAACAAGCGCCTCCGGGGACCATGTCTTAGTATCAGCACCCTGTTTAGTCATGTTGGTAATAGGAGCAATAATAGACGAGTACCCCTTAATGAAGCGCCTGTAGTAATTCGAGAATCCGATAAACCTCTGAATGGCCTTGAGTCCCTTGGGCAATGGCCAATCCAAGATAGATTGGAGTTTAACAGGATCCATCTTAAACCCCTCACCAGAAATAACGTAACCAAGAAAGTTTACCTGAGATTGGTCGAAGCTACACTTCTCCAATTTGCAATACAACCCATGCTGTAGGAGTTTGTGCAATACCCTTCTGACTTGTTTGTGATGAACCTCAGGCTCTTTAGAGTGTATTAGTATATCATCCAAATAAACTATAACACATTCATGTTGAAATTCCCTAAGAACCTCATTAATCAAGTCCTGGAATACAGCAGGGGCATTGCAAAGCCCGAAGGGCATTACCGTGTACTCGTAGTGGCCATACCGGGTATTGAAAGCCGTTTTCCATTCATCGCCCTGCTGAATTCTCACCAAGTTATAAGCTCCCCTCAGATCTAACTTGGTAAAAATCTTAGAGCCTTTAAGGCGATCAAATAGCTCAGTAATTAGGGGAATCGGATAAGCCTTTCTGATAGTTATCTTATTCAAGCCCCGATAATCAATGCAAGGCCGTAGTGTACCGTCTTTTTTATCTACAAAAAAGAAACCGGCTCCGGCTGGAGAAGAGGATCTTCTAATAAATCCTTTGTCTAGATTCTCCTGAATGTACTCTTCTAAGACTAAGTTCTCCTTAGTGGATAGAGGATATACATTGCCCCTCGGAGGCATAGTACCAGGTAGGAGATTAATCTTACAATCAAAGGACCTGTGTGGGGGTAAAGTATCAGCCTTCCTCTTATCAAAGACTGCCTTTAAATCCTGGTACTGGGAAGGTATCTGTAATTCTGTGGGCTTGTTAGAGTTACTAGGTGTGTCCACTACGCACAATGGTGAGACTTTCTGTACACAACCTTTCTGGCAACCCTGACCCCAAGAGACTATTTCACCTTGCTCCCAATCAATAGTAGGGTTATGCTTTTTAAGCCAGGGATACCCCAAAACTATAGGAACTGAAGGGGATGAGATAAGCATGAGAGAATTCTCCTCCTCGTGTAAAATACCAATGGTTAACTTAACTGGTATAGTTTCACGAGAAATCACAGGATCTGATAAAGATCTACCATCTATGGCCTCAACGGCCAATGGAGTCTCCTTTAGCTGAGATGGGATAGAGTGGTGTTTGACAAAAGTTTGATCAATAAAGCTTTCAGCTGCTCCGGAATCTATTAATGCCATAGCTTTAAGTACTCCCTTTTCCCAAGTTAAAGAAACCTGTAGTAGTAACCTATGATCCCTGTAATCATATGTAGAGGACAAAATAGAAACACCCAAGGCCTGTCCTCTGGAGAAACTTAGGTGCGAGCGTTTCCCGGACGGTTAGGGCAATTTAGGCGTAAATGCCCGCCTACTCCACAATACATACACCGACCCTCCCTTCTCCTATATTGTCTTTCATTCTCTGAAAGGCGAGTGTTACCAATTTGCATAGGTTCTGGGAGAGCTAGTATAGTAGATTCAGAATTCTGAAATGCGGGAGTTAGTCTTAAGGAAGGTCTATAACCATTATCACGAGTGTTCTGCCTCTGTCTCATACGTTCATCTATACGAGAAATAAATGAAATTAATTCCTCTAAATTTTCAGGAAGATCCCTTGTGGCAAGCTCGTCTAAGATCGCATCTGATAATCCGTTCAGAAATACGTCCATATAGGCTTGTTCATTCCACTTGACCTCTGCCGCCAAGGATCTGAACTCTAGCGCATAATCCACAAGGGTTAGATTATGCTGTCTAAGATGTAATAGTAATCTAGTTGCACTGGCTTTTCTCCCTGGGGGATCAAAAGTCCTCCTAAAAGTAGTAATAAACGCATTATAGTTATAGACTACTGGATTATCATTTTCCCACAGAGGGTTAGCCCATCTAAGAGCTTTGTCAATGAGTAGCGAGATTATGAATCCAACCTTCGCCCTGTCAGTAGGGTAGGCGCAGGGTTGTAATTCAAAATGAATTCCTATCTGGTTTAGGAAACCTCGACAGGTATCCGGAGCACCGCCATACCGTAAAGGGGAAGTAACACGGGAAGAAGTTCCCACTGTGGCTACCTCTAGGCCTGAGTTAGCAAGAGAGATAGATGGAGTACGCATCTCCTCTGCTTGATTACTCGGATGGGATAGTAATGCTTGCAGCGCTAGGGCCATTTGGTCCATTCTATGGTCCATGGCTTCAAACCTCGAGTCAGGCGGACCAAGCTGAGCGTTTGTACCTGCAGGATCCATGGCCCTGTCGTAATGTCAGGATCGGGACAGGGATCCAACACGCAGAGTACGAACAGGAGAGGAGTACGTATACCGGACCTTAGAATGGCCGGACTAACGTAAGGAGAAAGCAAAGAATGGTCAGAGACAAGCCGAGGTCGAGGGACCGAGAGAACAGGTAAGCGAGAGACAAGCCGAGGTCAAAGGACACGAGAGGTAAACAGGAACGATAGTACAAGCCGAGTCAAAACTAAATAGAACAATAGACATAAGAGCACTGAGGAACCAGACAAGCTAGAACCACGACAGGGCAATGAACCATTACACACATCCCTCTTTTATACCCTGGTTCTCTATTTGATGACTCCGCCCTTGCCGAGCCCTGATTTGTTGTTCCGAACTAGATTGACAGGTCGGGATGTGATTGCCGTCATGACGTCGGCTCCTGAGCGTCGTGTCATAAAAGGAAGCGGGGCTATCGCGCCGGCGTGGGAATGACTAAGAGAGCTGTGAGGATTGGATGAATCAGCCCCCCTGAGAGAACGGCCGTCGGGAAGTCTAACCTCCTCCGAGGTAGAGACTTCAGGTACCCTGACATTGGCCTGATAATCAGGACCTTTCCCTCCGTCAGCTTTCAGCCAAATTTGCCCTCTTACTGTGTCTTGTCTCGTTCAGACGTGTTTCTGATGTCCGGGCCTTCGATGTCAATGCTTTTTCCCTATCTCCGGAAGGGGTCACTTTCAGGGTTGTTAGACGTACCAAGTTGGATTCAACGGCTATTATTTACCCTTTATTTCCGTGATTCGCCGAATCTCTGTGTAGCGAAGGCTCTGGCTCATTATGTGGTGATTACCGGTCCGTTGCGTTCATCTCATTCCGGCCAGTTGTTGATTTTGTATGTCAGGCCCCACAAACCGTTCTCGTCTCCTACCCTGGCACAATGGATAAGATGGTTCTTGACGTTGGCGGGGGTTAATTCGTCTTTCGGAGAGCATTCGGTTAGAGGCGTGGCAGCTTCCGGAACTTTCATGGCGGGCGCTTCCCTTCGGGACATCATGCGTTCAGCTGACTTGTCCCGAGAGGATACCTTTTGCCAATTCTATTATCGACCGTCGGATCATGCTTCTTTTGCTTTGCTGTCGGAGCGTTAAAACAGCAAATATGAAGACTCCTGTCATGTTAGAAAATTGTAGATTATACTAGCTTTAGTGTAACTATAATCTTAATTTTATTAATGACAGGATGCAAATATTTCCCTCCCAGTTTCTCCCTCCCCTTGTTTGTTTGTTAGTTTTGACTGACCTAATGTTTATTTGCCTGGTCTCCTGGGCTAGGGTTGTAAGTCTGGTAATGTGTCTAATGGAGTTGGGTGTTTATCTGGATTATTGTACTGTAAGTATTTGATGATGGGGATTCATGTTGTCTCAGTACATTTCATTCACTAATCAGTGTTTTTCGACTCGTTTCAGTTTAATGGTTCGGCTACAGTTCTTAGATCTGGCTATTCTGCAGGATAAATGTCAAGATTCCATCCACTGGTTCCACGTTTTCTATTTCGGATGGCATTCATCGTAATGTTATGTTTGTTTCTTCTGTTATTTTATTGGTGGTGCATTGTTTATGTACTTTATTTTAGTTGCAGCGTGAAAGAGGAAATAGTTAGTTGGAAGGAGCCTTTTATGGATTCCTTACTTTTTTTGTGATTGGTGTTTTTCTCTCTATGCTAATGTGCTGCTGTGGAGTTCTAGTAAAGAGAGACTTAAGCAAATATTTGCCTCCTGTCATTAACAAAATTAAGATTATAGTTACACTAAAGCTAGTATAATCTACAATTATTACTAGGTTTCCTAACTATGCCAGTCCTTTGCTTTCTTTTTCTCCATTTAAGCGTGAAGGTTGTTTCTCTTTACTTTCAGCGAAGCCTGTTAGAGTAGTATGAATGAATATTTTCTACTCTTATGGTTTAGCACCTAAATATATTATATCGTATTATAGTAATAAAGGATATATGTGCATTTAATGTTGTAAAGAAAATAAAACAAGGATTAGGTTCTAATTGAGTAATTCAAGCATTTATTTACTCTAATTACTTTTTGGATTTTTGGATTTTACCCAAAATACCTTTTGAATATATATTTAAAAAATTGTTTAGGTTGTTTATCTAATACAACGATTTGTTGTTGTTTATATCACTATGGTTACTTTCATTAAGGTAACTGTCACTTCATACACTTATCAGCCACACCATTAAAACAACTTGCCTAATATCATGTAGGTCCCCCTCGTGCTGCCAAAACAGCTCTGATGCATTGAGGAATGGACTTCACAATACTTCTAAATGTGTCATGAAGAATCTGGCACCAAGTCTTTAGCAGCAGATGCTTAAAGTCCTGCAAATTACGAGGTTGGGTCTCCGTGGATTGGATTTATTGTTCTAGCATATTCCACAGATGCTCAGTGAGATTGAGATCTGGTGTATTTGGAGTCCAAGATAACATCTTGACTGCTTTGTCTTGTGCCACTTGCATTGTGGCAGTGTGCATTATCCTGCTGAAAGAGTCCACTGCCATCAGGGAACACTGTTGCCATAAAGGGGTGTTTGTGGTGTTCAACAATCTGACTGTGGTTGGTATGTGTCAAAGTTGCATCCAGATAAATGCCAGGACCCAATGTTTCCCAGCATAACACTGCCTCTGCAAGCCTGCCTTCATCACACCAAGCAACCTTCTTCCATTGCTCCATGGTTCAGTTCTGTCACTCATGACCCCATTGAAGGCACTTTTGGCAGTGAACAGGGGTCATTATGGGTACTCTGATTGGTCTGTGACTACACAGCCCCATTCATAGCAAACTGTGATGCACTGTATGTTCTGATACGTTCCTATCATGGTCAGCATTATGTATTTCAGCAATTTGAGCTGCAGTAGCTCTTCTGTGTAATCGGACCAGAAAGTCTAGCCTTCGCTCCCCATGAGCCTTGGGCGTTCATGACCCTAACGCTGGTTCACCGGTTGTCCTTCCTTACACCACTTTCAGTAGAAAGATTTCACCCCTCAAGATTTGCCTTTTTTTTTTTTTTAATTCTTTATTTTAGATGTGCTTGGTAACATTTCAATATCAGTGACAAGAGTTATGCATTGTACATGGTGTAGATTAGAAAATTGGTTAGTTCCTCCGTCACATAGGTTTGCACACATTTCATAATTTTTTAAACAAGTTACAGTGCAATATTAGAACAAGTTTTAGTGCGTGCTTCCCTTCTGTTAGCTCTAGCGATGGTAAGCGATGGTGTGTTGCCCTGTGGTAGTTTCGTGTCTCCTTCGGTGTTGCGTGATTGTTACGTTTGGCTGTTGTGGTGTATGTTCCGAGGGAGGTAGCTTTTGTCTGTGTGCACTTGTAGGAGCTAAGGTTGCCGTGCTATGGGAAAAATTTGGTGGTCTAAAGTGCAGTTACGTGTTAGTGGTTGCCCTTAACCCAGGGGGCATGTGGGGGGGGGGGTGAATTCAATAGAGTGTGGTACGTGTTGACTGGTGAACCCGACTTTGTTGTCTACAGCATGGGAACATGTATGATCAAAACATATAACATAAAACAAATAACAGTTGGAGAACTTCTGTGGCATCTGTCTCGGGGGACATATCAGCGCCCTATAACTATCTCTGAGTCCCAAGAGGCTGTATCAGCTATGGCTAGCCGAGATATGCAGTCCCTGTCAAGGCGTTGTGGATGTGCTTCCAGGGGATCGAGGTGTAAACGGGCTCGTCGTGGCAGGATGTCCCATCTGAGACGAGTTATTCGCCGTTCCAGGTATGGGTAGGTTGGTAAGTCCCAGTGAGGTAAGTATTGTGGGGATTTCGGTCTCTGATGTGACTCTGTAGGTGTTGCCATTGTGGGTGAGAGTCACAACTCTGGGTGCCCCCCAGCGATATTGTATTCCAGCATGTCTCAGGCGACTGGTTAGTTCGTACATAGTTTTCCGCCACTGCAGCGTTGCCCTTGTCAGGTCTTGGAAAAAAAGAAGTTGTGCGTTCTCGAATGCCAGGGGCGTCTTGCCCTTCACTGCCGACATTATAGTAATTTTGTCCTGTGTCGTGGCGCAACATAGGATGATGTCTCTTGCTTCTGTGGGTGGTGAGTTGGGCCCAGCTGGTAGCCGGTAGAAGCTCTCCAAAGTGATTTTCCGGGCTGCTGTTGGTGTTAGGATAGTGGCCAATAGCCTCCTGAGGAAGTGAGGCAACTCGGTCTGAGTGATTGTCGTGGGCACTCCGCGGAGCTTTATGTGGTTGCGGCGCAGGCGATCACCTTGGTTTGAGACTTGCACCGTTAGCGCCTGGTGGGCTGCTTGCAGGGTGTGCACTGCTTCTTTAAGCTGGGTTATTTCGTTGTTGGTTGCCGTTACTTTCTCTTCCACTGCACCGATCTTTTCAGTGTTTTGGCGCACCTCGGCTTTTATAGTGCCTATATCTTTGGCTAACAATGCCTGGAGTTCGTGCATCCAGTGTTGGAGATCTTGTTTAGTAGCCAAGTTATGTTCCCCTATGGTTTTAAGGGCTGGTAGCTCAGTGCTATGCAAAGCCGAGGTTGGGGCTGGTGGGGTAGGCCTCGTTGGTGTATGGGAGGCTTCCTCCGCTGCCATCTTGGTTTGCGACTGGCGTTGCAGCATTTCCCCGATATCGGGTTGTTCTGCCGGCATGTGCTGCTGACCTTTCTGTGTGCGGCGTTTCATTGTCGCAGGGGTGTGTGTGGATACTGCTGAGCTCACCTCTACGTCTCCCAGATCGTGGTAACCCCGGTAGTCGTCGAGGAGAGTCTCCAGGGAGCGGAGGGCCGGTGAGTAGTAGGCCTTGGTTTGGCGCTTGGCCTTCCCGGTCTTCGGGGGCTGAAAGAAGGGCATCTGCCCGTTCCCCGCTGTGCCCTGAGTCGGTGAGCGGTCGCGGTGGCGTTTTGCAGCGGGTTGGTAGGCAGTTTTTTGCCGTTTTCGCTCGTTGTGGGCGGGAGCTGACAGAGATGGCGTCTGGTCGGGTTCAGTCCCAGGATCCGCCTCCAAGATTTGCCATTTTTAAGATGATGTTTACCAACTGTCTAGCCATCACTATTTGGCCCTTGTCAAAGTCACTCAAATATTTTTACTTTCCCATTTTTCCTGTTTCCAACACATGAAATTAAAGAACTGACTGTTCACTTGCTGCCTAATATATTCCACTGCTTGTCAGGTACCATTGTAACTATATTATCACTGTTTGTTTGTTTTTTAATTCTTTTTTTGTTGTGCACAGAATAACAGTAAACTTGTTCAGCCACAGTAGCAGTTGCAAGTTGAATAATAATTACAGACATTATAAGTTTGACGTGGCATACGAGTAGGCAGTACATTTTTAAATTTATAATAAAAGGATGAATTGACAGCGGAAAAAACAGTAAACTTGTTCAGCCACCTTAGCAGTTGCAAGTAGAATAATATGTGAGTGTGTGAGATATAGCGATTCGCTCTTGTAGCGTGTGTTGGTGTCAGGTATCCCCTCCCTTTGTAATTTTTGCCTTTAGGTTGCAGATTTCATGAAACCCATCCCAGGTCACAGATCGGTGGAACTTTGCTATTTGGCGTGGGTGTCCTACTCGCTGTACGGTTAGGTGGGTGTTTCACATAAGAGGTTTGCAGAAAGACAGCATTGTTAATATTAGGACTGGTACCCCAGCTTTGTTTGCAAGCCCTCCTGTGTTTGCAGCTTACATTGTTATATAGTATGTTCTCCATGTTGGAGAGTTGAGGGATCCCCCCTCTAGCTTGTGCAGCTTGTGGGCATGTGTCAGCCTGTGAGAGGCTCTAGTGGGCTTGTTGTGAGCGTAGCTCTTATAAGCAATATAGTGTGTTTAGGTGCTGAAGAGTTAGGTGATGTGCAGGTGATGTGCAGCCCTATCATTTGGCTGTGTGCTAGAAAGTTGGTGTGTATGCTAGGGCTAGTGAAGCCTGTGTTTCTGTGTGGGCTGCCTTATAGTTTCCGCACCTCTGTTAGTACTTGTTGCATCCCACAGTGCGTTGTAAGGTAAGCATATTATATAGAGTCAAAGTAAATAACGTCAACAGTAATTAAATTAGAATGAAATATTAAAATGTAAGATCACAAGTGAAAACCATGAACTCAGCGGTAGTATGGTCGGGCAGTCCTTTTAGCTTATTCTCCCGTGACCCCCTCCGGGTCTCAGGTGTCTGTTGTGTGGCGGTCAGCCCTCTGCGCTCTGAATGCAGTGGAGGACGAGGTGGGGGTCCCAGATGGCTGGAATGATTGCACTTTGGCCATGTCCCAAATGTGAGGGGGCTGCTGTCTCGGGGCTTGGGTGGTGCTTACCGGGTTCGTCAGTAATCCTAGAACGGTCAGCACTGAGTCCATTTCCGCTGCGCCCGTCAGGCGGGTTGTTGCGCCCCCATGGGTGATAATCAGGCTCCTGGGGAAAGCTTATCGATATGGAATGGAATGTTGGTGGAGCGTGGCTGTCAGTGGCTTGAGCCGGCTTCTCCATAGCACTGTGAGACTGGACAGGTCCTGATAGAAGGATAAGGTGGCATTTTCAAATGGGTGGTTGGCTTTAATTCTCATGACTGCCATAAGGGTTCGTTGGGCTGTCCGTGTTCGTAGCTGTAGTATAATATCCTGTGGGGTGTCTGCTGGAGCTTTGGCGGCTCTCGGGATGCGGTAAGTTCCATCTAACTTGGCTAGGCGTGCTTGTTGCAGTGTGAGCAGAGAGGTAAGCAGTCTCCCGATGTAGTGTGTTAGGTCGCCTGAGGCCACAGTCTCCGGGATACCCCAGATTTTTACGTTTCTGCTCCTGTGCCGGTCTTCCAGTGCATCTAGACGGGTGGTGATTTGAGACTGGCTGTGCTGTAGCTCCATGTTTTGGGCTTCCAGCTGTACACATCGGGCAGCTAGGTCTCTCGTGTCCACTTATGTTGTCTTGACGCACCCCTCAACTGCTTGTATTTTTCTCACAGTGTTGCTACATCTGTGGCAAACATCATGAGGAGGTTGTGGAGCAGGGCTTTGATATCTCCTTTCGTGGAGGGCAGCTCGCTATCCTCGTCGGAGGAAGGGAGGTGTAAGCCCCCTGAGCTCGGGAACTCATCAAGCTCGTCAATTGCTTGATCCTCAGAGGAGGCAGAGGCCGCGTCACCATGTTTTTTGGGGGGCGCAGTATAGTTTGAGGCCTGTGTAGGACGGAGGAGAAGATCCCCGATGTTGCGTGCCCCTGTCGGTTTCGAGGTTTGGACCTCTTCCCCAACTCGCTGTGACCTAATGGAGGCTGAAGTTGATGTTGTTTGGGTGAATAGATCGCTTAATTCAGGCTTATTTTGGCGGAGCTCTGCTGACACACGTCTGCTCTGGTTGGCTGCTGGCTCCGCCCCCCTATAATCAATGTTTTGTACTTCACCTGTCAGTGATTTTAATGTTGTGGCTGATCATTGTACATCTTTATGAAAGGTTTTATCCTCACTAGATAGTGATTTTATGTGTTTTCTCTCCATACATATTGTATATTGGGGAAGCTGTCTGCAAGACTTTTTATGAGGGATTTTGAGAGGTTCAGGTTCTGTTTATTATATACATTAACTGTATTTTTGTCTATAACCCCTGTGACAGTAGTCACTATCACCTGGACCTTTAGACTGACTATTTATGTAGATTGCTGGACTTTTCTTATGTTTTAGTCACCCTGTACCCATTATAGGTGCAGGGTGTGTGTAATGTAATTGTTTATATTGTGTATGTGTATACTGTTAAATGTTTTGCCTGCTCTCCTGTACTGCTGAGGATTGCTACCAACTAGGTGGATTTTGCTATGGAGCCTGTGTAGTGCCCTCTATTGGTGGAAACAGCAATATGCACGATCTTAATAGCAAGGCTGGTTAATTTGCATATTCAGGTAGATTTGCGTATTGCTTATTCTACAGGCAGAAGAGATATTTTCTGTTAATTATTGTCTTCCCCACCCCTTTATAAATATGGCATTGTGTTATAATTAGTTGCTGTATGTTGTCTGCTATGATTTGACTGTTTGTATTTTTATTGAGTTGTCACAGCAATGTATATGTAATGATAATATGGGCTAGTCCCAAGTAAAAAATAAAGTTCTGTATGTCAGTTTCTTTAGGAACTTGTGTCCTGTGTGGCTTTGTAGGGATCCCAGTGAAAGAGTCTTCGTCCTGTTTGCTGGTTGCAGGACCTAGCCCTGGGATAAAGCAAGAGAGCTAGGCCTGAGAGCCGCAAGTATCTTTTTAAAGACAAGAGCTATAACAGGCAGATGTGGATACCGGCCTGGAAGAAGGACTGCAGCAGACGAGGCAGAGGGGACTATACCTGCCTCGAAGCAAGGTTGCAGTGGATGAGGCAGAGGGGACTATGCGTGCCTGGAAGGAGAGCTGCAGCCTGGTCGGGTGGAAAAGCTTCAGTAGGACCCCATCAAGTTTCAGCGACTTGAGCTGGAGCGTTCCAGGGTCCCTGCAAGTGGCTAGGAGGCGGACTGGGTGGAGGTACTCGTTCGGAGTACAGAAGCTCCGTCACAACCCCCCTCTATGTACTCTACAATAATTCAGATTTGCTACACTAATTCCATTAAAAATATAATTTATTTTACATAGTAGATTATTTTTAAAGGGCTGTAATAAAAGAAAATATGCATGTTTTCATAAAAAGTAAGCTAGAGTACTTACCAATCTTGATGATTACAAGAAAGATCAGAAGGACACCAATTACCACAGCAAATCTAAGAAAAGCTAGAGCAGTTGATGAATGTCCTACAGAGATAAGAAATTAAAGATTAATTATTACAGTTTCATATTTGATATTTTTTTATGTATTGATGCTAGTAAATACTGTGGTATTTTTATTCACAAGGCACTTTTACCATTTGATTGACATCTCTGAGAAAGCTGTAGAATTTTTTATTTATTTTCCCAGCTTAGTCTTAAAATGTGTAATTCTTTTATCAATCCTCCATAAATCAGAATCCCAAAAAATACTCCAGCAGACTGATCTCACATATTGCTATATTTCAGGTTTCATCCCATTTGCTATAATTCATCACATATGCCATTTTCACCATGGCACACAATATTTTATCCTTGTTTAGTAATCCAATTCTTCCAGGTTTGTAAACCCATACATGAAATTCCATCACGCATTGCTCAGTTCTAACATGACCTTTGTCCTGGTGTTCAAAACGATTTCTTGAAAAAAAAATTTTTTTATTCATTTAAGATTTACCGTATATACTCGAGTATAAGCCGACCCGAATATAAGCCGAGGCCCCTAATTTTACCCCAAAAAACTGGGAAAACTTATTGACTCGAGTATAAGACTAGGGTGGAAAATGCAGCAGCTACTGGTAAATTTCTAAATAAAATTAGATCCTAAAAAAGTTATATTAACTGAATATTTATTTACAGTGTGTGTATATAATGAATGCAGTGTGTGTGTGTATGAATGCAGTGTGTATATGAATGCTGTGTGTGTATGCAGTGTGTGTATGAATGCAGTATGTATATAATGAATGGAGTGCAGTGTGTGTATATGAGTGCAGTGTGTGTATGAGTGCAGTGTGTGTATGAGTGCAGTGTGTGTATAATGAATGCAGTGCAGTGTGTATGCAGTGTGTATATAATGAATGCAGTGTGTATATAATTAATGAATGCAGTGTGTGTATGAGTGCAGTGTGTATGTATGAGTGCAGTGTGTATGTATGAGTGCAGTGTGTATGTACGAGTGCAGTGTGTGTGTATGAATGCAGTGTGTATATAATGAATGGAGTGCAGTGTGTGTATATGAGTGCAGTGTGTGTATATGAGTGCAGTGTGTGTGTATGAGTGCAGTGTGTATATAATGAATGCAGTGCAGTGTGTGTATATGAGTGCAGTGTGTGAGTGCAGTGTGTATATAATGAGGGCAGTGTGTGTATGAGTGCAGTGTGTATGTATGAATGCAGTGTGAGTGCAGTGTGTGTGTGTGTGTGAGAGTGCAGTGTGTATGTGTGAGTGCAGAGCATTGGTGGGGGTGGGCATTTTATTTATTATTATTGAATTATTATTGCAATATATATTTTTTTAATGTTGTTATTATTATTTTTTTATTATTATTATTTTATTTTATTATTATTATTTATTTTTTCGTCCCCCCTCCCTGCTTGTTAGCTGGCCAGGGAGGGGGGCTCTCACTCCCTGGTGGTCCAGTGGATGGGCTGTAGGAGGGGGCTGGCAGGAAGCTGTAACTTACCTTCACCGCAGCTCCTGTCAGCTCCCTTCTCTCTCCTCCGTCCGTGCAGCTCCCAGGTCAGCTCCCTCTGTAACTCTCGCGGCCGCGCGGAGCGTTGCCACGGTAACCCGTGGCAATGCTCTGACCCCGCGGCTCTCGCGAGAGTTGCAGAGGGAGCTGACCTGGGAGCTGCACGGACGGAGGAGAGAGAAGGGAGCTGACAGGAGCTGCGGTGAAGGTAAGTTACAGCTTCCTGACAGCCCCCGGTCCTTGTCTGTATTATGGCAATGAAAATTGCCATAATACAGACAACTGACTCGAGTATAAGACGAGTGAGTGTTTTTCAGCACAAAAAATGTGCTGAAAAACTCGTCTTATACTCGAGTATATACGGTATATGAATATAACATTTAACAGACATTTGGTGTTTGTTGCATTACTCCTATGCTTTGTTTGTGCTACTTGTATGTCAAATGTGACAGACAAAAAATATTGCGCTAGTGAATGTATATAGTGAATATGCTATACACATTATTGCTTTAAAAGCTACGTAAAACACTTTTCTTAAACGAGCACTATAGGGTCAGGAACACAAACATGTATTCCTGACCCTATAGGGTGAAAAACCACTGTCTAGCCCCCCTGGCCCCCTCATGCCTCCATAAATATAGTCAAATCTTACTTGTATTCAAGTCTGCAGCTGCTTACTTAGTCCCTGTTTTCTTTAGACCTGCCCACTGCCTGCTGACATCAGCAGAAGTGGTAGCCTGATCCAATCACAATGCTTCTTCATAGGATTGGCTGAGACTGACAAAGAGACAGATAAAAGGCAGAGCCAGCACAATTCAAAAACAGCCCTGGCCAATCAGCATCTCCTCATAGAGATGAATTGAATCCATTAATTTCTATGAGGAAAGTTCAGTGTCTGCATGCAGAGGAAGGAGATACTGAATGTGTGGATGCATTTTAGGCAGCTATGACCCAGGAAGGATCTCTAACAGCAATCTGAGGAGTGGTCAGTGATGTTATGACTAGGCTGTGATGTAAACACTGCATTTTCTCTGAAAAGACAGTGTTTACAGCAAAAAGCCTGAAGGTAATGATTCTACTCACCAGAACAAATTCAATAAGCTGTAGTTGTTCTGGTGACTATAGTGTCCCTTTAACCCCTTAAGGACACATGACGTGTGTGACATGTCCTGATTCCCTTTTATTCCAGAAGTTTGGTCCTTAAGGGGTTAAATGAAAAACACAGAGATTTAATGACCCCACATGATCATTTGACACTGTAGGCACTCTTATCCAGGGCTCAACAACTCCCAGGGACTTTCTAATATAGACTACAGCCACAGTTACCCAGCTATATAAACCCATTCTTCAGTGATCCAAGAGTTTTTGTATTCTTGCTTTCTGTGCATACATTGTCTTGATATATTGCCTAATTTAGCTCCTGCTTGTTTTATTGTCTCGACTTCTACTCCATTGGCCCCCTCAACGCAACCAGGACAGCTATGCCTTCAAGTATTGGACATTAGTCAGTTCCAAGCTGTAAGACCTCTTGAGGAGCACACAGGTGGATGTCAGGCCTTGACAGAAATTCCTATTCCCTTAGCATCCATCCAGTGTACTTGAAATTATGTTGGTAACCTGGCTTTTAAAACAACATTTAAAGGGAAAACTTTGAAAATCTGTAAATGAACTTGTCTGACAGTACTTCATGTTGCTGGAACTTTGAGCAAGTGAACTAACAGTAATGTGTTAGCATGTGGTAGTCACCATCACTGGGGGCTGAAGATGGACACTTTATGTTGGTAGAAAATGTCGTAGAAACGACTTTAAAAGGAGGCTCCATTCCTAAGGTCCTCAGTCAGTAACAAGCTCTACAGTAGATAAATAGAGATATTGATGGGTTGGTTTTATATGCTGCCATGAATAGTAGCTAGGAATTTTTTTTTACAGTAAGTATGAATACATTTTCCACTTTCCTGGCTAATCATGGCAGCATATACAAATGGGAATACCCAAGCTTCAAAGGGAAGGACAGAAACTTAAATAACTGCCAATCAAATAATCAGAACAATTGAACATAGATTAGAAGATTGAACTGAGTTAAGGACTTGACTTCCAAATTGCGCCTCATTGACTGCTTTAACATCCAGTATGTAATGCCAGACAAACGTGTTCAAAGAGATCCAAATGCCAGCTTTACAATATGTGTCAGCAGAGACCATTGCCATGGAAGTCCAAGATGCTGCAACTGCACGTGTGGAGAGTGCCCTGATACCCTTAAGTACAGGTAGATAATGGCATTGATAAGCTTTCACCTTAGGCTGGGTTTTTTATAGACATGTGCAATTCGTTTCGGTCCGAATGAAAATTCGTCCGAATTTCGGCCAATTCGGACATTCGGTTGCTGAATCGTCGAAGTGCCGAATTGTCGAGGTCCCGAAGTGCCCAAATTACCGAATTTCCGAATTGTAGTTGTGCCGAATTGCTGAAGTGCTGAAGTTCCGAAGTTGTCGGAGTTCCGAAGTTGTCGGAGTTCCGAAGCACACTATTGCCTAAGTACTAATATACTTACCCAGTGGAAGAATGAAGAATGTTACACTGTATACAATTTTAAATAAAAAGTATACAAACATAGCCAGGATTCAGCTGTAAGAGTTTGCAACACTTACAACAATCAAGTAACACACATTCATATAAAATGTAAGTTACTTAGCCAGTCATGTAAGGACAGGAATGAATAAGTAGATAACTCCCTAATTCCCACGGTATTAGGGAGCTATCTACTAAAAGGCTGAAAGACCTGAATTGGTCTTTCAGCCAAATTTACTAATACTAAGTAAAGATTACTTAGTAATAGTAAATTATGCCCATACTCGCTAAATCGCAAGTAGGGGCATATCTATTAAACAGTGAGCAGCCTGTGGCTGCTCATTGTAAAAAAACCAAAAAACTATTGCCCCCCCCTCCCCGGCCCCCACCCCTGAGCGGCGGGTTGGGGCCCTAAAGTAAAAAAAGTGGGGAGGACCTATTGTCCTCCCCACCGGCCCCCAAACCCTGAGCGGTGGGTGCTCTAAATACAAATTGAGGGAGGACCTAATATCCTCCCCCCTGGCCCCCACCCCTGAGCGGTGGGTGGGGGCCCTAAACTAACCAATCAGAGAGTTATGAGTCAAATTACACCGCGTGGGAAAATTCCAAAGAACTTTCCCATGCTATGTAAAATGACACAGAGCACTCTGATTGGTGGATTTCAAACCAACCAATCAGAGTGCTGTGCCAGGTAAATGTAGAGACTTACCTGTCAGTCTCTTCATTTACCTGTCAGAGCACTCTGATTGGATGGCTTAAACCCACCAATCAGAGTGCTCTGAGCCTAATTGCAGGGCGGGGCAAGGCTTTATAAGCCTTCCCCTGCCCTGCAGAGCTCAGTCTGCGCGGTGCCCTCGCCGGGTAAAGATGGATTTTCTTTTTTTTGCGTTTGTTTTTTTTTTTTTTAGGGGTGGGGAACGGGGAGGAGGACATTAGGTCCCCCCTATTGGTATTTAGGACCCCCACCTGCCGTTCAGACCAATTTAGGTCTTTCAGCCTTTTGGTAGATAACTCCCTAATACCGTGGGAATTAGGGAGTTATCTACTAAGCAGCTGCAAGAGAATTCCCGAAGTGCCGAAATTCCGAAGTGCTTAAGTGCCGAAGTTCCGAAGTTGCCAAAGTTCTGAAGTGTTGAAGTGCGGAATTGCCGATGCCCCGAATTGCGGAAGTCCCGTTGCGGAAGTCCCGTATTTCGGAATGCCGAACCGAACCAAAAATTTTCCCCATGCACATGCCTAGTTTTTTATGCTAAATGCAAGACAACCATATCCTGTTGAAAATTAGTAAATGGGGGTTCACACATTCTCCTTGTTGAGATACTATCTACCAGCAACAGCACTTTCTGTGCTAACACAATGGAAGCTCCTGCTAGAGGTTCTAATGATGGTTTAGTCAGAGCCTGTAAGACCAGTGGTAGGTCACATATTGGCATGAACACCCTCAGTGGAGGCTTTAGTTTAATTGCTGCTTACATGAAGCAAAGCACCAGGGGCTCCAATGCTAAATGGGTACCCAACAATGTGGAAAGTGCTGATATATGCTCCTCTAGAGTGTTATAACTTAGATCCTTTCTAGGCCTGATTGAGGAGTTATTCCAACCTCTATTCGTGAGACCAACGGACAAATGCATGCCAAGTTTTGGAATATGTAAAGTATTTATAGGACTGTATTTAGAGTATCTTAATGACCGTCTCAGGGATGCCTATGCTTATAGAGACTACCGCATCAACACCAGCGCTTGAGGATCTGGGTGTGTCAAGGGACCTTGTAATAATAGGTCTGGATATACTGGAATTTCCCTTGGAGGTTCCAGATTCATCTTACTCATCATAGGGATTTAGAGTCTATGTGGCTTTCTACTTTCTCCTTTTGATTTTCCTTTAGGAAAGTTGAAAACAGGAAAAATATGTACATCAGACTGAAATTCCAAATTTGGGTCAGAGTACCTCGACCTTGAGCATTCTGGCCCTTTTTATTGGATTTATCCAAAGCTTTCCCAAACAGTAGCTCCCCTTCAAATAGAATGGTGTAGGTGTCAGGGTACCTGTAGTCTCTACCTCTGATAAGAGGAGAGACTTAGACGTTTTCCCGTTCAGAAGGGCTGTTTCCTCCGTTCCTCGCGGTTCCTCCGGTCGGTTACACGCCGGCCGTGAGGGATCCACGCCCTTTTATGACGTGACGCTCAGTAGCCGACGTCATGACGCCAAGCCTGCTCGACCTGTCACTCAAACCCTGAACACGAACCAGGACTCGTCGGGGGTGTGATTACCTCCTAGAACCAGGGTATTTAATAGAGCTTCCCACATTTGCTCATTGCCCTGTCGTGGTTCTAGCCAGTCTAGTCACTCAGTGCTCTTGTATGTCTATTGTCTCTTTGGTTCTGACCCGGCTTGTTTGTATTACTCTGCTTATCTCTGTTATCCTTTGACCCGGCTTGTCTCTCGCTTACCTGTCTTCTCGTTCCCTCGACCTCGGCTTGTCTCTGACCATTCTCTACTTACTCCTTACGTTAAGTCCGGCCATTCTAAGGTCCGGTATACATACCTACTACACTTTGTACTCTGCGTGTTGGATCCCTGTCCCGATCCTGACATTACGACAGGGCCAATGGATCCTGCAGGTACAAGTAGTAAGCTTGGTCCTTCCGATCCTAGGTTTGACGCCATGGAACATAGAATGGATCAGATGGCCTTAGCGCTACAGGCGTTATTATCTCGTCCTAATAATCCACCAGAAGAGATGCGTAATAATTCTATCTCTCCTGTAGGTTCAGGTTTAGAGGTAGCCACTGTAGGTGCCTCCTCCCGTATTACCCCACCTGTACGTTATGGTGGTTCTCCTGAGAAGTGTCAAGGTTTTTTAAACCAAATCAGTATCCACTTCGAATTACAACCCCGTTCCTATCCTACAGATAGGGCGAAGGTCGGATTTATTATCACCTTACTCGTTGAGAGAGCTCTGAGATGGGCCAATCCATTGTGGGAAAACGATAACCCGTTAGTATATAATTATAATGCCTTTGTAGCTGCTTTTAGAAGAACTTTTGACCCTCCTGGTAGAAAGGTCAATGCAGCCAGATTACTGTTGCGCCTTAGACAAGATAACCGAACACTTGTGGATTGTGCACTAGAGTTCAGGTCCTTGGCGGCAGAAATTAAGTGGAATGAACAGGCTTATATAGACGTATTTTTAAACGGATTATCAGATGTAATACTTGATGAGGTTGCTACTAGAGAGCTTCCTGAGAATTTGGAGGATTTTATTTCTTTTATCTCTCGCATTGATGAACGCTTAAGAGAGAGGCAGAACACTCGAGATAGAACCTGTAGACCTTCCTTCAAACTAGCTCCCTCATTTCTAAGTCCTGAGACCAAAACCTTACCTTTTCCAGAACCTATGCAGATAGGCAATACTCATCTCTCAGAAGAGGAGAAACAGTACAGGAGAAGGGAGGGGCTGTGTATGTACTGTGGAGTCAGAGGTCACTTACGCCTAAATTGTCCTAATCGATCGGGAAACGCTCGCACCTAAGTTTCTCTAGAGGACAGGCCTTGGGTGTTTCTATTTTGTCCTCTACTCATAATTATAAAGATCATAGGCTTCTGCTACCCGTTTCCTTAACTTGGGAGAGGGGAGTAGTAGAGACTGTGGCATTGATAGATTCCGGAGCTGCTGAGAGCTTTATCGACCAAGTTTTTGTCACTAAACACACTATTCCATCTCAGTTAAGGGAGACGCCCTTGGCCGTTGAGGCCATAGATGGTAGACCTTTAGTTGAGCCTGTGATTTTTCGTGAAACCATACCCGTTAACTTAACTGTTGGTATTTTACACGAGGAAGACATATCTCTCTTACTCATTTCATCTCCTTCTGTTCCCATAGTCCTGGGGTATTCTTGGTTAAAGAGACATAACCCTATTATTGATTGGGAATTAGGGGAGATAATCTCATGGGGTCAGAATTGTCAGGAGAAGTGTTTACAGAAAGTCTCACCGCTTTGCATAGTTAATACATCCACTCAGTCTACCGACCCTACAGAAGTACAAATACCGCCACTGTACCTGGACTTAAAGGCGGTATTTGACAAAAAGAAGGCCGATACTTTACCTCCACACAGGACCTTTGATTGTAAGATTAATCTACTCCCTGGTACTATGCCTCCCAGGGGCAATGTATACCCTTTGTCTACTAAAGAGAACTTAGTCCTAGAGGAGTATATTCGTGAAAATCTAGACAAAGGATTCATTAGGAGATCTTCCTCCCCTGCCGGGGCTGGGTTTTTTTTTTGTTAAAAAGAAGGATGGTACGCTGAGACCTTGCATAGACTACCGAGGTTTGAACAAAATAACCGTTAGAAATGCCTACCCGATTCCTTTGATTACCGAGCTCTTTGATCGTTTAAAGGGTTCCAAGATTTTCACCAAGTTAGATCTCAGAGGGGCATATAACTTGGTGAGGATTCAGCAGGGTCACGAGTGGATGACGGCGTTCAACACTCGATATGGGCACTACGAGTATACCGTAATGCCTTTTGGTCTCTGCAATGCGCCGGCAGTATTTCAGGACTTGATCAATGAAGTTCTTAGGGAATTTCAACATGACTGTGTTATTGTATACCTGGATGATATACTTATACATTCTAGGGACATTGGGACTCACCACAGACAAGTCAGAAGGGTTTTGCGCAAACTTCTTCAACATGGCTTGTACTGCAAACTGGAGAAATGTAGTTTTGATCAGTCTCAGACAAACTTTCTTGGTTATGTGATTTCTGGGGAAGGGTTTAAGAGGGATCCGGATAAACTCCAGTCCATTTTAGACTGGCCCTTACCTAAGGGTCTCAAGGCCATTCAGAGGTTTATTGGATTCTCCAATTATTATAGGCGCTTCATTAAGGGTTACTCGTCAATTATTG
The DNA here is from genome assembly GCF_036172605.1 of Pelobates fuscus. Taxonomy (NCBI): domain Eukaryota; kingdom Metazoa; phylum Chordata; class Amphibia; order Anura; family Pelobatidae; genus Pelobates; species Pelobates fuscus. The sequence continues at coordinate 251,056,313 of NC_086319.1, read as the reverse complement.
CTCCTATCACCAATATGACCAGACAGGGGGCTGACACTAAGAATTGGTCTACTGAAGCACTTCTTGCTTTCAAAACTCTCAAAGAACTTTTTGCTTCCGCACCAATTTTAGTTCACCCTGATACTACTCTGCCTTTCCTACTCGAAGTAGACGCCTCAGAGACGGGTGTAGGCGCTATCCTGTCCCAAAGGTTAGGTGTGGATAAACCATTACATCCATGTATTTTTTTTTCCAAAATCTGGCCCGGAGAGCAGATATGACATTGGCGACAGGGAACTACTAGCAGTTATCATGGCTTTAAAGGAGTGGAGGCATTTATTGGAAGGGACCTTACATCCTGTTACTATTTTGACGGACCACAAGAACTTGTCCTATATTGGGGAGGCCAAGTGATTGTCCTCCAGGCAAGCTCATTGGTCTTTATTTCTCACCCATTTCAATTACGTACTCACTTATAGACCTGGTTCTAAGAATTCTAAAGCCGATGCTTTGTCTCGCCAATATGAACCTTCTACTGTATCTGAGCCAGTGTTATCCTCTATAGTTCCCAAGTGCAATATTATCGCCAACACAAGTCTTAAAATTCATTCTCCACTGCTTGACCAAATCATGAAGTTGCAACATCTGGCACCTGGGCAGACTCCTGTGGCAAGACACTTCGTTCCTCCTGAACTCCAACGGGAGCTCTTACAGTGTTTTCACGAGAGTAAGGTGGCGGGGCATCCTGGCATTCGCAAGACATATTCCTTAATCTCTAAAGATTTCTGGTGGCCTTCTTTACGAAAGGATATTAAGGATTTCATTGCAGTGTGTGAGATCTGTACTAAGACTAAGCAACCTCATACTCTTCCATGTGGTCTATTACAGCCCTTGGGCATTCCAGAGAGACCATGGTCCTGTTTGGCCATGGACTTTATTGTTGATTTGCCTATTTCTAAAAAACAGACTGTTATTCTCACTGTAGTCGATAGGTTTACTAAGATGGCTCATTTTGTGCCTTTACCTAAACTTCCGACTTCTCCTGAATTGGCGGAAATATTCGCTAAAATTTTTTTTCGTTTACATGGGATACCTTCCGAAATTATTTCTGATAGAGGTTCCCAATTTGTTTCACGTTTCTGGAGATCCTTCTGTTCTCAATTAGGCATCAAATTGAATTTTTCTTCTGCTTATCACCCTCAGTCTAACGGAGCTGCTGAACGTACCAATCAAAAAATTGAACAATATTTGCGTTGTTTTGTTTCCGAACATCAGGACGATTGGGTCGGTTTGATTCCTTGGGCAGAGTTCGCACACAATAATCTTGTTTGTGATTCCACTCGCTCTAGCCCCTTTTTCATGAATTATGGCTTTCATCCTTCCATTCTTCCCTCGGTCTCTCCTTCCCAAGGGGTACCGTCGGTTGATGTTCATGTTGCCAATCTGAGGAAGTTGTGGGATCAGACTCGACAAATTCTCCTACATAATTCCATGTTGTTCAAGAAACACGCTGATAAACGCAGAAGGGCGGCTCCTGTTTTTGTTCCTGGTGATAGTACAAAAAACATTCGTTTAAAGGTTCCTTCTATGAAATTCGCTCCTCGTTACATTGGTCCTTACAGGGTCCTGACTCGTATTAACCCGGTTGCGTATCGCCTAGTACTTCCATCTGCCTTACGCATCCCTAATTCTTTTCATGTTTCCTTGCTGAAACCGTTAATTTGCAACAGATTTTCCTCCACTGTTTCCTCCCCTCGCTCTGTTCAGGTTGAGGGTCAGGAGGAATACGAGATCAACTCCATCATCGATTCTCGAATTTCTCGAGGGAGGTTACAGTATCTTGTCGACTGGAAGGGATATGGTCCTGAGGAGAGGACTTGGGTACCTCAGGAGGATGTACATGCTCCTCGCCTCCGCAGGGCTTTTCACTCCCGCTTTCCATCTCGTCCCGGTTGCTTCCGCCCGGTGGGCGTTTCTGAGAGGGGGGGTACTGTCAGGGTACCTGTAGTCTCTACCTCTGATAAGAGGAGAGACTTAGACGTTTTCCCGTTCAGAAGGGCTGTTTCCTCCGTTCCTCGCGGTTCCTCCGGTCGGTTACCAGGGTATTTAATAGAGCTTCCCACATTTGCTCATTGCCCTGTCGTGGTTCTAGCCAGTCTAGTCACTCAGTGCTCTTGTATGTCTATTGTCTCTTTGGTTCTCACCCGGCTTGTTTGTATTACTCTGCTTATCTCTGTTATCCTTTGACCCGGCTTGTCTCTCGCTTACCTGTCTTCTCGTTCCCTCGACCTCGGCTTGTCTCTGACCATTCTCTACTTACTCCTTACGTTAAGTCCGGCCATTCTAAGGTCCGGTATACGTACCTACTACACTTTGTACTCTGCGTGTTGGATCCCTGTCCCGATCCTGACAGTAGGGAGCAGACTTGGAGGATGAGTAATCCTCCCAGAAACAGAACTAATGCTTTCCTCGTTGCTATAGATAAAGCCATTTGTTCAAGAGAATATCCTAGTTACATCTAGGGAAGCTTCAGTGAAAAAATCAGTTGTAACCGGAAGACTCCAGACTGCATCTTCAATATTGGCTCTTAATTTTTCTCGCTACAGTAGCATTTAGATCTTTAATCACACTTTTCAGGGCTCTAGAAACAGCAGTGAAAGCTACAGCTGGATGACATCCTGCATTGGCAGGCGTATAAATTTAGACAGGTCTGCGTCCACTTTTTATCCATAGGCTTGCATAAAAAAGCTGTCAAGCGGTAGCATGGTCCCACAGGCTACCTTGGAAATAGGTGCATCCACCTTACGTGGTGTAGTCCAGGTGGTGGAAGTACCTTTCTCCACAGGGTAAAGTTTGGCCTCCTTTTCTTACCTCTAAGGCCTCTGAAATACTTTGGAACTTCCTTTGTAAGCCATGCCAGCATGTCATGTGGCTGCACAGGTATAGGGGATGCTGAAGCAGCTACCTTCTGGATACAGTCAGTGCATACCTGTTTTCCTTCCATTGCTTTCCCATCACAACCAGAGCATGGTGTAGATTCAGACAAAACCTTACAACTTCCTGTGTAAGCTATGCCAACATGTCCTGTAGCTGCGCAGGTAAAGGTGATGCTGAAGAGGTTACCTTCTAAAGACAGTCAATGCATAATGTTTTTCCTTCCACTGCATTCCCATCACAATCAGAACATGGTGTAGATTCAGACATCAAACAAACAATAATATAAGCCTTCCCCCACCCTGCAGAGCTCAGTCTGCGCGGAGCCCTCGCCGGGTAAAGATGGATTTTCTTTTTTTTTTTTTTTTTTTAAGTGCGTCAGTTATTAAAAAAATAATAACGTACTAAAGTAAAATAGGGTACTGTCAATTCTTTTACCAGGAAAACAGTCAAACAGATTTAAAACTGGCTGAAAACAGCACTTACCCGTGTCTGGAGAATCTGCAAATAACTTCCAAATAAGTTTGAGATGTTTACTGTAATTTTCCCTCTATTTTAGGTACCTTCTGGCAATTGCCCTTATCCAAGGTGGCTGCCGCAACTTGTATTCCCACAATGGAATTAATCGGTATTTGGCCCTTTAAGGCACAAACTGCACATTTGTGGGCATCTTCCGTGTGCATTTGCTGTTTAGAGACCAGGGATAGAGCTCGTCTGCAGCATACATGGTCCCTGAACACCCAGGGAAGTGGGAATGAATCGCCGGGACCGAGGAGAAACATAAGAAATAAAGTAAAAGTGTCTGCAAGGGGATTAAAAGGCAACAAGGTGCAAAGTCACCAAAGTTTAAAGGTGCCACAGTATAAAGGCATTACAGCAAAAGGCACAACTTTATATACACCACATATTCCTTTCCATAGGATACCTTCTAATAAAAAACATTTTACTGCACAAACTGCCACAGGGGAGGGGGACTGATCGTCACTGCTCCCGGTGACAATTGTTTCTGGGGAGGGAGGCACGCCAATATTAAGAAAAAAAGAATAATTCTAAAACTACACTCTCATCCTCTATGTAAATTATTTCAATTTCTCAGTCAAATGTGTCTAAGGCATGTAGGCATAAATCAAGTAAAATTGTCAGTTTACATTATAATATATGCACGAGATGCTAGGATGTTAGCTATTGTTACTTATATTACTTTTATCAGTGTTTTAATGTTTTAGTATTTAGAATTTAACTGATTTTCCCATGATGCTCAGGCCCAGTTCCACAATTATTAGTCAGTAATCATGAAGAAGAGTTCCAAACTAGTAATCTGACTATAGAAACTCTTTTTTTCCCCATCTCCCCTATTTTGATCTATATTTTGAAACCAAATGGTCAGCTTTTTAACAAATATCTGTTACTAGCAAATTGGAGGGCTACAGTAGGAAACATGTCTTCCATTTCATTTTTTCTTTTCAAAGATAGAAAGCAACTGTTACACATTTTATTTTTGAAACTTGAAAGGAAATGGCAGATGAATAATAAACCACATGTAAAAATTATACATGAAAACAAGCATAGAATATATCTCATTATTTTAAACAATTTTAGACCAGTGTTACAAAGTTCCATTCCAATTAGCTCAACCACACTGATGACCATACTTTTTGTTTGAATAACCCTAGTTCTACATCCGAACTGAAGTTACTGCATTTGCAAGACATTGTATGATTCATATCATCAGACTCAGGTTTTGTCTTCACCAGTAAGTGGCATGAGCCCTCAAGTTTGGTTGTTGGAGTCTGAATGATGATGATTATTATTATTATTATTATTATTATTAATAATTATATAGCGCCAACAAATTCGGCAGCACTGTGCAATGGGCGGCCTAACATACATGTAATTGTAACCAAACAAGTTGGATGCACAGGAACAGAGAGGTTGAGGGCTCTGCTCAATGAGCGTACATGCTAGAGAGAGTGGGGTAAAGTGACACAAAAGGTAAGGATAGTTTAAGAGAAGAAGATTAGTAGAATAGTAATACCCACTTTACTGAAATGCTTATTAGACATGTGAATTTTTATTATTTATTTTCTGGTTAGTATAGCGCCAACATATTCCGCAGCACTTTACAATTAGAGAAAGGGGTGAGGAAGTCCCTGCTAAAACAAGTTTACAATCTGTGGTTGTTCAGATATGAAATAGTTCCTATTTTCAAATGAGTAACAGTTGTAAGTTGCTTCTCATAGCATTGGTCTATGCATCTTGCCATTGACAAACAAATGGTTTGTGGTGAGGTTGTCCACATGCATCCAAAATGCCAAAAGTTTCTGATGTTCATTGTACATATCCTTATTACATTTACATTATAAAGATCTTGGACAAAAACTCTAAGCAAAAATAGGTGAATTTACACAAATCAGGAAGTGGAATTAAAGAAACATTGTATCATTAGGAATATATATCTGTATTCCTAACACTACAGGCCTGATGCCACTTATCATTTAGGTTGCCCTCCCATGTAAAAAAAAGAAACAAATTAAATAAAATAAATTACTAACCTTTTCTCCAGCGCTGAGTATCCCTCGTCACTGCCACAACCTCAGGTTGTGTCATACTGGATGCGTGCATGCAGGATGACGTGCCAATCCACTGCGCCCAAGATTCTGCTATAGAGAATCATTGAATACAATGATTCTCTATGGCGCATGCACATGTGACATCATTGTATGTTTCGGTATGAGAGTCGAAAAGCTAGATTCCCAGTTGTCATACCCAGAAAGCTTCCAATCCCTCTAATTAGAGAACTAAAGGGTTTTAGGAGGTAGGGAGGCTAGGGCACGACTGCAGGCACTATAACAACTTCAATAAAATTAAGTCTATCTCTTATCCTCTTTGTGTGGATTTTTTTATTGTACATTTGTAATAAAGGGAATTTTATTGGTAATGTATGATTGGTGTGCATCCTTGTGGTATATTTACAGAGTTTAGCACTTTAGGGAACTCTCTATAGGATTTGCACCCCTTAAGGTTTTGCTTATTACTATGCCATCCTGCTAATATTGTATTTTCTATAAAATTGGAAATGAGCCATCAGATTCTTGTTTGAATTGAGTTAATGCACGAGGAGATGATGATTGGTGAAAGCTTATTCTTGAGGAGATGATTATTGGGGAAGCACAGCGATTGCCATGCATGCACAGTAGTAGCCATTGCTTCCATGTGGGGAGACATTGGATTGGATTGGATGAGATGATCATTATTGATGACAATGATCTCATCTTGGCCACGACGAGACCAGCGCTTCATGAATAAATCACTTTGTTAAACTTTTACGTGGGGAGGGGCATAAACCTAGACAGACTGGAGAATACTGTAGCATTATAAACACAAGTTTCATTTTCTAAAGTTAGAGAGTTCCTTTAACCCCTTAAGGACACATGACATGTGTGACATGTCATGATTCCCTTTTATTCCAGAAGTTTGGTCCTTAAGGGGTTAAATTAACTGTTTTAACCCCTTAAGGACCAAACTTCTGGAATAAAAGGGAATGTGTCCCTTAAGGGGTTAAAGGAAACTCTAATTTTAGAAATAGAAACACATTTTTCTAGTGTTAACGTTACTTCCTAGCATTTTAGATTATTTTAAATAAAAATAGCAGCTTTTAATCTGCTTTGCCACGCCATTATTTCCAAGGCCTCTACTCACTCAGATCTTCAGTGATGATGATCTCAGCCAATCCAGTGTTTCTCTGTAGAGTAGCATTGGGAAGGTCTATTGCACATGTTTGGTAATTGTTACGCTGCACCAATCTGCATCTCCTCATAGAGATGCATTAACCCGAGTTAAAGTTTGTAGAAGCAGAACATCAGTTCTGGAAAGACTGCAGGACCATAATAAGAGGCACATCAAGTGGTTGTGCAACAACCACTAGAGATGTCCTTAGGGAGTAAAGTAAACACAGTTTTTTTCGCAAAGGTTGCACTACTGCTGTAGTGGTTCTGGTGCTTAAAATGTTGGTTTGAGTCCAGGTAATACTCATATCTTTAAAATCTTAATAATTTAAAATAATAATTTGCATAATATTTTTAAAATAGAGAAGTAGTCTACTGCCACTAGTGCCCAGTATGATTAATATATTGTTTTTACTATGACTCCTAATCTTTACCCATCTGCTTCTTGATGTGAATAATGTAAGCAGACCTGTGCTGTTGCTAAGTAATTATTAGAGCCTAAAGACAAGTTTTTCCCTGTGTACTTTTTCTTTCCATGTTCAATACTTTCATTATTTGATTACACTAAATCATACCATTGTCTTTCCCTGGAGTAGGAGTGTCTTCCTGGAGTACAGTGGATGCATTGAACCACTCTGATTGATGATTTGCTTTGCAGGTTATTTCTGTACCATTTTTACAGCTGGAGATATTCAGCTCATAGTTGTATGTCACGTTAAATGTCCCATCATGGTTTGTTTCACTTAATGGGTTTTTCATACTCCTCTTCATTAATCCACAAGTTGTGTTGAGTGTGATGTGAACAGGCTCAGGATAGAATCCCACCGCTTTGCAGGACACTGTGACACCATCTTGGTCACGATAATGTGTAATAACAATGTGTGGGGAAGCTGTAATAAGCAAGATTTTAAAACAATCAATACAAGTAAGTAATTACCACAAAAGTAATAATTGTCTTACACATATACATTGTTAAACATTATCACCATTTATTTCAGTCCTGTTGTTAAAACTCGGTAATGTGAATAATACAATTAAGTCAATGCTGGTTTTCAAATCAAAATTATGTTGTTTTTTTTTAACTATATTATGCATTCAAAGTAAATATTAGTAGTTCTGAAATATCATATATAATATATTGACATAAAATGTGAATAGCCTTTTCATAAAAAACATATTTATCTGTGGATTATTATAGTCTTTGTTATAATACATTAGATCAATAGAATTAGGCTAAACAACAATATATGTTGAGAATATTCATCCTAAATATTGCAATCCAAGTGGCAATTAAAAAAAATAGATTTATTGAGCAACATGGTAAGGATGCTACATTCAAAGAAGTACTGTCATTGCCACTTCATTTATAATGGTGCCATACTAATTGTGATGTTATGTTTTAGGGATGCTTAGGGTTAGTGAGGATCAAGGGGTACATGAAGTTAGTATTATGGCGTAATTAAGTAAACAAAGTGAAATGTAAAAAAGTGGTGAGAGCACTCAATAAGCATAACGTTTACCAATTATTGCATAGGATGGACTTTTTCTGCTTTTATTACATTTTGTATTTTATGTTGTATAAATCGTGTCTTTATCGTGATCCTGCATCCTGGGTCTTTGAAGATACTATTCTTGGTACAAAAGGAGACATCCTGGTTACAGCAGATATCCACCATTACAGCTGCTTTTCTCCGCCCTATAGTCTGAGTCAGCTTTTAAGTGACTCAGCTACATGTGAGTTTGACCAATAATATGCGGTTTTAATATTAGTTTTTACCATATTACCCTATGGTCTTTTGTCTCATTTTTTTAGGAATGTATCCTATGCATAATTGGTAAACTTTATGCTTATTGAGTGCTCTCACCACTTTTTTATATTTCACTTTTGTGTGTGTTGAGTGGTCCACACAGGTGATAGTAGCACCGAATTTCACCATATCCAACGATTGTTTATTTTATTCGTAATTAAGTAAACTTTGTAGGAATTTAGAATTTTGGGTTACCAGTTTTGCTTGGCCTAGAATTGTAGGAGTTTCAGTTCACAGACTTTCTAGTATGTACAAGGATTAAGGGTTCCACGGTATTTTAAAGATTTAATGATAGACTGCTGTACTCCATATTATAATGACTGAAATTGCATATTCAGTCTTTTTTCAAACACAAGTGAATTAAATTGACAGTTTGGGGGCTTTGCAGATTTTGCAAAGACCCCCAAAGCTAACATGCCCACTTGATGTGCAGTGGCTGGTAAAAAGAAGCTAAATGGGCATGAACATCAACATGTTTCTTAATTGGAGTATCCATAGCTCTTGGAAATTCACCTGCCAGTAGCTCTTGTCACTGTTCCACTCTTGTGAATGCTCTAAAGTACAAAATGGTGGTGATTAGCTCAATGAACAAGCATGTTCATCTGCTTCAGGATTCAAATATCTGACCATGGCATCAACAAAAAGAATGATTTATTCAAAGATCAAGTGAGAAATCACCAACAGAGGGTACAAACTGTATTTACTAATATATATACTAATATATATACAAATTTAAAATAACTATATATACAGTTGCAAGAAAAAGTATGTGAACCCTTTGGAATGATATGGATTTCTGCACAAATTGGTCATAAAATGTGATCTGATCATCATCTAAGTCACAAAAATAGACAATCACAGTCTGCTTAAACTAATAACACACAAATAATGAAATGTTGCCATGTTTTTATTGAACACACCATGTAAACATTCACAGTGCAGGTGGAAAAAGTATGTGAACCCTTGGATTTAATAACTGGTTGAACCTCCTTTAGCAGCAATAACTTCAACCAAACGTTTCCTGTAGTTGCAGATCAGATGTGCACAACAGTCAGGAGTAATTCTTGACCATTCCTCTTTACAGAACTGTTTCAGTTCAGCAATATTCTTGGGATGTCTGGTGTGAATCGCTTTCTTGAGGTCATGCCACACCATCTCAATCGGGTTCAGGTCAGGACTCTGACTGGGCCACTTCAGAAGGCGTATTTTCTTCTGTTTAAGCCATTCTGTTGTTGATTTACTTCTATGCTTTGGGTCATTGTCCTGTTGCAACACTCATCTTCTGTTGAGCTTCAGCTGGTAGACAGATGGCCTTAAGTTCTCCTGCAAAATGTCTTGATAAACTTGGGAATTCATTTTTCCTTCGATGATAGCAATCCGTACAGGCCCTGACGCAGCAAAGCAGCCACAAACCATGATGCCCCCATCACCATACTTCACAGTTGGAATGAGGTTTTGATGTTGGTGTGCTGTGCCTCTATTTTGCCACACATAGTGTTGTGTGTTTCTTCCAAACAACTCAACTTTGGTTTCATCTGTCCACATAATATTTTGCCAGTACTGCTGTGGAACATCCAGGTGCTCTTGTGCAAACTGTAAATGTGCAGCCATGTTTTGTTTGGACAGCAGTGGCTTCCTCTGTGGTATCCTCCCATGAAATCCATTCTTGTTTAGTTTTTTACATATTGTAGATTCGCTAACAGGTATGTTAGCATTTGCCAGTGACTTTTGTAAGTCTTTAGCTGACACTCTAGGATCCTTCTTCACCTCATTGAGCAGTCTGCGCTGTGCTCTTGCAGTCATCTTTACAGGACGGCCACTCCTAGGGAGAGTAGCAGCAGTGCTGAACTTTCTCCATTTATAGACAATTTGTCTTACCGTGGACTGATGAACAGCAAGGAGATACTTGTATAATCCTTTCCAGCTTTATGCAAGTCAACAATTCTTAATCGTAGGTCATCTGAGAGCTCTTTTGTGTGAGGCATCATTCACATGAGGCAATGCTTCTTGAGAAAACCCAGAACTGGTGTGTGTTTTTTATAGGGCAGGGCAGCTGTAACCAACACCTCCATCTCCTCATCTCCTCACCTCCTCATCTCATTGATTGGACTCCAGTTGGCTGACATCTCACTCCAATTAGATCTTGGAGATGTCATTAGTCTAGGGGTTCACATACTTTTTCCACCTGCACTGTGAATGTTTACATGGTGTGTTCAATAAAAACATGTTAACATTTCATTCTTTGTGTGTTATTAGTTTAAGCAGACTGTGATTGTCTATTGTTGTGACTTAGATGATGATCAGATCACATTTTATGACCAATTTGTGCAGAAATCCATATCATTCCAAAGGGTTCAGATACCTTTTTCTTGCAACTGTAGTTATATATATATATATTTATTTATTTATTTTTTATTTATTTTTTTACTATTCCTCCTTTTTTCCCTTTGTTGGTTGGTTAATTTTTTAATCTGTGAACCAAATGGCAGTAAAATGTAGTGTACTGCAAAATATATTTTATCATTACAAGACAAAATGCGTAGACTTCAGGTCCATTCATTTTGGGAACTCCCAGTCTCCAGATCTACCTCGCTCATTTGCCGTGGCCTTTTTTTTAGTTACCGGCCGCGGCTTGGTTACATGTTGAGCAATTGGTGGATAGATTAGCGTGCTCCCCCAGCCTGGCGTGTTGTGATGTGAACAGGGTAAGCTGTATTCTGTTGATCCCAGAATTTTTCTGACTTGGGTGTTAGTAGTGGCAGCACCCTTAACATTTCCACACAGGTGGTGGGTTTGTGAGCTCTCTGCCCATTTATCTATGCGGATAATCCCTTCTATTGCATCAAGTGTGACCGGATACCCAGTATCTATCTCTGACTTCGGAATGGTGCTGTGACCGTTATTTCTATTTACGGATGTTTTATATTTATTTATGCATTTATTCTGTTGATTTTATTCATCTACCTCACATTATTCAGTCTATTGTCAGTTACATTATCATCTTATTTACAGTGGGCAAATATTTTGAGGTGTTATGTATAATAAACATATATTTTATGTAGGGATTTTGTTACATGTAAATATTTTATACATTGCTACATTGAGAGATAACGTATCTTGTACTTTATTTAATTTGAGTTGATTTGTTGCCTTTTGAGATGAGTATCCAATTTGCATTTTATTTTGGAGCACTCACATCTTATTTGTATTTGTAATAACTGCAAACTATATACAGAATATATATTTGGCAATATACATTTTTGTAATAGATATTTTTATGCCCTTTTTTAGTTCCAAAACTAAACGTATGTCCATTTATTACATTGAATTGCTGCTATGTCCATTTATTACATTTATTGCTGCTGGCCATGGCTTAAACCCACTTAAACCCACCAATCAGAGTGCTCTGAGCCTAATTGCAGGGCGGGGCAAGGCTTTATAAGCCTTCCCCTGCCCTGCAGAGCTCAGTCTGCGCGGTGCCCTCGCCGGGTAAAGATGGATTTTCTTTTTTTTGCGTTTGTTTTTTTTTTTTTTAGGGGTGGGGAACGGGGAGGAGGACATTAGGTCCCCCCTATTGGTATTTAGGACCCCCACCTGCCGTTCAGACCAATTTAGGTCTTTCAGCCTTTTGGTAGATAACTCCCTAATACCGTGGGAATTAGGGAGTTATCTACTAAGCAGCTGCAAGAGAATTCCCGAAGTGCCGAAATTCCGAAGTGCTTAAGTGCCGAAGTTCCGAAGTTGCCAAAGTTCTGAAGTGTTGAAGTGCGGAATTGCCGATGCCCCGAATTGCGGAAGTCCCGTTGCGGAAGTCCCGTATTTCGGAATGCCGAACCGAACCAAAAATTTTCCCCATGCACATGCCTAGTTTTTTATGCTAAATGCAAGACAACCATATCCTGTTGAAAATTAGTAAATGGGGGTTCACACATTCTCCTTGTTGAGATACTATCTACCAGCAACAGCACTTTCTGTGCTAACACAATGGAAGCTCCTGCTAGAGGTTCTAATGATGGTTTAGTCAGAGCCTGTAAGACCAGTGGTAGGTCACATATTGGCATGAACACCCTCAGTGGAGGCTTTAGTTTAATTGCTGCTTACATGAAGCAAAGCACCAGGGGCTCCAATGCTAAATGGGTACCCAACAATGTGGAAAGTGCTGATATATGCTCCTCTAGAGTGTTATAACTTAGATCCTTTCTAGGCCTGATTGAGGAGTTATTCCAACCTCTATTCGTGAGACCAACGGACAAATGCATGCCAAGTTTTGGAATATGTAAAGTATTTATAGGACTGTATTTAGAGTATCTTAATGACCGTCTCAGGGATGCCTATGCTTATAGAGACTACCGCATCAACACCAGCGCTTGAGGATCTGGGTGTGTCAAGGGACCTTGTAATAATAGGTCTGGATATACTGGAATTTCCCTTGGAGGTTCCAGATTCATCTTACTCATCATAGGGATTTAGAGTCTATGTGGCCTTCTACTTTCTCCTTTTGATTTTCCTTTAGGAAAGTTGAAAACAGGAAAAATATGTACATCAGACTGAAATTCCAAATTTGGGTCAGAGTACCTCGACCTTGAGCATTCTGGCCCTTTTTATTGGATTTATCCAAAGCTTTCCCAAACAGTAGCTCCCCTTCAAATAGAATGGTGTAGGTGTCAGGGTACCTGTAGTCTCTACCTCTGATAAGAGGAGAGACTTAGACGTTTTCCCGTTCAGAAGGGCTGTTTCCTCCGTTCCTCGCGGTTCCTCCGGTCGGTTACACGCCGGCCGTGAGGGATCCACGCCCTTTTATGACGTGACGCTCAGTAGCCGACGTCATGACGCCAAGCCTGCTCGACCTGTCACTCAAACCCTGAACACGAACCAGGACTCGTCGGGGGTGTGATTACCTCCTAGAACCAGGGTATTTAATAGAGCTTCCCACATTTGCTCATTGCCCTGTCGTGGTTCTAGCCAGTCTAGTCACTCAGTGCTCTTGTATGTCTATTGTCTCTTTGGTTCTCACCCGGCTTGTTTGTATTACTCTGCTTATCTCTGTTATCCTTTGACCCGGCTTGTCTCTCGCTTACCTGTCTTCTCGTTCCCTCGACCTCGGCTTGTCTCTGACCATTCTCTACTTACTCCTTACGTTAAGTCCGGCCATTCTAAGGTCCGGTATACATACCTACTACACTTTGTACTCTGCGTGTTGGATCCCTGTCCCGATCCTGACATTACGACAGGGCCAATGGATCCTGCAGGTACAAGTAGTAAGCTTGGTCCTTCCGATCCTAGGTTTGACGCCATGGAACATAGAATGGATCAGATGGCCTTAGCGCTACAGGCGTTATTATCTCGTCCTAATAATCCACCAGAAGAGATGCGTAATAATTCTATCTCTCCTGTAGGTTCAGGTTTAGAGGTAGCCACTGTAGGTGCCTCCTCCCGTATTACCCCACCTGTACGTTATGGTGGTTCTCCTGAGAAGTGTCGAGGTTTTTTAAACCAAATCAGTATCCACTTCGAATTACAACCCCGTTCCTATCCTACAGATAGGGCGAAGGTCGGATTTATTATCACCTTACTCGTTGAGAGAGCTCTGAGATGGGCCAATCCATTGTGGGAAAACGATAACCCGTTAGTATATAATTATAATGCCTTTGTAGCTGCTTTTAGAAGAACTTTTGACCCTCCTGGTAGAAAGGTCAATGCAGCCAGATTACTGTTGCGCCTTAGACAAGATAACCGAACACTTGTGGATTGTGCACTAGAGTTCAGGTCCTTGGCGGCAGAAATTAAGTGGAATGAACAGGCTTATATAGACGTATTTTTAAACGGATTATCAGATGTAATACTTGATGAGGTTGCTACTAGAGAGCTTCCTGAGAATTTGGAGGATTTTATTTCTTTTATCTCTCGCATTGATGAACGCTTAAGAGAGAGGCAGAACACTCGAGATAGAACCTGTAGACCTTCCTTCAAACTAGCTCCCTCATTTCTAAGTCCTGAGACCAAAACCTTACCTTTTCCAGAACCTATGCAGATAGGCAATACTCATCTCTCAGAAGAGGAGAAACAGTACAGGAGAAGGGAGGGGCTGTGTATGTACTGTGGAGTCAGAGGTCACTTACGCCTAAATTGTCCTAATCGATCGGGAAACGCTCGCACCTAAGTTTCTCTAGAGGACAGGCCTTGGGTGTTTCTATTTTGTCCTCTACTCATAATTATAAAGATCATAGGCTTCTGCTACCCGTTTCCTTAACTTGGGAGAGGGGAGTAGTAGAGACTGTGGCATTGATAGATTCCGGAGCTGCTGAGAGCTTTATCGACCAAGTTTTTGTCACTAAACACACTATTCCATCTCAGTTAAGGGAGACGCCCTTGGCCGTTGAGGCCATAGATGGTAGACCTTTAGTTGAGCCTGTGATTTTTCGTGAAACCATACCCGTTAACTTAACTGTTGGTATTTTACACGAGGAAGACATATCTCTCTTACTCATTTCATCTCCTTCTGTTCCCATAGTCCTGGGGTATTCTTGGTTAAAGAGACATAACCCTATTATTGATTGGGAATTAGGGGAGATAATCTCATGGGGTCAGAATTGTCAGGAGAAGTGTTTACAGAAAGTCTCACCGCTTTGCATAGTTAATACATCCACTCAGTCTACCGACCCTACAGAAGTACAAATACCGCCACTGTACCTGGACTTAAAGGCGGTATTTGACAAAAAGAAGGCCGATACTTTACCTCCACACAGGACCTTTGATTGTAAGATTAATCTACTCCCTGGTACTATGCCTCCCAGGGGCAATGTATACCCTTTGTCTACTAAAGAGAACTTAGTCCTAGAGGAGTATATTCGTGAAAATCTAGACAAAGGATTCATTAGGAGATCTTCCTCCCCTGCCGGGGCTGGGTTTTTTTTTTGTTAAAAAGAAGGATGGTACGCTGAGACCTTGCATAGACTACCGAGGTTTGAACAAAATAACCGTTAGAAATGCCTACCCGATTCCTTTGATTACCGAGCTCTTTGATCGTTTAAAGGGTTCCAAGATTTTCACCAAGTTAGATCTCAGAGGGGCATATAACTTGGTGAGGATTCAGCAGGGTCACGAGTGGATGATGGCGTTCAACACTCGATATGGGCACTACGAGTATACCGTAATGCCTTTTGGTCTCTGCAATGCGCCGGCAGTATTTCAGGACTTGATCAATGAAGTTCTTAGGGAATTTCAACATGACTGTGTTATTGTATACCTGGATGATATACTTATACATTCTAGGGACATTGGGACTCACCACAGACAAGTCAGAAGGGTTTTGCGCAAACTTCTTCAACATGGCTTGTACTGCAAACTGGAGAAATGTAGTTTTGATCAGTCTCAGACAAACTTTCTTGGTTATGTGATTTCTGGGGAAGGGTTTAAGAGGGATCCGGATAAACTCCAGTCCATTTTAGACTGGCCCTTACCTAAGGGTCTCAAGGCCATTCAGAGGTTTATTGGATTCTCCAATTATTATAGGCGCTTCATTAAGGGTTACTCGTCAATTATTGCTCCTATCACCAATATGACCAGACAGGGGGCTGACACTAAGAATTGGTCTACTGAAGCACTTCTTGCTTTCAAAACTCTCAAAGAACTTTTTGCTTCCGCACCAATTTTAGTTCACCCTGATACTACTCTGCCTTTCCTACTCGAAGTAGACGCCTCAGAGACGGGTGTAGGCGCTATCCTGTCCCAAAGGTTAGGTGTGGATAAACCATTACATCCATGTATTTTTTTTTCCAAAAAGCTATCTGGCCCGGAGAGCAGATATGACATTGGCGACAGGGAACTACTAGCAGTTATCATGGCTTTAAAGGAGTGGAGGCATTTATTGGAAGGGACCTTACATCCTGTTACTATTTTGACGGACCACAAGAACTTGTCCTATATTGGGGAGGCCAAGTGATTGTCCTCCAGGCAAGCTCATTGGTCTTTATTTCTCACCCATTTCAATTACGTACTCACTTATAGACCTGGTTCTAAGAATTCTAAAGCCGATGCTTTGTCTCGCCAATATGAACCTTCTACTGTATCTGAGCCAGTGTTATCCTCTATAGTTCCCAAGTGCAATATTATCGCCAACACAAGTCTTAAAATTCATTCTCCACTGCTTGACCAAATCATGAAGTTGCAACATCTGGCACCTGGGCAGACTCCTGTGGCAAGACACTTCGTTCCTCCTGAACTCCAACGGGAGCTCTTACAGTGTTTTCACGAGAGTAAGGTGGCGGGGCATCCTGGCATTCGCAAGACATATTCCTTAATCTCTAAAGATTTCTGGTGGCCTTCTTTACGAAAGGATATTAAGGATTTCATTGCAGTGTGTGAGATCTGTACTAAGACTAAGCAACCTCATACTCTTCCATGTGGTCTATTACAGCCCTTGGGCATTCCAGAGAGACCATGGTCCTGTTTGGCCATGGACTTTATTGTTGATTTGCCTATTTCTAAAAAACAGACTGTTATTCTCACTGTAGTCGATAGGTTTACTAAGATGGCTCATTTTGTGCCTTTACCTAAACTTCCGACTTCTCCTGAATTGGCGGAAATATTCGCTAAAATTTTTTTTCGTTTACATGGGATACCTTCCGAAATTATTTCTGATAGAGGTTCCCAATTTGTTTCACGTTTCTGGAGATCCTTCTGTTCTCAATTAGGCATCAAATTGAATTTTTCTTCTGCTTATCACCCTCAGTCTAACGGAGCTGCTGAACGTACCAATCAAAAAATTGAACAATATTTGCGTTGTTTTGTTTCCGAACATCAGGACGATTGGGTCGGTTTGATTCCTTGGGCAGAGTTCGCACACAATAATCTTGTTTGTGATTCCACTCGCTCTAGCCCCTTTTTCATGAATTATGGCTTTCATCCTTCCATTCTTCCCTCGGTCTCTCCTTCCCAAGGGGTACCGTCGGTTGATGTTCATGTTGCCAATCTGAGGAAGTTGTGGGATCAGACTCGACAAATTCTCCTACATAATTCCATGTTGTTCAAGAAACACGCTGATAAACGCAGAAGGGCGGCTCCTGTTTTTGTTCCTGGTGATAGTACAAAAAACATTCGTTTAAAGGTTCCTTCTATGAAATTCGCTCCTCGTTACATTGGTCCTTACAGGGTCCTGACTCGTATTAACCCGGTTGCGTATCGCCTAGTACTTCCATCTGCCTTACGCATCCCTAATTCTTTTCATGTTTCCTTGCTGAAACCGTTAATTTGCAACAGATTTTCCTCCACTGTTTCCTCCCCTCGCTCTGTTCAGGTTGAGGGTCAGGAGGAATACGAGATCAACTCCATCATCGATTCTCGAATTTCTCGAGGGAGGTTACAGTATCTTGTCGACTGGAAGGGATATGGTCCTGAGGAGAGGACTTGGGTACCTCAGGAGGATGTACATGCTCCTCGCCTCCGCAGGGCTTTTCACTCCCGCTTTCCATCTCGTCCCGGTTGCTTCCGCCCGGTGGGCGTTTCTGAGAGGGGGGGTACTGTCAGGGTACCTGTAGTCTCTACCTCTGATAAGAGGAGAGACTTAGACGTTTTCCCGTTCAGAAGGGCTGTTTCCTCCGTTCCTCGCGGTTCCTCCGGTCGGTTACCAGGGTATTTAATAGAGCTTCCCACATTTGCTCATTGCCCTGTCGTGGTTCTAGCCAGTCTAGTCACTCAGTGCTCTTGTATGTCTATTGTCTCTTTGGTTCTCACCCGGCTTGTTTGTATTACTCTGCTTATCTCTGTTATCCTTTGACCCGGCTTGTCTCTCGCTTACCTGTCTTCTCGTTCCCTCGACCTCGGCTTGTCTCTGACCATTCTCTACTTACTCCTTACGTTAAGTCCGGCCATTCTAAGGTCCGGTATACGTACCTACTACACTTTGTACTCTGCGTGTTGGATCCCTGTCCCGATCCTGACAGTAGGGAGCAGACTTGGAGGATGAGTAATCCTCCCAGAAACAGAACGAATGCTTTCCTCGTTGCTATAGATAAAGCCATTTGTTCAAGAGAATATCCTAGTTACATCTAGGGAAGCTTCAGTGAAAAAATCAGTTGTAACCGGAAGACTCCAGACTGCATCTTCAATATTGGCTCTTAATTTTTCTCGCTACAGTAGCATTTAGATCTTTAATCACACTTTTCAGGGCTCTAGAAACAGCAGTGAAAGCTACAGCTGGATGACATCCTGCATTGGCAGGCGTATAAATTTAGACAGGTCTGCGCCCACTTTTTATCCATAGGCTTGCATAAAAAAGCTGTCAAGCGGTAGCATGGTCCCACAGGCTACCTTGGAAATAGGTGCATCCACCTTACGTGGTGTAGTCCAGGTGGTGGAAGTACCTTTCTCCACAGGGTAAAGTTTGGCCTCCTTTTCTTACCTCTAAGGCCTCTGAAATACTTTGGAACTTCCTTTGTAAGCCATGCCAGCATGTCATGTGGCTGCACAGGTATAGGGGATGCTGAAGCAGCTACCTTCTGGATACAGTCAGTGCATACCTGTTTTCCTTCCATTGCTTTCCCATCACAACCAGAGCATGGTGTAGATTCAGACAAAACCTTACAACTTCCTGTGTAAGCTATGCCAACATGTCCTGTAGCTGCGCAGGTAAAGGTGATGCTGAAGAGGTTACCTTCTAAAGACAGTCAATGCATAATGTTTTTCCTTCCACTGCATTCCCATCACAATCAGAACATGGTGTAGATTCAGACATCAAACAAACAATAATATAAGCCTTCCCCCACCCTGCAGAGCTCAGTCTGCGCGGAGCCCTCGCCGGGTAAAGATGGATTTTCTTTTTTTTTTTTTTTTTTTAAGTGCGTCAGTTATTAAAAAAATAATAACGTACTAAAGTAAAATAGGGTACTGTCAATTCTTTTACCAGGAAAACAGTCAAACAGATTTAAAACTGGCTGAAAACAGCACTTACCCGTGTCTGGAGAATCTGCAAATAACTTCCAAATAAGTTTGAGATTTTTACTGTAATTTTCCCTCTATTTTAGGTACCTTCTGGCAATTGCCCTTATCCAAGGTGGCTGCCGCAACTTGTATTCCCACAATGGAATTAATCGGTATTTGGCCCTTTAAGGCACAAACTGCACATTTGTGGGCATCTTCCGTGTGCATTTGCTGTTTAGAGACCAGGGATAGAGCTCGTCTGCAGCATACATGGTCCCTGAACACCCAGGGAAGTGGGAATGAATCGCCGGGACCGAGGAGAAACATAAGAAATAAAGTAAAAGTGTCTGCAAGGGGATTAAAAGGCAACAAGGTGCAAAGTCACCAAAGTTTAAAGGTGCCACAGTATAAAGGCATTACAGCAAAAGGCACAACTTTATATACACCACATATTCCTTTCCATAGGATACCTTCTAATAAAAAACATTTTACTGCACAAACTGCCACAGGGGAGGGGGACTGATCGTCACTGCTCCCGGTGACAATTGTTTCTGGGGAGGGAGGCACGCCAATATTAAGAAAAAAAGAATAATTCTAAAACTACACTCTCATCCTCTATGTAAATTATTTCAATTTCTCAGTCAAATGTGTCTAAGGCATGTAGGCATAAATCAAGTAAAATTGTCAGTTTACATTATAATATATGCACGAGATGCTAGGATGTTAGCTATTGTTACTTATATTACTTTTATCAGTGTTTTAATGTTTTAGTATTTAGAATTTAACTGATTTTCCCATGATGCTCAGGCCCAGTTCCACAATTATTAGTCAGTAATCATGAAGAAGAGTTCCAAACTAGTAATCTGACTATAGAAACTCTTTTTTTCCCCATCTCCCCTATTTTGATCTATATTTTGAAACCAAATGGTCAGCTTTTTAACAAATATCTGTTACTAGCAAATTGGAGGGCTACAGTAGGAAACATGTCTTCCATTTCATTTTTTCTTTTCAAAGATAGAAAGCAACTGTTACACATTTTATTTTTGAAACTTGAAAGGAAATGGCAGATGAATAATAAACCACATGTAAAAATTATACATGAAAACAAGCATAGAATATATCTCATTATTTTAAACAATTTTAGACCAGTGTTACAAAGTTCCATTCCAATTAGCTCAACCACACTGATGACCATACTTTTTGTTTGAATAACCCTAGTTCTACATCCGAACTGAAGTTACTGCATTTGCAAGACATTGTATGATTCATATCATCAGACTCAGGTTTTGTCTTCACCAGTAAGTGGCATGAGCCCTCAAGTTTGGTTGTTGGAGTCTGAATGATGATGATTATTATTATTATTATTATTATTATTAATAATTATATAGCGCCAACAAATTCGGCAGCACTGTGCAATGGGCGGCCTAACATACATGTAATTGTAACCAAACAAGTTGGATGCACAGGAACAGAGAGGTTGAGGGCTCTGCTCAATGAGCGTACATGCTAGAGAGAGTGGGGTAAAGTGACACAAAAGGTAAGGATAGTTTAAGAGAAGAAGATTAGTAGAATAGTAATACCCACTTTACTGAAATGCTTATTAGACATGTGAATTTTTATTATTTATTTTCTGGTTAGTATAGCGCCAACATATTCCGCAGCACTTTACAATTAGAGAAAGGGGTGAGGAAGTCCCTGCTAAAACAAGTTTACAATCTGTGGTTGTTCAGATATGAAATAGTTCCTATTTTCAAATGAGTAACAGTTGTAAGTTGCTTCTCATAGCATTGGTCTATGCATCTTGCCATTGACAAACAAATGGTTTGTGGTGAGGTTGTCCACATGCATCCAAAATGCCAAAAGTTTCTGATGTTCATTGTACATATCCTTATTACATTTACATTATAAAGATCTTGGACAAAAACTCTAAGCAAAAATAGGTGAATTTACACAAATCAGGAAGTGGAATTAAAGAAACATTGTATCATTAGGAATATATATCTGTATTCCTAACACTACAGGCCTGATGCCACTTATCATTTAGGTTGCCCTCCCATGTAAAAAAAAGAAACAAATTAAATAAAATAAATTACTAACCTTTTCTCCAGCGCTGAGTATCCCTCGTCACTGCCACAACCTCAGGTTGTGTCATACTGGATGCGTGCATGCAGGATGACGTGCCAATCCACTGCGCCCAAGATTCTGCTATAGAGAATCATTGAATACAATGATTCTCTATGGCGCATGCACATGTGACATCATTGTATGTTTCGGTATGAGAGTCGAAAAGCTAGATTCCCAGTTGTCATACCCAGAAAGCTTCCAATCCCTCTAATTAGAGAACTAAAGGGTTTTAGGAGGTAGGGAGGCTAGGGCACGACTGCAGGCACTATAACAACTTCAATAAAATTAAGTCTATCTCTTATCCTCTTTGTGTGGATTTTTTTATTGTACATTTGTAATAAAGGGAATTTTATTGGTAATGTATGATTGGTGTGCATCCTTGTGGTATATTTACAGAGTTTAGCACTTTAGGGAACTCTCTATAGGATTTGCACCCCTTAAGGTTTTGCTTATTACTATGCCATCCTGCTAATATTGTATTTTCTATAAAATTGGAAATGAGCCATCAGATTCTTGTTTGAATTGAGTTAATGCACGAGGAGATGATGATTGGTGAAAGCTTATTCTTGAGGAGATGATTATTGGGGAAGCACAGCGATTGCCATGCATGCACAGTAGTAGCCATTGCTTCCATGTGGGGAGACATTGGATTGGATTGGATGAGATGATCATTATTGATGACAATGATCTCATCTTGGCCACGACGAGACCAGCGCTTCATGAATAAATCACTTTGTTAAACTTTTACGTGGGGAGGGGCATAAACCTAGACAGACTGGAGAATACTGTAGCATTATAAACACAAGTTTCATTTTCTAAAGTTAGAGAGTTCCTTTAACCCCTTAAGGACACATGACATGTGTGACATGTCATGATTCCCTTTTATTCCAGAAGTTTGGTCCTTAAGGGGTTAAATTAACTGTTTTAACCCCTTAAGGACCAAACTTCTGGAATAAAAGGGAATGTGTCCCTTAAGGGGTTAAAGGAAACTCTAATTTTAGAAATAGAAACACATTTTTCTAGTGTTAACGTTACTTCCTAGCATTTTAGATTATTTTAAATAAAAATAGCAGCTTTTAATCTGCTTTGCCACGCCATTATTTCCAAGGCCTCTACTCACTCAGATCTTCAGTGATGATGATCTCAGCCAATCCAGTGTTTCTCTGTAGAGTAGCATTGGGAAGGTCTATTGCACATGTTTGGTAATTGTTACGCTGCACCAATCTGCATCTCCTCATAGAGATGCATTAACCCGAGTTAAAGTTTGTAGAAGCAGAACATCAGTTCTGGAAAGACTGCAGGACCATAATAAGAGGCACATCAAGTGGTTGTGCAACAACCACTAGAGATGTCCTTAGGGAGTAAAGTAAACACAGTTTTTTTCGCAAAGGTTGCACTACTGCTGTAGTGGTTCTGGTGCTTAAAATGTTGGTTTGAGTCCAGGTAATACTCATATCTTTAAAATCTTAATAATTTAAAATAATAATTTGCATAATACTTTTAAAATAGAGAAGTAGTCTACTGCCACTAGTGCCCAGTATGATTAATATATTGTTTTTACTATGACTCCTAATCTTTACCCATCTGCTTCTTGATGTGAATAATGTAAGCAGACCTGTGCTGTTGCTAAGTAATTATTAGAGCCTAAAGACAAGTTTTTCCCTGTGTACTTTTTCTTTCCATGTTCAATACTTTCATTATTTGATTACACTAAATCATACCATTGTCTTTCCCTGGAGTAGGAGTGTCTTCCTGGAGTACAGTGGATGCATTGAACCACTCTGATTGATGATTTGCTTTGCAGGTTATTTCTGTACCATTTTTACAGCTGGAGATATTCAGCTCATAGTTGTATGTCACGTTAAATGTCCCATCATGGTTTGTTTCACTTAATGGGTTTTTCATACTCCTCTTCATTAATCCACAAGTTGTGTTGAGTGTGATGTGAACAGGCTCAGGATAGAATCCCACCGCTTTGCAGGACACTGTGACACCATCTTGGTCACGATAATGTGTAATAACAATGTGTGGGGAAGCTGTAATAAGCAAGATTTTAAAACAATCAATACAAGTAAGTAATTACCACAAAAGTAATAATTGTCTTACACATATACATTGTTAAACATTATCACCATTTATTTCAGTCCTGTTGTTAAAACTCGGTAATGTGAATAATACAATTAAGTCAATGCTGGTTTTCAAATCAAAATTATGTTGTTTTTTTTTAACTATATTATGCATTCAAAGTAAATATTAGTAGTTCTGAAATATCATATATAATATATTGACATAAAATGTGAATAGCCTTTTCATAAAAACATATTTATCTGTGGATTATTATAGTCTTTGTTATAATACATTAGATCAATAGAATTAGGCTAAACAACAATATATGTTGAGAATATTCATCCTAAATATTGCAATCCAAGTGGCAATTAAAAAAAATAGATTTATTGAGCAACATGGTAAGGATGCTACATTCAAAGAAGTACTGTCATTGCCACTTCATTTATAATGGTGCCATACTAATTGTGATGTTATGTTTTAGGGATGCTTAGGGTTAGTGAGGATCAAGGGGTACATGAAGTTAGTATTATGGCGTAATTAAGTAAACAAAGTGAAATGTAAAAAAGTGGTGAGAGCACTCAATAAGCATAAAGTTTACCAATTATTGCATAGGATGGACTTTTTCTGCTTTTATTACATTTTGTATTTTATGTTGTATAAATCGTGTCTTTATCGTGATCCTGCATCCTGGGTCTTTGAAGATACTATTCTTGGTACAAAAGGAGACATCCTGGTTACAGCAGATATCCACCATTACAGCTGCTTTTCTCCGCCCTATAGTCTGAGTCAGCTTTTAAGTGACTCAGCTACATGTGAGTTTGACCAATAATATGCGGTTTTAATATTAGTTTTTACCATATTACCCTATGGTCTTTTGTCTCATTTTTTTAGGAATGTATCCTATGCATAATTGGTAAACTTTATGCTTATTGAGTGCTCTCACCACTTTTTTATATTTCACTTTTGTGTGTGTTGAGTGGTCCACACAGGTGATAGTAGCACCGAATTTCACCATATCCAACGATTGTTTATTTTATTCGTAATTAAGTAAACTTTGTAGGAATTTAGAATTTTGGGTTACCAGTTTTGCTTGGCCTAGAATTGTAGGAGTTTCAGTTCACAGACTTTCTAGTATGTACAAGGATTAAGGGTTCCACGGTATTTTAAAGATTTAATGATACACTGCTGTACTCCATATTATAATGACTGAAATTGCATATTCAGTCTTTTTTCAAACACAAGTGAATTAAATTGACAGTTTGGGGGCTTTGCAGATTTTGCAAAGACCCCCAAAGCTAACATGCCCACTTGATGTGCAGTGGCTGGTAAAAAGAAGCTAAATGGGCATGAACATCAACATGTTTCTTAATTGGAGTATCCATAGCTCTTGGAAATTCACCTGCCAGTAGCTCTTGTCACTGTTCCACTCTTGTGAATGCTCTAAAGTACAAAATGGTGGTGATTAGCTCAATGAACGAGCATGTTCATCTGCTTCAGGATTCAAATATCTGACCATGGCATCAACAAAAAGAATGATTTATTCAAAGATCAAGTGAGAAATCACCAACAGAGGGTACAAACTGTATTTACTAATATATATATACTAATATATATACTAATTTAAAATAACTATATATACAGTTGCAAGAAAAAGTATGTGAACCCTTTGGAATGATATGGATTTCTGCACAAATTGGTCATAAAATGTGATCTGATCATCATCTAAGTCACAAAAATAGACAATCACAGTCTGCTTAAACTAATAACACACAAATAATGAAATGTTGCCATGTTTTTATTGAACACACCATGTAAACATTCACAGTGCAGGTGGAAAAAGTATGTGAACCCTTGGATTTAATAACTGGTTGAACCTCCTTTAGCAGCAATAACTTCAACCAAACGTTTCCTGTAGTTGCAGATCAGATGTGCACAACAGTCAGGAGTAATTCTTGACCATTCCTCTTTACAGAACTGTTTCAGTTCAGCAATATTCTTGGGATGTCTGGTGTGAATCGCTTTCTTGAGGTCATGCCACACCATCTCAATCGGGTTCAGGTCAGGACTCTGACTGGGCCACTTCAGAAGGCGTATTTTCTTCTGTTTAAGCCATTCTGTTGTTGATTTACTTCTATGCTTTGGGTCATTGTCCTGTTGCAACACTCATCTTCTGTTGAGCTTCAGCTGGTAGACAGATGGCCTTAAGTTCTCCTGCAAAATGTCTTGATAAACTTGGGAATTCATTTTTCCTTCGATGATAGCAATCCGTACAGGCCCTGACACAGCAAAGTAGCCACAAACCATGATGCCCCCATCACCATACTTCACAGTTGGAATGAGGTTTTGATGTTGGTGTGCTGTGCCTCTATTTTGCCACACATAGTGTTGTGTGTTTCTTCCAAACAACTCAACTTTGGTTTCATCTGTCCACATAATATTTTGCCAGTACTGCTGTGGAACATCCAGGTGCTCTTGTGCAAACTGTAAATGTGCAGCCATGTTTTGTTTGGACAGCAGTGGCTTCCTCTGTGGTATCCTCCCATGAAATCCATTCTTGTTTAGTTTTTTACATATTGTAGATTCGCTAACAGGTATGTTAGCATTTGCCAGTGACTTTTGTAAGTCTTTAGCTGACACTCTAGGATCCTTCTTCACCTCATTGAGCAGTCTGCGCTGTGCTCTTGCAGTCATCTTTACAGGACGGCCACTCCTAGGGAGAGTAGCAGCAGTGCTGAACTTTCTCCATTTATAGACAATTTGTCTTACCGTGGACTGATGAACAGCAAGGAGATACTTGTATAATCCTTTCCAGCTTTATGCAAGTCAACAATTCTTAATCGTAGGTCATCTGAGAGCTCTTTTGTGTGAGGCATCATTCACATGAGGCAATGCTTCTTGAGAAAAGCAAACCCAGAACTGGTGTGTGTTTTTTATAGGGCAGGGCAGCTGTAACCAACACCTCCATCTCCTCATCTCCTCACCTCCTCATCTCATTGATTGGACTCCAGTTGGCTGACATCTCACTCCAATTAGATCTTGGAGATGTCATTAGTCTAGGGGTTCACATACTTTTTCCACCTGCACTGTGAATGTTTACATGGTGTGTTCAATAAAAACATGTTAACATTTCATTCTTTGTGTGTTATTAGTTTAAGCAGACTGTGATTGTCTATTGTTGTGACTTAGATGATGATCAGATCACATTTTATGACCAATTTGTGCAGAAATCCATATCATTCCAAAGGGTTCAGATACCTTTTTCTTGCAACTGTAGTTATATATATATATATTTATTTATTTATTTTTTTATTTATTTTTTTACTATTCCTCCTTTTTTCCCTTTGTTGGTTGGTTAATTTTTTAATCTGTGAACCAAATGGCAGTAAAATGTAGTGTACTGCAAAATATATTTTATCATTACAAGACAAAATGCGTAGACTTCAGGTCCATTCATTTTGGGAACTCCCAGTCTCCAGATCTACCTCGCTCATTTGCCGTGGCCTTTTTTTTAGTTACCGGCCGCGGCTTGGTTACATGTTGAGCAATTGGTGGATAGATTAGCGTGCTCCCCCAGCCTGGCGTGTTGTGATGTGAACAGGGTAAGCTGTATTCTGTTGATCCCAGAATTTTTCTGACTTGGGTGTTAGTAGTGGCAGCACCCTTAACATTTCCACACAGGTGGTGGGTTTGTGAGCTCTCTGCCCATTTATCTATGCGGATAATCCCTTCTATTGCATCAAGTGTGACCGGATACCCAGTATCTATCTCTGACTTCGGAATGGTGCTGTGACCGTTATTTCTATTTACGGATGTTTTATATTTATTTATGCATTTATTCTGTTGATTTTATTCATCTACCTCACATTATTCAGTCTATTGTCAGTTACATTATCATCTTATTTACAGTGGGCAAATATTTTGAGGTGTTATGTATAATAAACATATATTTTATGTAGGGATTTTGTTACATGTAAATATTTTATACATTGCTACATTGAGAGATAACGTATCTTGTACTTTATTTAATTTGAGTTGATTTGTTGCCTTTTGAGATGAGTATCCAATTTGCATTTTATTTTGGAGCACTCACATCTTATTTGTATTTGTAATAACTGCAAACTATATACAGAATATATATTTGGCAATATACATTTTTGTAATAGATATTTTTATGCCCTTTTTTAGTTCCAAAACTAAACGTATGTCCATTTATTACATTGAATTGCTGCTATGTCCATTTATTACATTTATTGCTGCTGGCCATGGGTGAGGGCACAGGGTTTGCTTAACATCTGTTGTTGGTTTAACAACTGTTGTTGTTTTAAAGGGCTGTTAACGGATAATATTCAAGAATTAATTTTCAACATTGATATCACTAACAGGAATCAACATGATTTTATGAAGGACTGGCCATGCCAAACTATTTTTTTTTTTTTGTCAATCTTTCTTTTATTAAGGCATACAAGTTGGGTTACAGAATGGAGAAAGTGAAATATACAAATGATACACAATGTAGGGCCGTTACAGCAATAACATTAAAGTTGTACATTTCCGCGACATTTATGCCTCATTTTTGTTTTTATATTGTGTAACGAAAACATATTATATACGGCTTGAAAAACATGCAATGGTACGTGTGTGACAGTTCCACTATATACCATGTCTTAACATTGCTAGGAAGGCATAAAGCCTTAACTATGAACATGGGGATTATGTTGGTACGGTCATTTAACATACAGGCAGTTTTATATGGAGGGAGGATATGTTAGATATGCGGGACACATTTGGTGTACAGATTAGACGCTAAAGACATGGTTCATCAGGTGAGTTGGGCTCGATGTATGCAATGCAAGAGGTCCGCTTCATGGAGTATTAGGTTAAAGTTGCCATGGCTGCATATCATAGAATATTCAAGACGGGTTATTTTTAGGCATTTACCCTAAGAAAAAAAAACAAGGAAAACAAAGCAAAACCGAAATCAAAAGCTCCTTGTAACCCCTTTCTGGATCTTATATGAGGCGCTTGGTTCGCACACCTCGCTAAACATATTGCATTTTGGTGGGGTTTACAGAACTGCTGGTTAATATACCAAGCTAAGCAGTTACTAGGCTAGCATGAGTAGCGAGAGCAGTATGCTTTTGTGCACGCTGAGCAGATAATCATATTGTGCTTGCATGAAGGGCTGTGAGGCTAGGTATCGAAATAAAGGGTAAAGATAACATTGTTAAATAAAATATGCTTTTGTAACTGTAGTGGTCACCTCCGTTATCCCGACATTACATTTGAATTAAGGGGCTGCACGCGTGTGTGTGCGGATGGTTTGCTAGCATCGTTAGTATAATTTTGAGACGGTACTTGGAGCAAAGTTAAAAGTGTTGTATCAGTAGGAGTGTGTCATCTATGAGCAAGCGTGGCCTGTGCACTTGAGAGGCGCTGAGGTGGGCTCGACAGCCGTTGCTCAGTGTCTGCTTGGGGACTTTAGGCGGTGTGCCTCTCTATATGGTAGAACACATTATGTTAGTACAGGTGTGGAGTATATTATGCGTGTAGCCAATATAGGTAAATGCCAAACTAATTTAACTGGGTTTCCTGAAGATGTCTGTAGAAATACAGACCAGGTTGATCCTGAAGATGTGGTCAATTGGGCTTTGCAAGGGCATTTGATACAGATCCATACAAAAGGTTACTTGTAAAACTAAAATCAGTTGGTTTAGATGAACAATTGTGTTTTGGGTAGAGAACTGGCTGAAATATAGAGTGCAGAAAATAGTTGCAAAAGAAAAATTAAAAAATTGGACAAATGCGAAAAGTGGAGTGCCTCAGGGTTCTTTCCTGGGTTCAGTTCTCTTGAATCTGTTTATGAACGATCTTGAAGTGAACATTGAAAAGTCATTTGTTGGTGTTTGCAGATGACACAAAACTAATATATGAACATAATATAACCTCTCTACCGATGGCTTTGGATAAATTGGGTAAGTGGGCAAGCAAGTGGTAGATATAATTTAATACAGATGAATGTAAAGTCATTCATTTTGGAATAAGAAACTCACAAACCACTTATACATTAAATGGGGTTGAGTTATGGATAGCATTAAATGAAAAGGAATTGAGAACAATTTTAGATCACAAACTAGGCAACAGTGTACAATGTTGGTCTGTCATTGCAAAAGCTAGTAAAATATTTTCTTGTATAAAAGTTTAGATTCATACGATCGAAATATAATTTTGCCTCTTTACAAATCAATAGTAATATCCAACCTTGAAGATGTGGTGCAATTTTTGACACCAGTTATGAAGAGCATGTTAGAGAACTATAAAAAGTGCATAAATGAGCTACAAATGTAGTAAGGGGGATGGAAAGCCTTAGTTATGAGGAAAGGCTACAACGTTTTTGTAGCGGAGTGCAATATTAGAATCCACGATCTCCGCTGGTATAACAGGTAAATCCACAGTCAGCGCTGAAAAGTAAGGCAATATCCCCAATCCTCCCAATAAACGGACGAAACACAGTCTGGGAGTCAACTAGCAGCTTTATTCAGAACTTCCAGTATTTATGCAAGTCCCCATGCAAGGGGTTTCCTTACTGACAAAGCAGGGGTGATACAGTAAGGGACTACATGGGGGTCTTAACATTTGGTAAATTTTTCCCATCAGGCACCGCTGCCCGAGAGGGATACTCCCACTGAAATATACTGTTAAGTGGATTATCCCCTCGTGCAGCAGAACCGGCATTTCACATTAAAATCTGTAACTTGGACAATATTCGTCTATTTTGCACGACTTGAAAGCTGCGGTCTCTGGCTCCCCTATTGTACCAGCGGCGTTTGCGTTGTTGGGCCCCCTGGAGGTTGGTGCGCACAGCCTGAGTCAGTGCCTCCAGACGGTCCCTGAATTCCAGTACGTAAGATACAATAGGGGTTCCATCTGGGCTACTCTCTCCCTCCCAATGCTCTCTAATTAGGTCTAGTGGCCCCCTCACTCTTCTCCCAAACAGTAATTCAAAAGAGGAGAACCCTGTCGACTCTTGGGGCACCTCTCTATATGCGAAAATAAGATGGGGTAGAAAACGCTCCCAGTCTTTATGAGCCTCTCCAAACGTACGGAGCATCTGCTTCAGCGTACCATTGAACCTTTCGCATAGACCATTGGACTGGGGATGGTATGCAGAATTTACTATTGACTTAATGCCACATATCTTCCACAGTTGCTGGGTGACCTCGGCGGTGAACTGGGTGCCCCTATCAGATATGATTTCTTGGGGAAACCCCATCCGGGAAAATATTTTCATTAAGGCCTCTGCTACAGTTTCGGCATGAATATTAGTGCGGGCTATGGCCTCGGGGTACCGGGTGGCATAGTCCACTACTGTTAAAATATATCTTTTCCCGGAGGGACTGGGCTTAGGTAAGGGTCCCACTATGTCTACGGCCACCCTACTGAAAGGTTCTTCAATAATAGGGAGGGGACATAATTTGGCTTTGTGGCGGTCCCCTCGCTTGCCCACTAGCTGACAAATGTCGCAGGAGGTGCAGTACTGTCTCACATCCTTAGAGTTCCCTGGCCAGAAAAAGGCATGAGTTAACCTGTATCGGGTACGAGTCATCCCTAGATGCCCAGACAAGGGAATGTCGTGAGCAATCCTAAGCAGTTCTTGCCTATACTTCTGGGGAACCACTAGCTGTTTAGTTGTCACTGTGACCGACCCTCCCACTCCTCTTTCAGCAATGCGGTAAAGTAGCCCTCCCAGGTGTACCGCTCCCCCTCTAACCCGGCCTGGTCGGTGTGTGTACCCTGTCCCTGTGTACCTGTAGCGTGGGGTCTAGCTTCACCTCTGCCTCAAATTTAGTGGGGGTATCCCAGGACATACGTGTCATGTGGGAGTCATGGTCTCTTACTTGAGCCTCAGAGTGTGTGGGTGGAACCGTGGTGCGAGCCTGTTGCCGTGTGGTCACTGGATGGGCTTCCTGGTATGGAGCCTGTGGTATAAAAGCAGAGGTTATCTGGCCCAAGTCATTTCCCAGCACAACATCTGCTGGTAAATTGTGCATGAGGCCCACTTCTACGGTCCCCTCTCCCACACCCCAATCCAAATGTACTTTGGCAGTGGGTAGTCGGTACACTGCTCCCCCTGCCACTCGTACTGCCACTGATCCGCCAGTGTGTGCCGAGTCTGGAACCAAATGGGGTGCTATCAGAGTTAAAGTAGCTCCCAAATCTTGAAGTCCTTGGACTTCTTTCCCCTCCAAGGTCACTAGCTGGCGATGATGCTGCCGGTTATCGGTGGTTATCGTACTGACATCACCTCATGCAAGATTTCCAGGGGTTCTTCCGCTTGAACGCTCAACATCTCTTGAGCGGCTGGCTCCCGTTGATAATGATGGGCAGCAGCCCTTGGTGCCGGGTTCGGTCGGCCTTGGTTCCAGGCCGGTCTGCCCCGGTTTTAGGTGCACTCACGTGCCATATGTCCCCACTGTTTGCAGGTGTGGCATTGAATGTTGGCACGTCCGTTATACCTGGAGGGTGGTGGTAAATTCCCTTGGGATGGACAAAAAGCAGGTGGTGCATGAGCAGTGGGTGGTAGAGTACTGGGTGGCCCCATGGGTCGAGGGTAACTTTTGGTTAAGGGCCCATGATGCCTCCTCGCATCAAAATGCTGGTCTGCTAATCGTGCCGCTTCTGTTAGGGTGAGAGGTTTCCTGTCTCGCACCCATTCTTGTGCCTCTGGAGACAAACCGTTGAAGAATTGCTCCAACAGCATTAACTGTCGCAATTCTTCCATAGTAGTGGCTTGGCTGGCTTGTATCCAGCCTTGTGAGGCTTGGTCCAGCTTGTGTGCCCATTCAGCATGAGAATCTTTCTCTGGCTTGCGCAGGTTTCTAAACTTGCGCCGGTATGCCTCTGGCATGATGGCATATCTCTCCAATATCACCCGTTTCACTTTGTCATAATCTTTGCTGTCCTCACTGGGTACAGCGCGGTAGGCTTCTGCTGCCCGACCGGCCAGCTTGCCTGCCAGTAATGGGACCCATACTGTCCGTTCCAAATCATGCAAATCACACAGTCTCTCAAAATCCTGTAAATACCCATCAATCTCATCCTTCTCCTCGCAAAACATTTTAAAGGCATGATAGGGAATTTTGGGTTTTACCTGGTTGTAGAGGGAACCAGTAATGGATTCTGCTCGGGACGATGCATGCTGTGGACTGTGTGCCATCACGTACTCCTGCACATTCGCCATCACCATGTGCAGCATGGCATCTGATATGGGATGTGGTAAAAATTCCAGCCTGGTCCTCATTTCTCTCTGGTAGAGGGTCTCTTCCATGGCTGCTGGGGGTGTAGCACTGCGGGCTCTGTCTCCCTCCATCAGCTCGGCAATTAGTACAGCTTTGGGTTTGTTGCTGGCTACCTTACCCCTGGCTTCTAGCCGTTCCTTTAATGTCTGCCGCTTTAGTGTAGAATAATCCATCTCCATTCACTTCGGTAGTCGGTTCTTTTGCTGTAGTCTACTTGCCATTCCCTTTCTTATTCGTCAGTTTAAATTGGACGAATTGCGCTTTTCGGCTGTAAGGTTGGATCCCGTCACTTGCCACCAATTGTAGCGGAGTGCAATATTAGAATCCACGATCTCCGCTGGTATAACAGGTAAATCCGCAGTCAGCGCTGAAAAGTAAGGCAATATCCCCAATCCTCCCAATAACCGGACGAAACACAGTCTGGGAGTCAACTAGCAGCTTTATTCAGAACTTCCAGTATTTATGCAAGTCCCCATGCACGGGATTTCCTTACTGACAAAGCAGGGGTGATACAGTAAGGGACTACATGGGGGACTTAACATTTGGTACATTTTTCCCATCAGGCACCGCTGCACGAGAGGGATACTCCCACTGAAATTTACTGTTAAGTGGATTATCCCCTCGTGCAGCAGAACCGGCATTTCACATTAAAATCTGTAACTTGGACAATATTCGTCTATTTTGCACGAACACCCGTTCGGTAGATAGCTGGGGTCTGCGGGTACGTTTCGTGGGAATACCGCTCAGATCCCAGCTGAACTAATTGAACGCCGCACGAAATACATTCATCTATTTAATTCGTATAAAAAGTACCGAACACCTATGGATCTACCAATAGAAGAAGACCGGAGCTCCCGAACAGCTTGGAAGTACAGCGGTGTTCGTGTTGTCGAGTAGCCATTTTTAGTTCCATGCACTCGACGACCAAACACCGCTGAGGGAGACAAAGGATCCAAGATGGCCGACCGCCGCGTGGTCGGTAGCCAAACGACGGGCACCTAAGAATCCACTTAATTACCGATTGCAACAATGTTGCAATCGGGTAATTGGTGCCACACGCCTCTAAGTGTGTGGGCTTGCGTTCGGTACCTAATTCGTTTCAAGAACAGCCAGTAAAGTTGCTGTTTGTGAAACGACCATGTAAATGCTAGCGGCTTTCGGCTGTTAGCATACGGATACCATAGAAATACATGCAACCATACATTTACAGGCGGAATACAAAGTACATTCAATGACAACATATTAGCAGTGTGTAGGACAACCTTTAGGGAACTAGTTCCATAGTCTGAAGTGGCTAGGTTTGCCACAGTTTTGATTTATTTTCTTTACAACAAAAGTGGCATATGATCGCACTATATAGATATATACAGGGTTAGTACAAACAGCTATCCGGTAACCTGTTCATTAGCAGAAATATGCAACAAACAAGAGGGAACCCATTGAAGCGGGGAAAAAGGCATGTTTGCTTACAACAGAGCAAAGTTTCTTTACAGTAAGAGTCCAAATCTATCTCATGTTGGCAAGATATTTGTTTAAGACTAGTATCCGAGTCATAGAAAGCTCAGCAAGTATGACATTAGGATGACAGCCGTCGGTAACATAGAAGGGGCTAAGACCAGAGAAGTCATGGGTAGTGTTGTTGAATTCCTGGTGAAGTAGGTTGAACCAGTTCTCATGAGTGCTATTTATAAAACGTAAGTACGCCTCCAAGGAATGTCTCTTTCTGCTGCCCCGTTAGTTTGTTAATGGTAAGAATATGAAAACGATAAGTCTATGCTTACTTCCCTACAGAAAGTTCTCTAAAAATTGTGTACCCTTGTCAGACACAATACTTGGAATATTCCCTTGATGAGGATTTTGGCAAGGTCATAAGGAGTCAGTAATTTCCTTAGATTATTAAAATGAACCATGATCAAATAGTCATTTTTCAATTTACAATATTCTGCAACCCTTTAAGTAATGTCTGTAGAATCTGCTTGACATGCATAGGGGTGTGGTCAGATCAGGTGTGTACATTAGTATATCGTCCAGCTATACCAAAACAAGAATATATGTATATAACACTACTCATCCATTCCGCACATGGCTTGTACACTCCTGTCTCTACACAAGCCATGTGCAGCTCGGTCATTTCTCCTGTAGAGCTTGCAAAATTAAGAGTGCTGCTTGCGTCACAAGTATGTTCTTAAAGGGGCACTGGGAGGCCCAAGTAAATTTTGACTACCATTGGTCTGCATCATTCCGGCACCACCATGCACCCATGTTTTGGGGACTCTGGCATGATGTGGACCAATCAAATGTGACTTAATACCATATAAACCTTCTTTACCTTGTACTATGTGCCCTTTTGTGGTTTCTGTCCTAGTACCCTTTAGTGCATTCCTTGTTCTCTTGTATAATATCCTGGTATTGACCTTGGTTTTATTCTGATTCTACATTTATATTTAACCTTTACCTGTGTTGTTTGCCTGTCTGACTGATTACCGTGTACCTGACTCTGGTTAATTGTCGTTTTCACTGACCCTCTGTTATTCTTACCTCGGCTTGTTACGAACTATGCTTTTTCTAAGTCTAATGTTAAAACTGGCCATTCTAAGGCCCGGTTATACGTTATTTCCTTGTCTTGTCACTTGCTGACCTGAACTCTGCGTGTTGGGGTATTACACTGTGACAATGTAGTCTCTCTCTTAAGACATCATTTATGAGGTCCTGGAACACAGCGTGGGAAACCCAAATGGCGTAACTAAATATTTGTAGTGACTACTTATGGTATTGAATGCGGTTTTCAACTCATGCTTTTCTTCCCACTAAATTATAGGCAATCTTAAGGTCAAGTTTGGTAAGCACCTTAGAACCATGAAGTATGTCAAATAATTCCAAATTTAAAGGTATAGGGTACACATATTTTATGGTGGTTTTATGGTGGTTTATGGTGGTTGAAAGCACCATAATCTATGAAGGGATGCAAATCACACTCATTTTTTGATAGGAAGAAAAATCCTGCTTGAGTAGTAGAGGACAATCTGCGTGTGGTTTGGGTCTCTGTTTCTCTTTCTTTAGGTTTTGTCAATATTGTCTGCAAACCTCACATTGGAATCACCTTGAATGTTCTTAGAACCAGATATGTTGCATGAAATATATAACCTAACTCACTGAGGGTTGTATAACACAAATATATACTGTAGATGGAGGTATACGAAGGGACTTTAAAGGGACAATATAGTGACCAGTGCAACTACTTGTATTCCTGACCCTATAGCGTTAACACGACCATCTAGCCCCCCTGGGCCCCTCATGCCTCTATAAATATAGTAAAAATCTTACTGTATTCAAACCAGAAGCTGTAAATCTTCATGCTGTTAGACTTCGGAAAAACAAGCAGTCTGCTGACATGTGATAGCCTGATCCAATCACAGTGCTTCCCCATAGGATTGGTTGAGACTGACAAGGAGGCAGATCAGGGGCAGAGCCAGCATGATTCAAACACAGCCCTGGCCAATCAGCATCTCCTCATAGAGATTAATTGAATCAATGAATCTCTATGAGGAAAGTTCAGTGTCTGCATGCAGTGGGAGGAGATACTGAATCACAGGATGCTCGTGCACAGCAGATCTGAGTGGATGGAGGCATATTATGCCTCCATCAACTTAGAAGTCCCTCTGGCTCATTCTGGAGGTGCTCCTAGCTTTCAATGTAAACACTGTATTTTCTCAGAAAATACAGTGTTACATGAGAAAGGCTGCAGGGAGCTCTAGTTCTCACCTGAACAACCTCATTAAGCTTAAGTTGTTCAGGTGACTATAGTGTCCCTTTAATTTTTTTTTCTTCTTCTCTTTCTTTTGCAATGTTGTTTCTTATTGTTGTCCTGTGGCAGTTTATGTACAGTCTAGAATTGAAGATAAACTGTGCTACCTGCATTAACTGTCAAACGGTACTTCTCTTTGACTATTTCTGTGAAATTTTCAATAAAAAGTTGAATAATGAAAAGGTAGAAGGAGAAATGAGTAGAACTTAACCTTTAATCATTCTACATAAAAGGATTTATTGAATATATGAGTACAAAAAAATTTTAGATATATCTTTGCATATTAAATATCATACAGTCAATCCTTGCAAAATAATTTAAAGATCTTGTAACTGGGGCTTAATTAATAGTAGTAGAACTATTACGCCTGAATAATAAAAGTTATCAGATGTTGCTAGGAAAAAAGATATACATCAAAGATTATATGCAGAATAATATATGTAACTAGAAAAGCTACAATTTCTGGGAAAATTGTGTGAAGTGTTCTTGCCTCCACCAGTAGTCTACAACTAGAGTGGGCGGAGTAACTGGGTGGAGTGGCTTGAGTAACTGTTGTGTGGTTGGAGTGGCTGGAGTAACTGTGGAAAGGTTGGACTGGGCAGAGTAATTTTATGAAACATTGATTAGCTGTTTTGTTGTAACATTGTATGTTACTGTTTTTCTGTTACGGGTATAACTAATTGACTAACATGGAAATATGTTTATTAAATGTGATAGTGTTCACTTTTGTGTTATCAAAACTGTAGGAATGACAGCAGTTTAGATAATGTGTTTTATCTAGCAGCCTCTGTGTTCTGGAACACTCTGATGGCTGCTCACACACCTGGGTTCCTAAGACAACTCACTCTACAGCAAGGGCAGAGAAGAGTGGTTAAAAACAAACTGCTCCAAATTGCTCACTTCACTGGCCGTTGCCATCTTCAAACGGACGTAGTTTTAAAAACTATAAATCCTACAGCGAAGAGCTTTATATTGTGAGAATCACAAGACCCAGACATGCATAGTATGTCTCTGAAATATTAAAAATGAAGGCACAGTCACAGTTTAGAAATTGCCTTTCAAATATGAGGTGGCTAGAGTGGAGTTTCAATGAATGTCAATGGACGGCGTGAGTTGCAAACAAATGGTCATATCTTGAAAACTATCAGGACTATGGCTTAAGTGGACATTTTTAGTGGCAGCAGGGATAGCTGAACGTTTTGATATAAGATTTGTGTAGGTGAGCTTGAAAATGAGGGAGTGGTGGCAGTTTAGAAACCATGTCCTGACTTTTCAGCTTTTGTCAGCTCCCACTCTAGTTTTGAACATTCCGCCATTCATTCCTATGGGACCAATTTCGCCACAAAAACGACGATATTTCTTGAAACATTCGACAAAAGGTTCTACAAAGTAATAGCACACCGATCGGGAACAATCTGCACGTTTCGGTATATTACTGTCTATGTAGTGTAAAAACTGTAGGAGGAGTTAGGGTGGTAAATTTGGCTATAATAATAATAATAATATATATGTGAGATAATAGTAAGTGGTCTTGCCATGCAAGAACACTTAATTATGAATAACTAACATAAACAAAATACTACAATAATCAACTTAGGATTCATTGTTAGTAAAGTGCAACAATGTATTATATACAGATAAAAAGTTGCAAAATCGCAGTTATACAAGTAGCAATACTATATTCATTAACATGCTGCTTTGCCTAATGGTGTCAGGGAAAATAGCGAACACAGGAAATTGAAAAATTAAACTTGGATATAAGCCCCCTCATTATAATTGTGTTATGCTCCTAGAAAGGAATGCCTATATCTGAGTTACTGATAATTTTTCATTAGCTGCCCTGATGTCTGGTTGCAGTGTCTTGGAGTAGAATACGAGACTGTATTTTACCTATTATTTGCTAAAGTTATGTGTCTTAGTCCTTAACTGTATTTTCAAAGTGATATCAACTGTGGTGGGAGCTTGCAAACAAAACTATGCTGGGCCCCAAAGTCTTTTTTCTTCCCAATAAAATTCAAGCTATGTCAGCCATATGAATGAAGATGTGTCAAATGAGGGCATTACAGCCAAGAAGGTGACAGGAAAAATGTTGCGATAAATTCAAGAAACTATTTTATGATAAGTAGCAATCATACAGTACACTGGTTTTGAAGGGAAATATATTTTTGTTTACCTTTCACAATGAGATGAAAAAAGCTCCCAGTAATATTCTTAGACGGTGGTGGAATTGCTCTGATAATGGTACAGTTGTAGTATCCAGAATCTGTAATTTGAACATCAGTAATAACCAAAGATGAATTTGGATTTTGTCCTTCTACTGAACATATTCTTGAACATGATTTGTCTTCTTTAATATAGTTCCATGTTTTCGTCAGATTTCCAATTTCAGCATAGTATTCCCACAGGGAGCTATATTTATGAATGTCTGTAAAATTTGTATGACACTTAAAATTCACAGAACTTCCTTTGATACCAGTGATCTGGATCTGGACTGATTTGGAGGAAGACATATTTCTGCAAACTGAGAGTGATTGAAATGGAATAAGAATATGTGCGTATAACTTTTAAACAGGAAAGTAGCACTTAAACAAGACACACAATACACATTCCAATCAGTAACTTTTAGAAATGATATATATATTAATAATAATAATAATAATAATAATAATAATAATAATAATAATAATAATAATAATAAGAAGAAGAAGAAGAAGAAGAAGAAGAAGAAGAAAATCATATCACACATTTTCTTCACTCTTATATCCTTAGTTACAGGGAACAAAGCAGGGGACTAACTAAAAAAATAATAAACAAGGAAAAATAAAAAATAAATAAAGAATATATGTTACAACTTATTCAATAAGA
The DNA here is from genome assembly GCF_036172605.1 of Pelobates fuscus. NCBI lineage: Eukaryota > Metazoa > Chordata > Amphibia > Anura > Pelobatidae > Pelobates > Pelobates fuscus. The sequence goes on along the minus strand of NC_086319.1, from coordinate 251,016,793 downwards.
AAATAGCTTAATTCAAAGTCAGAGTTCCATCCATGGGGTTGCAGGGTATTCATGTAGAAAATCCATTTAATTTCCATCTTTTAAAACGTCTTAACCATTGTATTTCCAATTCCTCTGAGTACTTTGATTTGCCTTAAATCAAAGTGCTTAACACCATTCAAATCATGCTTTTCTGAAAAACTATGGTTTCCATATTTATTTAAAAAAATATTTATAACATGTTTCTTAATCTGAAAAGGCAGTGCACCAGAAGTCATTCATATGTAATAGTAGCAACATGGACACATAAACATATATTACAAACGTTTACTTATTTATTCAACCATTTGTTATGTAGATCTAAACATTCTTTCTCAACTTTATATAACCAGGCATGTACAGCATCCACATTGTTTTGTTTGTTTTAATTATAAAGTCTTGTACGATACTTGATTTAATGTGATTCTTTATTAAATGGTTATTAATACTGGGTACCAATTTATGTTAAAATCTAAGCTTGGTAGTGATCACTCTTTTTAAATCAAGATCATTAGGAAGGACAGGTGAATATTCATTTTTCTCACGTTGTGATTATTGCTGTTGAAATTACAACTAAATGGATCTCTTGGTTTGTCTAAATGTAGAACCTTTTGTTAACCTGTGTAAAAGCTCTTCTAATTAATTATGCATTAAGAGCTCATTTCTCAGTGTTTAATGTAAACCAAAACTATAATATGTTACTGGTCCACTGTTTACATTTTTTTTAGTAGATTATTTTCTAAAATGAATTGATTAAATGTAACACAACCCAAGATTATGACACTTACCTGTCAGTGTTGGTATCACAATTATCCAGAGTATTTGTAGGAGCTGTGCCATAGTAACCACTAGCCTGAAAATACAAAAATGTCTAAAATATACTGTAAAGCTAAGAACTGCATTAAGACACTGTGCGTTACCATCAGTTCACTTATGAACCCACCCATACGCAAACCTACAACACACAGCTAGGTGTTGCTGTTTCTTCTCTTCCTTTGAATAAATATAGTATAAAACAAATCACAAAGTATGCATGTACAAAGATAATTTTAATAAATCTAGCAAGAAAGTTGCTGCTGTTCAATCCCACCCTAGAAAACACATAGAAAAACAAGCAAACTGCTCCATTTTTTTTTATGCATTTCATTGTAAGGATTTCACCCGACCTGACTTAGTCTTGTAGTGTGACTACACCTGCTATTTCCACAGATACAGTTAGTATAAGTTGATAGGACACTGCTATTTTCCATGATAAAGGATGGTCACTCACTCTGCAGATTGGATGTATGGGGAAGCTCTCACTTTTTCCTGGAAACAAAATAGGTGAATGTCCTTCAGTGTGGAAAAAAACAGTGCTCTACCAGGTTATACTAACTGCATCTGCTTGGGTAGCAGGATGTCATGGTTATCACCGCAACATAGAGACAGCAAGACGTGGTCGCCCTCAAGGCCGGACTGGGGTTACAAAGCAGCCTTGGAAAAAAATGTGTGCCAGCCCCATAAGTCATTGTGACATGTAGTGTGAGTGTATGTGTATGTATATATATATATATATATATATATATATATATATATATATATATATATATATATATATATATATATTATTGGTATGTTTATTTTTCTAATTCAAAACACTGGTTCTGTCAGTGTAAAAAATGTAATTATACAGTAAGCATACTCACATGGAGACAGACAATCTCACTGACACAAGCACACAGACTCATTGATACACAGCTTCACAGACCGACAATCTCATTTATACATATAAGCTCATTGACATAAAAACACAAGCTCACTGATACACATTTATAGGCTCACTGACAGACAATCTCACTGACACACACAGACAAGGTACACACACACACACTTAGTACAAACTCTGACACTCACACGGTTACTACAGACAAACTCATTGGTATACAAACACAAACTTACTACAGACAAGCCTACTGTCACACACACACAAATGCTCACTACAGACAAGCTCACTGACACACACATGCTCACTACAGAAAAGCTCGCTGTCACACATGGTCACTACAGAAATGCTCTCTGACACACACATGCTCACTACAGACAAGCTCACTGACATACATACACATGCTTATTATAGACAAGCTCACTGACACACATGCTCACTACAGAAAAGCTCACTAACACACATATACATGCTCACTACAGAAATGCTCACTGACACACACATACATGCTCACTACAGAAACGCTCACTGACATACATGTTCACTACAGACAAACTCACTGACACACACACATGCTCACTACAGAAAAACTCACAGACACACACAAGCTTACTTACAGACAAGCTCACTGTAGTGGTGGGGGGGGGTTAGGGCCAGAAGTGCGGTGGGTCTGGGTCTGTAGTAGGGGGGTCATGACCTGTAGTGTGGGTTTAAAGGCTGAAATTGGGGGCAGGGGGATCAATAGGAAGGGTGAGGGGAAAGGGGGGGTCAGGACCTGTGGTGAAAGGTGAGGGGGTCAGGACCTGTGATGAGGGTCAGGACTTGTAGTGGGGGATCATAGGCAATAAAAGGGGATTAGGGGCTGTAGTGGGTGCGTAGTGGCAATAGTGATGGGTAAGGGGCTGTAGAGGGTGCTAAGTGGCAATAGTGTGGTCTTAGGACCAGGTGAGAGAGCCCTGGACTGTGGCTCTGCCTCAAACTGAACATAGCCTGGTTCACTAAACAGTGAACTGGGCTATGTGAAACTGATAGCTGCTGTGGTACTATCTGTGTGGTAAATATATCTACAGAATGTGAGTATTTACCCCACACACCTGTCTTTGTCACCACTTACTTTCTCACTACACTACACCCCCCCAGCTGTACCTCTGCCTCCATTAACCATGTATTAATCTCTTCCTTCTCAAGACCCCACTTTTATTTGTTTTAACTTACTCTTCTCTCCACCAGCCCTTGAGCAGCATGCCTCTGCAGTAATCCTGCCCACAGTGTTTCCTCCTGCAAGCAGCTCCTCCCACACGTGCTGGAAGCACACAGCATGCTGCAGAAGGGATGTCACTCCCTATCTCCTCCTTGTATTCAGCTCTGAGCTCTCCTCCCTGCACACAGAGAGCAAGACCAGGCAGGGAGATTTCCCATAATGGCGGCCGCAGGGGAAGCTCTTCTGGCGGCCGCTGGGGGAGCAGGCTGTTCTGTCTCTGCTCCCCCTCCCTCGCGCACTAGAAAGAGACCGGGGCCGGAATATGACGTCATATTCCGGCCCCGGTCTCATTAAGCTGCGCGCGAGAGCTTCCCCTGCGGCCGCCATTCAACTTCTCCCTGCGGCCGCAGGTCACCCCGGCCCCAGGTGCCGACGGCCCACCGGGAAATTTCCCGGTATCCCGGTGGGCCAGTCCGGCCCTGGTCGCCCTGGAAGAGCCCAACAGGGGTCTTGAACCTGAGGCCTTGTGCATTCCTGGTCTGTGTCTCTGCCTCTGAACCACATGTGGTTCTTGCTTTCAGCCTGGAAGTTCATGCTTGCCCTGTCTAGTATCCAGCACTGTGGGCTGGACATGAATTGGAATTACTCCTGGTACACCTGTTGTGGATAGTCTCATTAGCCAGGTATAAAACGCTGCATCTCAGCAGCAGACCCTCCCTTCCACACCCTCCCAGCATCCATTTTAGATTCATTCTGAAGCTGCATGCTTAGTGAGAGGAGGGAAAATGTAGATGCTGCTGATTAGATAGGGAAATTGATAGCTAGGCTAGGGTATTCAGTGTCCACTACAATCCTGAAGAACTCATCTGATCTCTGCTGTAAGGACAGCACCCCAAAAAGCCCTTTTTAGGGCTAGAACATCAGTCTGCTTTTTTTTTTTGTGTAATGTAATTGCAGTTGCCTGCCTGCCTGCCAGCTTCTGTGTCAGGCTCACAGTGCATACTGTGCCCATCCGCCCAGTGCCACCACTCACTGCTGGTGTCACAATAGCTTAAGCTTGCATTTAAAACAAAAAAAAAAGGTTTTCACTGTAATAGATTGAAGAGCAGTTAGTTGTCTACCAGCTTCTGTGTCAGGCTCAGTGGATACTGTGCCCATTTGCCCAGTGCCACCACTCATATCTGGTGTGACTATAGCGTGCCTTTAAAAACAAAAAAAGGGTTTCACTGTAAGCTAATAGCAGTTAGTTGTCTGCAAGCGTCTGGGTGTCAGGCCTTCAGCGTGTGCTCTGCCAACCTCAGCAGGTGTAATTTGCCACTCATATCTGGTGTCTCTATAGCGTGCATTTAAAACCAAAAAACTTTTTTCACTGTAATAGATTGAAGAGCAGTTAGTTGTCTGCCAGCTTCTGTGTCAGGCTCAGTGGATACTGTGCCCATTTGCCCAGTGCCACCACTCATATCTGGTGTGACTATAGCGTGCCTTTAAAAACGAAAAAAGGGTTTCACTGTAAGCTAATAGCAGTTAGTTGTCTGCAAGCGTCTGGGTGTCAGGCCTTCAGCGTGTGCTCTGCCAACTTCAGCAAGTGTAATTTGCCACTCATATCTGGTGTCTGTATAGCGTGCTTTTACAAAGAAAAAAAGTTTTTCAGTTTCAGCTAATAGCAGTCAGTGTCCTTAAAGCGGGTGTCAGGGCTTCAGCGTGTGCTCTGCAGACCTCTGCCAGTGTACTTTGCCACTCATATCTGGTGTCACAATAGCGTGCATTTAAAACCAAAAAAGTTTTTTCACTGTTATAGATTGAATAGCAGTTAGTTGTCTTCAAGCGGGTGTGTCAGGCCTTCAGCTTGTTCTCTGCAGACCTCTGCCAGTGTACTTTGCCACTCATATCTGGTGTCCCAATAGTATGCATTTAAAAACCAAAAAACGTTTTTCACTGTTATAGATTGAATAGCAGTTAGTTGTCTCCAAGCGTCTGTGTGTCAGGCCTGCTCATCTGCCCACAGTCAGGTGTCTGTCAAGGACATGTTTGAGCGTAAGAAGCCAATGTCAGAAAGTCACCCCCTTGCCCGGTGTCTGACAGCTGGCTTGTCTGTACTATTAGCCCACCAGCTTTTACCATACAAGCTGGTGGAGTCTGAGGCGTTCAAAAAATTTGTAGCTATTGGGACACCACAGTGGAAGGTACCCGGCCGAAATTTATTTTCACAAAAGGCAATCCCCAACCTGTACTCGATTGTGCAAAAGGAAGTAATGGCATGTCTGGCACACAGTGTTGGGGCAAGGGTCCATCTGACCACTGATACCTGGTCTGCAAAGCATGGTCAGGGCAGGTATATCACCTACACTGCGCATTGGGTAAACCTGCTGACGGCTGCCAAGCATGGAATGCGTGGCTCTGCAGAGGAGTTGGTGACACCGCCACGACTTGCAGGCAGGCCTGCTGCCACCTCCTCTACTCCTCCTACTCCATCCCATATGTTCTGGGCAACCTGGAGGGTCAAGGTGGCTATCCTTTCCCTCGTACACCCGGAAGGCATGAGTATACCCAGTCTCGCTATCACAGAGCTTATACATCTTTACACCATACCTAGAGCGCTTGGAAGGAACATACTGTTTGAATCCCAGCCTTCCCTTATACTTCATCAGGGATTCATCCACACATATATTCCTTATCTAACTACTTAACTATGTACAATGTGGGTGTTTGTTCCGTTATGCCCTGTAGATTGTTTAACCTCAGCTTGGTATACCTCAATGTTGGCTGTTGTACCATGGTGTTTGGAGTTGTTGTCTCTCTGCGTCAGAGCAGTTAGGTCTTAGGAGTGGTGCTATTCATCCTTCGTGTATATATATATATATATATATATACAGGGAGTGCAGAATTATTAGGCAAATGAGTATTTTGACCACATCATCCTCTTTATGCATGTTGTCTTACTCCAAGCTGTATAGGCTCGAAAGCCTACTACCAATTAAGCATATTAGGTGATGTGCATCTCTGTAATGAGAAGGGGTGTGGTCTAATGACATCAACACCCTATATCAGGTGTGCATAATTATTAGGCAACTTCCTTTCCTTTGGCAAAATGGGTCAAAAGAAGGACTTGACAGGCTCAGAAAAGTCAAAAATAGTGAGATATCTTGCAGAGGGATGCAGCACTCTTAAAATTGCAAAGCTTCTGAAGCGTGATCATCGAACAATCAAGCGTTTCATTCAAAATAGTCAACAGGGTCGCAAGAAGCGTGTGGAGAAACCAAGGCGCAAAATAACTGCCCATGAACTGAGAAAAGTCAAGCGTGCAGCTGCCAAGATGCCACTTGCCACCAGTTTGGCCATATTTCAGAGCTGCAACATCACTGGAGTGCCCAAAAGCACAAGGTGTGCAATACTCAGAGACATGGCCAAGGTAAGAAAGGCTGAAAGACGACCACCACTGAACAAGACACACAAGCTGAAACTTCAAGACTGGGCCAAGAAATATCTCAAGACTGATTTTTTGGTTTTATGGACTGATGAAATGAGAGTGAGTCTTGATGGGCCAGATGGATGGATTGGTAAAGGGCAGAGAGCTCCAGTCCGACTCAGACGCCAGCAAGGTGGAGGTGGAGTACTGTTTTGGGCTGGTATCATCAAAGATGAGCTTGTGGGGCCTTTTCGGGTTGAGGATGGAGTCAAGCTCAACTCCCAGTCCTACTGCCAGTTTCTGGAAGACACCTTCTTCAAGCAGTGGTACAGGAAGAAGTCTGCATCCTTCAAGAAAAACATGATTTTCATGCAGGACAATGCTCCATCACACGCGTCCAAGTACTCCACAGCGTGGCTGGCAAGAAAGGGTATAAAAGAAGAAAATCTAATGACATGGCCTCCTTGTTCACCTGATCTGAACCCCATTGAGAACCTGTGGTCCATCATCAAATGTGAGATTTACAAGGAGGGAAAACAGTACACCTCTCTGAACAGTGTCTGGGAGGCTGTGGGTGCTGCTGCACGCAATGTTGATGGTGAACAGATCAAAACACTGACAGAATCCATGGATGGCAGGCTTTTGAGTGTCCTTGCAAAGAAAGGTGGCTATATTGGTCACTGATTTGTTTTTGTTTTGTTTTTGAATGTCAGAAATGTATATTTGTGAATGTTGAGATGTTATATTGGTTTCACTGGTAAAAATAAATAATTGAAATGGGTATATATTTGTTTTTTGTTAAGTTGCCTAATAATTATGCACAGTAATAGTCACCTGCACACACAGATATCCCCCTAAAATAGCTATAACTAAAAACAAACTAAAAACTACTTCCAAAAATATTCAGCTTTGATATTAATGAGTTTTTTGGGTTCATTGAGAACATGGTTGTTGTTCAATAATAAAATTAATCCTCAAAAATACAACTTGCCTAATAATTCTGCACTCCCTGTATTGCTTATCATAGCTGTACATGGATTAAACCTATTCTTTTACACTTCTCTTTTTTGTAAGGTGTCAAATCATTTGTTGTCTTATCTGGGTCCAAGAGACCAGCTTCCCCTGTCTCAAGCAGGAACGTCCACTCCAATGCAGGGGTTAGCTCATTCGCTGTGAGTGTCAGTTGATTGGAGTGCTTAGTCCAAGAGAGCTTACAGAAACATCTGCTGAGGAACTTCTGGCTCTTGGGAGGTTGTAGTGGAGATAAGAGTGGAGCCTAGCTGATATCAGGTAAGCAGTGAAACTGTTCAAAAAGATTTGACTCTTTACAATGGAGAGGCGCCATGGTACTCCTGACACCATAACCACTATAGCTTGATGTGGTGGTTATGGTGCTTTGAGTGTTTGATTACGTTTTTATTACTAATTACACATAACATAAAAAAGAACATATAAATGCAGAAAAAAAACTCAAAGGACAATTAGTGAACATAAAAAAAGAAAAGCAGAAAGGGAAGAGGTAAAATCGCCAATTTCAACAAATACTTACAAATTACATACAAGAGCCAATTTTTACAGCAGTTAGAAAGTCAAATACACTATAATAATATTTATAAAGGCCATCCACCTATTAATAAATAATATAAATAATAAAATCAAGGGTGTAAAATTAAATCACATATTATGTCCCATTTAAATAATATCTTGTAGCTATATACTAATCACATTTGTCTAATGTTATATCAAATTAGGATTTTGGTGAATAGATAGGCCTGAGTTACATTTTAACATTTAATTATGAATTCCTATCTAGATTCCTATCTATGGAATATTTAGTAAATATTGAACTTGAGATTTCCTCACCAAAGCTATTTATTTATTTTTTTTCTTTTAGCCACTATTAATAAATAATAATCTCTAACTATTTCAATTGTTGAGACTGCCAATCTGGGGACATGGATATATCAACGTATAGATTGAATGATGGTTTTTGGATTTCAATGCAGTAGAGTTAACTTCTCTGTGGTCTAGCCACCACTGCCCTTTAGTGTGCATGGAAATATCATTCAGGATTTTCCTCATGCAGACTTAATTATCCAATACATAAATCAAAACATGTTATTGGAACCTTGACGCTCAGAGGGAACACATTAGGAATATACTCTGCTTCACATCCATATTAGGTAAGTAGTTAAATAGATAATTCATTGTGTTATCAAATACCCAAAATGTCTATGACATACAGACTTGCTTCTGTTCTGCATGTTTCATTGACTGAATAATATCTCTGATTGAGCGTTTTAATAAAGTCACATCTTTACTGTGATCCACATGACGGAGATCTTGCTGCACAATTTTGAGAAGGTGATGAACCCAATACTTTTGATATTTTTTCCAGCCATCAGATTTTAAACTGTCAACTTGGCCTTTCACATACTTAAAGAATTCGTCATCTTCAGTTATTCTAATCACAACCTTAAGATCGCTTCTCTTCTGCATTAATTCCTTAATGTTTTTCATTCCAATACTATTAAAGTTGTTCATGCACAGTCTGAAACAGAAAGGACAATGAGAAACAAAAGTAGTACGGAATTTTTTATATATTAGATGGATGTGTGTCTTGTAGATCTCAAGTACATTTCATAAGCCCTATTATATACATAATGTTTTCTATCCCAGAGCCTATAGTACAGAGAAAGAGATGACACCACTCTCCTATTTTGGAGGGCAGTCTTGTGAGAACCTATTTATTTAGTTTTTTGTTATTTCTTTTTAGAAAGAGACAATCTGCTTTTTGAGTGTGATAAAATTGATTGTCTCTCTCTAACTACTAGACTTCGTACATTAGTGCATTCGTTTTCAGATGAAAGTTAATTCATATGAATTTCGGGCAAATCGCAAATAAGCGAGTTGTATTTGTAACAGAATAAATAAAAAGCTAACTACTTGTTGGATGAAAATTTGTCCATGCAATTCATTCATTCATTCAATCAATCAATCATTTATAATTTATCTAATTGAAAGGAGGGAGCTACTGGCTTCCTCCTTGTAGTTAGTATATTTAATTTAGAAATGGCAGGAGCAATGATTCCAGCTGCTTCCCTTCACCAATCCTGTGGCCTCTGGGATTTGGGGGTTTACATCCTTCCATTCCCTCTCACCTGAGGCCACAGGTGGGAGGTTAAAATTAAAATATTTGCATTGTTAGCTTCTGAGATATGCGTTTTGACATAAGACGTGAACTTCTTATGCCAAACTGCATGTCTCAGAAACTAGCCATGCAAACATTTCAATTTTAACCACTCACCCACTGTATTGGGTTAGGGGGTACGGGGGGCAGGGAATTGGAAGAATGGGGAGCTCTGCTCCTTGCTGCTTCCGTTTATAAACCCACGTTCGATGGGTGAGAGAGAATAAAGAGAACCTATAGTGCCAAAAGTAAGATTCCTTTTGTCAGGACTTTAAAGGGCCACTATTGACAACAAAACAACTGTAGCTTAATGAAGTAGTTTTGGTATAAAAGAGCAAACCCCTGCAGTAGCAATGTTCAGTTCTCTGCCATTTAGAAGATAAATCAGTTTTGTATCTGTTTCTGCAAATCTATCCACAACTCCCCTGGCTGTGACTGACACAGCCTGCATGAAAAAAAATGTTTCATTTTCAATCAAATGTAAACTTGCTTTAGAAGTTTCTATCTCCTGCTCTGTAAACTGAACTTTAATCACAAACCGGAGGTTCCTGGAGGATATAGAAGGTTATTAACAAAGCAGAAGATGTTTTAAATTAAACAAACTGTGCAATAAAGCCAGTTTAAACATTAGATCTCTCTTTAAAAGAAGTGTTTAGGAAGGCTATGTAAGTCAAATGCAGGGAAGTGTAACTAGGGCTGTATAAACAAAGTTATTTAACTCCTAAATGACAGAGAATTGAGCAGTGAGACTGCAGGGGCATGATCTATACACTAAAACTGCTTCATTAAGTTAATGTTGTTTTAGTGCCTATATTGTCTCTTTAAGTTCCCTTCTGTTGTTCTGACCTCTGTCCACCTCTTATTGCTGATGTCAAATTGAAGTTTCATTTATTTTACCTATCTTGTTTCCAGTACCAATACATGTCTGCTGCAGCCGCCGCTCCACCTCAACCTTTGTAAGCATGCCTGTTGATTCTTCTTCAATATTGTCCAATCCAATGCTTATCATAGAGAAACACCGGGGCAAGATACACATGCGTTCAAAAACACAGCACTCCTCCAATCAAATCCTACAGCAGCATTTTATTAAAGAGCCATGTCTGCCTAGGTTCTGAAGGTGGAAGTGCTTCTATTGGCTGTAAGAAAGGCAGCCACTAGAGGTGTATTTATTCCTTCATTGCAAATATTGCTGTTTCTACAAAATTCCATGTGTTACATTGAAGAGTTAAAATGTCAAGACCATTCCAGCCAGACCATGGGATTTGGACTGGCCTCAACCCACTGCTCAGCTGCAGGTAATCAGCTGCAGCAGTGGGAATAAACCCCTACCTACTAGGCAGGTAAAGGGGGTTTGCTGGCTTCCTCCCTGGAAGTAGGTAGGAGAGACTCTGTTCTCTCCTGTGAGAGAGTCAAGATTCAAGGTGACTGAGCGCTGGATTGCAGAGTGTTGCTATTTAACAAGTTGTGTTGCTGTCATCTGTGTGGATTTACCAATAAAGTGCCTGGATTATGTGAAAACCAAAGGACTGTGCATGTTGCTTACCCTAGAACAGTGGCGTACATACCGGGGTAGCAGGGGTCGCGGCTGCGACTAGGCCCGGCCCACCAGGGGGCCCGGCCGCCCTGTGACCCGGTATGCATGCCAGTGTGGCCAGCCTTTTCTTCTGGTTGGCCCAGGAGCTGACCACCTCAGGGCCCCCCCGAGACTGGCCCTGGTGTCACCATGCGGCCGGTTCTGCGGCACGCAAGGGAGTACTCTCCCCTAAGCGCTCTCTGCCCAGCTCCCTCGCGCGCACCGCACTGATACCGGAGCCGGAATATGACATCAGAGCAGAGACAACACTCAGGGGAGAGTGCTCCCTCGCGCGCACAGAACCGGCCGCCTAGCAGCACCACTGGACCCCAGGGAATCCCCCTCAGCTCTCACAAAGGTAAGGAGGCTGGGGGATTACATTTTTTTTTTAAAAAAAAAGTGTTTGTGTATGTGTGTTAATGTTAGAGTGTATGTAAGTGTGTTAGTGTTAGAGTGTATGTGTGTGTGTGTTAGTGTTAGAGTGTGTGTGTGTGTGTTAGTGTTAGAGTGTGTGTCTGCTAGTGAGTGTCAGTGAATGTTAGTTTGTCTGTGTCTGTTATTGAGTGTGTATCTGCTAGTGAGTGTCAGTGTGTGTTAGTTTGTGTGTCAGTGAGTGTGTGTGTGTGTCAGTGAGTGTGTTACTGTGTGTGTCTGTTACTGAGTGTGTTTGTGTGTGTCTGTTAGTGAGTCTGTTTGATGTCTGTTAGTGAGTGTGTGTTTGTCAGTGAGAGTATATGTTTTGTATGTGAGTGTGTATGTGTGTCTGTCTGTCAGTGAGTATGTATGTACGTCGCTGACTGTGTCTCTGTCAGTAAATGTGTGTGTCTGTTAGCTAGTGTGTATGTGTCTGTTCGTGAGAGTGTATGTTTAAAACCCCTTCAGCACGTACCTTTCTCCGGCGCTGGGGATCCCTCCGCCCCGTTCCGCCTCTCAGCTCCGAATGCACATGCGCGTCAAGAGCCGCGCGCACATTCAAACCGCCCATAGGAAAGCATTACTCAATGCTTTCCTATAGACATCCAGCGTCTTCTCACTGTCATTTTCACAGTGAGAATTGCGGAAGCGCCTCTAGCGGCTGTCAGTGAGACAGCCACTAGAGGCTGGATTAACCCATATGTAAACATAGCAGTTTCTCTGGAACTACTATGTTTTCAGCTGCTGGGTTAAAACTAGAGGGACCTTGCACCCAGACCACTTCATTGAGCTGATGTGATCTGGGTGTCTGTAGTGGTCCTTTAAGTGTTTGTGCATCTTCAGGCACTGGCGTACATACCGCGGTCACAGGGGTCGCAACACTGTGACCAGGTGCCTGCCGCCATGTGTTGCGGCCCGGCCCGTGCAGAGTAAGCGCGGGGGGGGGGGGGGGGCCCACGGATTAATTTTCACACCGGGGCCCCATGGGTCCTTAGAGGACCGTGCTAACTACAAACAAGGATCTCAGACACATATAATGTTGTCATATTTATGAAAACACATGAAAAGAGTTGCCCTGTAGTATGTATAATGCATATTCTGCAGGATTCTTCATTGCCTAGTTACTTAAACTTATACACTTTCTTTTGAGTGCTACATACTACAGGGCAACCTTTTTCACGTGCTGCCCATCACTATGTATTATTATTAAATATTATTATTGCCATTTATATAGGGCCAGCAGATTCCATAGCACTTTACAATATTATGGGGGGGGGGGGGGGGGGGATTTAACTATAAATAGGACAATTACAAGCAAGAAAACTTACAGGAACAATAGGTTGAAAAGGACCCTGCTCAAACGAGCGTACAGTCTATAGGAAATGGGATATAAAACACATTAGGACAGGAAATAGCAATCAAATAAGGTTGGAGTGAAGCAGAGCTGGAGGAGAGAGTGGAGTGCTGCCCTTTATGAGAGAGCAAGAGACAGGTATGTAAGGTAGACGTGATGTGTGGTAACCCTATTTAGCGGGCCTTTAAAAATTAAATTAGTTTGTCCAGATTTCATTTGCAAACAAAATTCAGATGAACCAAACCAAAGCATTAACAAAATTTGTTTTGTCACAAATCGATTTGTTTTATTCGTACAAAAAAAATCAGACAAACCGAATCTTCCATTTGTGCATAAGTCTACTCACTACATGCTAAAGTCTCACAGACCTTAACATGGTGTTTTTTTATTTTTTTAGATCAATTATACCTGCAAATAGTGGCACTGTATTTCTGTTTACAGGCTTGCAGCTGCTATTTCCCTTAAAGCGGCACTGCTACCGCCAAGGGACTTTGACAAATTTGCAAAGTCCACAAACCATAACATTGCCACTGTTGGTCGGGGATAAGAGATAAGAGAGATTACTTATCTAAACCTGTCCCTCACGGGTGCCCCCATCTTGTCGCTTTGCTCCTTTTCAACTCCTGGCACCTAAGCGTGCATGCGCGAAAGTAAAGCATTGAGGTCCATGGGAGATCCCGCGAGAGCAAGATCCTCTATAGGCACAGCCAATTCCCTGCAGTCATCACTGGTGACAGCTGTTGGAATGGACTCTTAGACTCCATATTGAGGCAAAGAAAGTCAAGCGGAGGAGAAATACAGAGACAAAGGAGTCCTCACTTTGTCTCAGTATATCTCTTGACTAGGTTTAAATTTCAGTAGAATTCCAACACAGTCAAAATGAGGATTTCATAAAAACGGGTGACAGTGCAGGTTTAAGTTGTCCTTACTAGGCTTGGCTCAGCTTAGTTACACGCGCCACCCCCACCCAACCCTTCCCCCTGCCCGGCCTTCTAAATACACACACACATACATTCACTGACAAGTATGCATACACTAGCTAACAGAAACACACACTCGCTCACAGACACACTCACACTCACTAACAGAAACACTCACTAACAGACACACACTAACAGACACACACTCACTCACTAACAGACACACACTAACAGACACACACTCACTCACAGACACACACTCACTAACAGACACACAAACACACACACAGACACACACTAACAGATATACACACTAACAGACACACACACACACACACACTAACAGACATACACACACACTCATTCATATTAACACATTTTTTTTATTTAACCCCCCCAGCCTCCTTACCTTTGGGAATGCTGGGGGGGTTCTCTTTCTCTCTGGGGGTTCTAGTGGGGCTGCTGGGCGGGCAGGCTGGCTGCCTGCTGGGCTGGCGGCGCTGGCAAGGGAGCACTTCCTCTGAGCTGTCTGCTCAGCTCCTCGCGTGCCGCAAAGTGAGGCTGGGAGCCGGAATATGACGTCATATTCCGGCTCCCAGCCTCACTCTGCGGTGCGTGAGGGAGCTGAGCAGACAGCTCAGAGGAAGTGCTGCCTCACTAGCGCCGCCGCCCGCCCGACCGGCTTATCAGTTAGCCGCAAGGCTAACAAGGCATATGCCCTGGGCTTTTGGGGGCGGCTTATTTTGCCACCCCCTGGAAAATGCCGCCCAAGGCAAATGCCTTGTTTGCCTCGCGGCTAAAACATTCCTGGCTGCAGCCCTAATCATTCGTTTGAATACCCTTTAAATGATTTTCCCCTCGGACTGTGACAGTCTGTCACAAGAGGGAGCCTCCGGCGACTGGAAGGGAGCACTGTAAGTTTCCCTTCACATGTTCCAACAATTCAGGCCTCTTATGCTACACCTCCACATTCAAGCACTGCCTCCCGCACACAAGCTCCGCCCTGCTCTCAAGCTGATGATCTTACCTGCAGAAAAAAGCCAGAATATGGCTTCTACAGCATTCAGTGCCAGGTAGGCTTCATCCCATGACAGTGACTTTGTGTGTGTGTGTGTGTATGCCTTGCTAGTTTGTGAGCTTGTATGTGTGTGTCAGTGAGCTTGTCTGTATGTCTGTAAGTGAGCTTGGGTGTGTCAGTGAGCATGTTGTGTGACAGTGAGCTTGTCGGTAGTGAGCATGTGTGTGTCGAGCTTTATTGTAGAAAGCATGTGTGTGTTGGTGAGATATTCTTTAGTGAGCATGTGTGTGTCAGTTAGCATGTGTGTGTAAGTGAGCTTGTACGTGTCAGTGAGCTTGTATGTAGTGAGCATGTGTGTGTCAGTGAGCTTTTCTGTAGGAAGCATGTGTGTGTCAGTGAGCTTGTCTGTAGTTAGCTTCTGTTTGTGTCAGAGCTTGTATGTACTAAGTTTGTATGACTTGCATACAAAGGGCTTGCATACATGTTTTTTTTCCAGGGCTGCTTTGTATCTCCAGTCCAGCCCTGTCTGGACACCAATCTGCCAGCCCTAATAGTAAATTGCATAGATCTTTAAACTAACTTTCAAGCATTACTGGATTCAGTAGCAGTGCAATTATTTACACTACCTAGCAAAGGACTCTGCAATAATCATAATTGATACAACACAGGGATGTGCTGCAATCTCACACTTTGCCTTTCTATCAAACGTTTGGAAGAAGGTAAAATACTCACATGAGTTTTTTCAGTGTTTTGTTTGCACATAAACTGGACACCATGTTTTCTGTTCCTTTATCTTGTAATTCATTGTCACATACATTTAATTTCTCCACTGACGTGTTTGTTTTAAGTGCTTCCCAGAGGTTATTAACACCTGATGGTCCCAGTTTATTGACTGCCAGGCTAAAGAGTAGAAAATAAAAAGTGAGCAATAGTAAATGTTATCATTAACTCCCTTAAAAACAACTTAAAAATTAAGGTGGTAGGGAAAAAAAGGGAAAACATAACTTATTACTATAACTATTAATTACATACAAGAAATCCAAGTTGTAAACTTATTAATATAGATGTCTGCCTTTACTATCGATATCTTCTTATCTTGTCTAAATATGTAATAAATATCCCTCATGTAATTCTGTGAAAGTTATTTCAAAATGGTCTTACTGTTGAGGATAATTATAGCAACAAAGGACTATTATTAAATTAATAAAAAATAAATGCCAAATTATATATATAGTTTATAAATGCCCCTTGGAATTAATTGCTTGTTTGATGGAGCAAATAAGCTGGGATGCCCATCGGTAAGGAACCTTAATCACTGCTGATGTTGTGGACTACATCTACCATAATGCTCTTACAGCCATAATGTTGGCAAAGCATCAGGGAACACGGTCGTATGAATTATAGAGTATGACCTTGCAGACACCCCCTATTGAACTCAACACCAGTATTAAAAAACAAAGGTATAATACACAGAGACATAGTGGGGTTAAAATCTCAGAGTTAATGAAGGAAACAGAAATAGCTTAGAAAAGAAGAGACCATTAACTTAACTAAATATCTATTTGAGCTCAGATTTAGCTTAGAATAATTTATTAAGACATACATGTAGATCATGATAGAAATGAATGTAACATTAGTCATACTGTATATCAAGTGCTTTAAGGGTTATCACGTTGTCCCTTCTTTCCCACTTTAGAAAAGTGCCAAATTTAAGAGAAATTAGTACTTTTTTATAAAGCTCCTTGGGTGCATCCTCCTGACTTCAAACAGACAGCTGGGAGGATATTCTTCCAAATTCACCTTGAGTGCTAACTCCAGATAGAAGTGACGGGTTCTCAAATAGAAGTATTGGTTTCAATGTTTTTCAATGAAAAGTTGTTAGGGTGCAGCACTGCAACTTAAGCACTTTGGCCTTGTCTCCCATTACTTCTCTCACTGCAGCTCCCCTGTGATCATTAGTAGTAATGATCTCTTGGGGTTGGAGAGGAGCTGCAACAAGGAGAAACGGACATGCCTAAATCTGTCAGTCTCCAGGTACAATATCCCAGCAGGGGTGAGCTGGGCCGGGGGGCAGGAAGGCAATTGCCCCCAGGCCGCCCTAAATCCCATTAAGAGCGACCGCGGTGGGCCAGCCCTTTAAATGCTGCAGCCGCCTGAGCGCTCTGTAAAGAGCGCTCAGGCGGCTGCAGAACAGATTCTCCCCTCCCCTGTTGCGTGGCCGAGCTGCTCTCTGGTCCGCGGTGCCCGGCCGGAGTGATGGGAAGGTGCACGCTCAGTGTGCACCTTCCTTTCAGTCCGGCCGGTTACAGGAAACAGAAGCTCCTGTTCCGCGCGGAGTTTCTGTTTCCTTTAACCGGCCGGACTGACAGGAAGTGCACACTGAGCGTGCACCTTTCCATCACTCCGGCCGGGCACCGCGGACTGGAGAGCAGCTCGGCCACGCTACAGGGGAGGGGGTAAGAAGAAGAGAGGGGGAGTAAGAAGAGGGGAGGGGGGAATAAGAAGAGGGGAGGGGGGAGAGTAAGAAGAGGGGAGGGGGGAGTAAGAAGAGGGGAGAGGGGGGTAAGAAGAGGGGAGGGGGGAGAGTAAGAAGAGGGGAGGGGGGAGAGTAAGAAGAGGGGAGGGGGGAGAGTAAGAAGAGGGGAGGGGGGAGAGTAAGAAGAGGGGAGGGGGAGAGTAAGAAGAGGGGAGGGGGGAGAGTAAGAAGAGGGGAGGGGGGAGTAAGAAGAGGGGAGGGGGGAGTAAGAAGAGGGGAGGGGGAGAGTAAGAAGAGGGGAGGGGGGAGAGTAAGAAGAGGGGAGGGGGGAGAGTAAGAAGAGGGGAGGGGGGAGTAAGAAGAGGGGAGGGGGAGAGTAAGAAGAGGGGAGGGGGGAATAAGAAGAGGGGAGGGGGGAGAGTAAGAAGAGGGGAGGGGGAGTAAGAAGAGGGGAGAGGGGGGTAAGAAGAGGGGAGGGGGGAGAGTAAGAAGAGGGGAGGGGGGAGAGTAAGAAGAGGGGAGGGGGGAGAGTAAGAAGAGGGGAGGGGGGAGTAAGAAGAGGGGAGGGGGGAGTAAGAAGAGGGGAGGGGGAGAGTAAGAAGAGGGGAGGGGGAGAGTAAGAAGAGGGGAGGGGGAGAGTAAGAAGAGGGGAGGGGGGGAGAGTAAGAAGAGGGGAGGGGGAGAGTAAGAAGAGGGGAGGGGGAGAGTAAGAAGAGGGGAGGGGGGAGAGTAAGAAGAGGGGAGGGGGGAGTAAGAAGAGGGGAGGGGGGAGTAAGAAGAGAGGAGAGAGGAGAGTAAGAAGAGGGGATGGGGAGAGTAAGAAGAGGGGAGGGGGGAGAGTAAGAAGATGGGAGGGGGGAGAGTAAGAAGAGGGAAGGGGGGAGTAACAAAAGGGGAGGGGGAGAGTAAGAAGAGGGAAGGGGGAGAGTAAGAAGAGGGGAGGGGGAGTAAGAAGAGGGGAGAGGGGAGAGGGGAGTAAGAAGAGGGGAGGGGGGAGAGTAAGAAGAGGGGAGGGGGAGAGTAAGAAGAAGGGAGGGGGGAAGTAAGAAGAGGGGAGGGGGAGAGTAAGAAGAGGGGAGGGGTGGGAGAGTAAGAAGAGGGGAGAGGGGGAGTATGAAGAGGGGAGGGGGGGTAGGAAGAAGGGAGGGGGAGAGTAAGAAGAGGGAAGGGGAGGATTAAGAAGAGGGGAGGGGGAGTAAGAAGAGGGGAGGGGGAGAGTAAGAAGAGGGGAGGGGGGAGAGTAAGAAGAGGGAAGGGGGAGTAAGAAGAGGGGAGGGGGGAGAGTAAGAAGAGGGAAGGGGGAGAGTAAGAAGAGGGGAGGGGGGAGTAGGAAGAGGGGAGGGGGGAGAGTAAGAAGAGGGGAGGGGGGAGAGTAAGAAGAGGGGAGGGGAGAGAGTAAGAAGAGGGGAGGGGGGAGTAGGAAGAGGGGAGGGAGTAGGAAGAAGGGTGGGGGTAAGAAGAGGGGAGGGGGGTAAGATGATGGGAGGGGGAGTAAGAGGGGAGAGGGGAGTAAGAAGAGGGGGGAGTAAGAGGGGAGAGGGGAGTAAGAAGAGGGGAGGGGGAGTAAGAGGGGAGAGGGGAGTAAGAAGAGGGGGGAGTAAGAGGGGAGAGGGGAGTAAGAAGAGGGGGAGAGTAAGAGGGGAGAGGGGAGTAAGAAGAGGGGAGGGGGAGAGTAAGAAGAGGGGAGGGGGGAGAATAAGAAGAGGGGAGGGGGGAGAGTAAGAAGAGGGGAGGGGGAGAGTAAGAAGAGGGGAGGGGGGAGAGTAAGAAGAGGGGAGGGGGGAGTAAGAAGAGGGGAGGGGGGAGTAAGAAGAGGGGAGAGAGGAGAGTAAGAAGAGGGGAGGGGGGAGAGTAAGAAGAGGGGAGGGGGAGAGTAAGAAGAGGGGAGGGGGGAGAGTAAGAAGAGGGAAGAGGGGGGTAACAAAAGGGGAGGGGGAGAGTAAGAAGAGGGAAGAGGGGAGAGTAAGAAGAGGGAAGGGGGGAGTAAGAAGAGGGGAGGGGGGAGTAAGAAGAGGGGAGGGGGAGAGTAAGAAGAGGGAAGAGGGGAGAGTAAGAAGAGGGGAGGGGGAGTAAGAAGAGGGGAGAGGGGAGAGGGGAGTAAGAAGAGGGGAGGGGGGAGAGTAAGAAGAGGGGAGGGGGAGAGTAAGAAGAAGGGAGGGGGGAAGTAAGAAGAGGGGAGGGGGAGAGTAAGAAGAGGGGAGGGGTGGGAGAGTAAGAAGAGGGGAGAGGGGGAGTAGGAAGAGGGGAGGGGGGAGTAGGAAGAAGGGAGGGGGGAGAGTAAGAAGAGGGAAGGGGAGGACTAAGAAGAGGGGAGGAGGAGTAAGAAGAGGGGAGGGGGAGAGTAAGAAGAGGGGAGGGGGGAGAGTAAGAAGAGGGAAGGGGGAGTAAGAAGAGGGGAGGGGGGAGAGTAAGAAGAGGGAAGGGGGGAGAGTAAGAAGAGGGGAGGGGGGAGTAAGAAGAGGGGAGGGGGGAGAGTAAGAAGAGGGGAGGGGGAGAGTAAGAAGAGGGGAGGGGGGAGAGTAAGAAGAGGGGAGGGGGGAGTAGGAAGAGGGGAGGGGGTAGGAAGAAGGGAGGGGGGTAAGAAGAGGGGAGGGGGGTAAGATGATGGGAGGGGGAGTAAGAGGGGAGAGGGGAGTAAGAAGAGGGGGGAGTAAGAGGGGAGAGGGGAGTAAGAAGAGGGGAGGGGGAGTAAGAGGGGAGAGGGGAGTAAGAAGAGGGGGGAGTAAGAGGGGAGAGGGGAGTAAGAGGGGAGAGGGGAGTAAGAAGAGGGGATGGGGGAGAGTAAGAAGAGGGGGAGGTGGAGAGTAAGAAGAGGGGAGGGGGGAGTAGGAAGAGGGGAGGGGGGAGTAGGAAGAAGGGAGGGGGTAAGAAGAGGGGAGGGGGAGTAAGAAGAGGGGGGAGTAAGAGGGGAGAGGGGACTAAGAAGAGGGGGAGTAAGAAGAGGGGAGGTTGGAGTAAGACGAGGGGAGGGGGGAGGGGTGGGGAGTAAGAAGAGGGGAGGGGGGAGTAAAAAGAGGGCAGGGGGGAGAGTAAGAAGAGGGGAGGGGGGGTAAGAAGAGTGGGGGTAAGAAGAGGGGAGGGGGTGAGTAAGAAGAGGTGGGAGTAAGAAGAGGGGAGGGGGGAGTAAGAAGAGGGGAGGGGGGATAATAAGAGGGGGGGTAAGAGGGGAGGGGCGGAGTAAGAGATGGGGAGTAAGAAGAGGGGAGGGGGGAGTGTAATAAGGAGGGGAGAAAAGAAAAAGAGGGGGGAAGAAGAGGGGGAGTGGAGTAAGAAGAGGGGGAGGGGGAGTAAGAAGGAGGGGAGATAAGAAAAAGAGGGAGGTAAGAAGAAGAAGGGGGGAGTAAGAAAAAGAGGGGGTAAGAAGAAGAAGGGGGGAGTAAGAAAAAGAGGGGGAGTAAGAAGAAGAAGAGGAGGGAGTAACAAAAAAGAGGGGGGAGTAAGAAGAAGAATAGTGGAGAGTAAGACAAAGAAGGGGTAAGAAGAAGAAGGGGGAGTAAGAAGAGGGGGAGTTAGAAGAGGGGGGAGTAAGAAGAAGGGGGAAGTAAGAAGGAAGGGAGATAAGTAAAAGAGGGGGGTAAGAAGAAGGGGGAGTAAGAAAAAGAGTGGGGAGTAAGAAGAACAAGAGTGGGAAGTAATTAGAAGAAGGGGGTAAGAAGAAGAGGGGGTAAGAAGAAGAAGGGGGAGTAAGAAGAAGAGGGGGAAGTAAGAAGAAGAAGGGGGAGTAAGAAGAAGAGGGGGGTAAGAAGAAGAGGGGGGTAAGAAGAAGAAGGGGGAGTAAGAAGAAGAGGGGGAAGTAAGAAGAAGAAGGGAGAGTAAGAACAAGAGGGGGAGTAAGAAGAAGAAGGGGGTAAGAAGAATAAGGGGGGTGTAAGAAGAATAAGGGGGTGTAAGAAGAAGAAGGGGGTAAGAAGAAGAATGGGGTAAGAAGAAGAAGAGGGGTTAAGAAGAAGAAGAGGGGGTAAGAAGAAGAAGGGGGAGTATGAAGAAGTAGGAGGGTTAAGAAGAAGAAGGGGGGAGTGAGAAGAAGAAGAGGGGGTAAGAAGAAGGGGGTAAGAAGAAGGGGGGAGTAATAAGAAGAAGGGGTAAGAAGAACAAAGGGGGAGTAAGAAGAACAAGGTGGGAAGTAAGAAGAACACAGGGAGGAGGGGGGGTAAGAGGAACACGGGGGGGTGAGGAGAACACACAGAGGGAGGAGTGAGAAGAACACAGGGAGGGTGGAGGGGGGGGGGATGAGAAGAGCACAGGGAGGGTGGGTGAGTGTGAGAAGAGACCGCTAGGGGAGGGTGGGGGAGAGGAGAGACCACTAAGGGGCAGGGGAGAGCTCTAAGGGACAGAAGGGACAGCTCTATAGGACAGGGGGCAAGACAGGGAGCTCTTTCACACTACGCGCACACACACACACACACACAATGCATCCCTATACATACACAGAAACACACAATGCATCCCTATACATACACAGAAACACAACATGCTTCCCTTACACACAGAGAAACACACATTGCATACATTACACACACACACACACACAATGCAACCCTTACACACAAAGACAATGCATCATTTGCACACATACACAGAAACATACAATGCAAACCCTTAAACACACATGCAAACACACACACTGTTTTTCTTACATACACACAGAAACACAATGCATCTCTTACACTCAATGCACACACATACAGACACACACACCTTGCATCCCTTATGCATACAAACACAGATTCACACAATGCATCCCTTACACACAACCAGAAACACATAATACATCCCTTATACACAAATACACACTGCTTCCACTACACAAAAACACACTGCATCACCTGCACAAACTGGTATCCCTATACACTACATACCATAAGCACACATATTAGATCCTCTACAATAACACATAACACATCCCCTACACACTCCACTCCCTGTGAGCGAACTCATGGGTGGGTGGAACATATAAGTGGACTTATGAGTGGGCCTTATGGGCATACTCACCGTCAGGCACTGGGGCCCAGACCTCGAGCTCTGTAAGAGGCCCCAAAAAATGGAGCTGCTTCCAATTCTCCCAGAACAATGAATTTTGTGACCACAGTTGCAAACAGCCTTAAGAGATCCTGTTCTACACCAGAAGAGTGGAGCCAAACTGCAGCCCATCATCATCATCATCTAATTGTAAGTAGGCAATCTAGTATATTATTAGTGACACTAATCTATAATTTACCTCACATTAAAGGGACACTATAGCTTAATGAAGTGGTTCTGGTATCTATAGCTGGTCCCTGCAGGCTTTTTAATGTAAACACACACTGTGTGCAGCACTGGCGTTAGTTCATATGGCAGATCATATGGGTGGGGCATTGTGATGTCACATGGAGGGGCAGCAAATTTATATTTTGTCTAGGGCGGCAAAAATCCTTGCACCGGCTCTGATCCTGGGCAGGTGCACCAGTGTACTGGTGACCCACAGGAGGGGAGTGCACTGATTGCACTGCACTCTTCTCCTGCCCAGACCCGTCTTGACCGCAGTGCAAGTGCCCTCTGCCCCTAATTTACAGTGGCTCACACTCACAACAAGCAGTGCCTGGAGCCCTTTGCAGAGATGGAAACAAAGAGGTTCTGCGGCAGCTGGCCGTCCTGCAAGCATTACATTAAACAGCTGTTCCCCATGCAGTCACATGTGGCGTTGTGCTGGGAGACTGTGATTACTCTTCACTTCCTCCCAGCCTACAGAGCAGCGCATGGGGGAGAGAGAGGAGGAGGCATGATTTAATCTTGAATAAATCCTCTAAGCAAACCTTTATAAATTTGGGGGGATCAGCTCTGTTTCCACAGTTTATTGTTGTTTACTCTGATGTCTGTATTAATATTGAGGGAATTCTAAGTAGTAACGTCAGTGTGTGTCAGCAGGGCCAGCCGTTGGGGTGGGCAAGCTGTGCGGTAACGCAGGATGCCATGACAACAGAGGCACCCGGCGGCCAACACAGCTCACAAGTTGGGTACACCAGCATATTTAATTTAAACGATTCGCTGGTGGTCCACTGGTGCGCACCAGCAGTAGGTGCAGTCAGATCATATCCTCTCCCTCGTGGTTCCGGCGCTCAGTTAGTGAGTCAGAGCACAGGCTCAGAGATTCTCAACCTGCGCTCTGACAACATTGAAAGTCAGAGCCGTGAAGGAGCGGGTATGGCAAAGAGCTACTGATTAGCATAACATCAATATCCGTTATAAAACCAGGAAAAGGTGGGCATGGATGGTGAACTGATTTGGTGGCGCAATGGGCCACTTGACTGGTTTTGCCCCCCAGGCCTATGGCTGCCAGCCCTCCCCTGTTTTGCCCCCCAGGCCTAAGGCTGCCAGGCCTCCCCTGTATCCCAGCACCATGACCACTATATTAAGCTGTAGTATTTTATGTACTCCCTTTAGTGTCCCTTTGATTTTGTATTGTAATGCAAACCAAATCTCTTCTGGCATGATATCACAGTGGTGTTGTGGGCTAAAGTATAGCTACTAAAATCAACAACAATGTAAAAAAAAACTTAAAAAAAATGATTACTTACAAAAGTTCCTTTATCTCACAGTCTGAATGTTCAAGAATACTTTTCAGTATTAGCCCTGATTCCTTTGTCAACATGTTTGAGCTTAAACTGAGAAACAAAACATAGCTTGTATTACTTACAGCAATCAGCACTATGCAAGTAATCTAAATTGCATGACGTCATATATTGATACAATGATGTATTATATCTTTAGTTACATATAAAATGTAATTATAACTTCTTAAACAAACACACCAAGCACCATAACTACTGCAACCTGCAGTGGCAGTTATGGTGCCAAAAGGCACATTTGTTTATATGTTGTCCTCAACGTGTGACTCTATGTTTGCCACTTTTTACTCTCCCTATTCCTCCTCTAGCTGCTTGTAAACAAGTCCCTTGTCAAGGTACATATAGGGATTACTATTACTATATTCTTAATTGACCAATTGTGTCTATGTGTATACTAATGATTCACATTCTCGTGTTATTTTTAGCTTTTTTCTTTTCTTATTTTCCAGTCATGTGTACAAAATAACTATTCTTCTCTATCAGAAGCCTATATAGGCAATGTTTTCCATGTATTGAACTTTGATATGCTATCAATAGATGTGAATGATAAAAAACAAAACTCTGTTTAAGTACTGTTTGACAACTTACCTGCTAGACACCCATCACCAATTACAGTGCTGCGAGAAGTACCGGCTCCAGCGCTAAGCCTAGCCATGCAAGGCTGCCCTCATTGGCTGATTCATCTGATGCTCTTAGCTAATAACCTGGTCCGGCATGGCAGGGATGAGCTCAGTGAAGCTAACAGAAGCTCCTTGTAGGACCTTCCATAGCAGGGGAGGCTACAGCCAGCTGGTGCACATTAAGACCCAGGTAAGTTGCCAACCCATACGGGGGGGGGGGGGGGGGGTGAGATGTTTTAGTTTTTTTTGTTTCTTGTTTGTTTCTTTTGGGGTTTTTTCTTGTTTTTGTTTTTTTAAGAAAATGTTTTAACACAAACAACCTTCCCCCTCTTCAGCTGCATTACCTATGTGAAAAAGCCACTTCTGTTTTCTAAAGTGTGATTTTGTTTTATCTGGATGGCCAGGAGTCATGGTGGCAGGTGGTAGACTATGGAACAATATAAATTCAATCGATCTATTGATGTAAAAAAATCTCATATAAAATATCTGCCCTTAAACATTTTATAAAATGTGAACTGAAGTCTTCAAATTATTTAGTTATTACTATTACATAAACAAGTATATATGTTTGGGTTATTAAAGATTAAACAGTTGAATAATATTGTGAACAATATTGCTTCTTTTAAAATGCAATGCTATGGCAACACCTTCGATCCCAGAGACAATAGGAATGTGAGAGATGCATATACAGTTGCAAGAAAAAGTATGTGAACCCTTTGGAATGATATGGATTTCTGCACAAATTGGTCGTAAAATGTGATCTGATCATCTAAGTCACAACAATAGACAATCACAGTCTGCTTAAACTAATAACACACAAAGAATGAAATGTTGCCATGTTTTTATTGAACACACCATGTAAACATTCACAGTGCAGGTGGAAAAATATGTGAACCCTTGAATTTAATAACTGGTTGAACCTCCTTTGGCAGCAATAACTTCAACCAAACGTTTCCTGTAGTTGCAGATCAGACGTGTACAACAGTCAGGAGTAATTCTTGACCATTCCTCTTTACAGAACTGTTTCAGTTCAGCAATATTCTTGGAATGTCTGGTGTGCATCGCTTTCTTGAGGTCATGCCACAGCATCTCAATCCGGTTGAGGTCAGGACTCTGACTGGGCCAGTTCAGAAGGCGTATTTTCTTCTGTTTAAGCCATTCTGTTATTGATTTACTTCTATGCTTTGGGTCATTGTCCTGTTGCAACACCCATCTTCTGTTGAGCTTCAGCTGGTAGACAGATGGCCTTAAGTTGTCCTGCAAAATGTCTTGATAAACTTGGGAATTCATTTTTCCTTCGATGATAGCAATCCGTCCAGGCCCTGACGCAGCAAAGCAGCCCCAAACCATGATGCCCCCACCACCATACTTCATAGTTGGGATGAGGTTTTGATGTTGGTGTGCTGTGCCTCTTTTTCACCACACATAGTGTTGTGTGTTTCTTCCAAACAACTCAACTTTGGTTGTATCTGTCCACCGAATATTTTGCCAGTACTGCTGTGCAACATCCAGGTGCTCTTGTGTAAACTGTAAACGTGCAGCAATGTTTTGTTTGGACAGCAGTGGCTTCCTCTGTGGTATCCTCCCATGAAATCAATTCTTGTTTAGTGTTTTACGTATTGTAGATTCGCTAACAGGGATGATAGCATTTGCCAGTGACTTTTGTAAGTCTTTAGCTGACACTCTAGGATTCTTCTTCACCTCATTAAGCAGTCTGCGCTGTGCTCTTGCAGTCATCTTTACAGGATGGCCACTCCTAGGGAGAGTAGCAGCAGTGCTGAACTTTCTCTATTTATAGACAATTTGTCTTACCGTGGACTGATGAACAGCGAGGCTTTTGGAGATACTTTTATAACCCTTTCCAGCTTTATGCAAGTCAACAATTCTTAATCATAGGCCTTCTGAGAGCTCTTTTGTGCGAGGCATCATTCATATCATGCAATGCTACTTGTGAAAAGCAAACCCAGAACTGGTGTGTGTTTTTTATAGGGCAGGGCAGCTGTAACCAACACCTCCAATCTCATCTCATTGATTGGACTGTTGGCTGACATCTAACTCCAATTAGCTCTTGGAGATGTCATTAGTCTAGGGTTTCACATACTTTTTCCACCTGCACTGTGAATGTTTACATGGTGTGTTTAATAAAAACATGGCAACATTTCATTCTTTGTGTGTTATTAGTTTAAGCAGACTGTGATTGTCTATTGTTGGGACTTAGATGATGATCAGATCACATTTTATGACCAACTTGTGCAGAAATCCATATCATTCCAAAGGGTTCACATACTTTTTCTTGCAATTATATATATGTATATATATATATATATATATATATATATATATATATATATATATATATATTGCCTGAGTCATCTGATGCTCTTCACAACTCTATGAGTGGTCTATATATAGAGAGCTGTGAATTAAAGCACAGTTCATCAAATTATACTAGCACAGTAGTAGCAATTCTTTGGAATATGAGTATAATTTCCTTGGGAAAAAGCCAGATAGGCATTAAGCAATGAAGAATGTAATTAAGGAGTTAAGAAGTTTACATCTGATAATATTTGCTATATTTGATAGTTGTTCATCAGGATTTGTAAAGATTCTCTACTTACTTTACATATGTAGAATTCCTTATGACGGTCTGCAATTGGTTTAAATGTTCATTCCTAAGATCACACATTGTTAGGTTGAGTTCTTCTAACTTTGACTTCTCCAAGCTATAGTGCATAGCTCTGATATCCAGAGCATTTAGCGAAGTGTTAAACAAATTCACTGATGTGAACATACTGGATAAGTGTCCAGTAAGACTATTCTCTTGGAGCTCATAGATGCAATGGAAAAGGTTGAGTAGTTTTGCAGAAGAAGGTTCTTTCTTAATCCACACTTCAAAGTACATTTCTAAATATGGCACTCTCTGGAGATTCCTTCCACTAGTGTACAGACTATCCATATTGGAATACATAAAAAAACCCATGAAGAAATTTAGAAAATTATCAAAAACAATATTTTGATTCATATTTGTACTTTGGAGCAGAATGTGTGTTCTGCTTTGTCTTTCTGGGATATTCCCCCAGGTCCATGCATCTAAACATTCAAGGATTCCCTCGGAGTTACATATTGTCCATGCACAGTGTAATGCTGCAAACATGTCTCTGATGCTGGTATGTCTGTACTGTAAAAGACCAGTATTACTGGTCCGCTTGAAAAAGAACTCTGAAAAACTTTCCAGTAGTCTTTGAGTATGCACACAGCCTTCTCCCAGATCTTGCACATTGATCTCCTCTACACCAGCAAGTAGGTTATTGTAGGACAATTCAGACATGTTCTCAACCATGATTTTAATTTTGGATGGAAGGTTGCTGCTGGTGCTCTGCATTTTCATTACACAGCATGGTTCAGTGCTTTCACTCTCATGGGACAATGCATTCGCCAAGCAAACCTTTAGAAGGGAGGACATCATTTCACTGCGTGTGGCTAATCTCTGTAAATTAGGACTACACAAGCCTTGATTTTTGGAAAGCTCATACAGAGCACTACTTAAGAGTGGGATTGAGACTAAACTGGACAAGTTATGTTCTTCTATAAAATGGTAGATACTTTGGGATATCTCATCCGAACAGAACTTCTTGTAGAACTGCTTAATCTGGTCATCTGTAAATTCTTGCATTATAAATGTTCTTTCGAAATATTCACCAGTTTTCTCTACATTTTCACTTTTTAGTCGTGATGTTACAAGGATGTCTGTGTTAGGAAGAAGGGCTTTGCGCAAAATACTTAAAACTAGATTTTCTATAGGAAGTGGTGTATCATTGTCAATTGCATTTTTTATGGCATTTTTTTCCTTATTAACAATAAATTCATCATATCCATCAAATATAATAAGAAGTCTGCCTGATTCTAGAAGTTCTGGAAGAACATCTTCAAGATCCTTACACTTATTTATCAGAAGTTCCTTTACACTCGTTGGTTTCTTAATAGCCTTCAGCTCAGCGAAAGTAAAATACACCACACATTCATAGTGCATGTGATTTTCCCTAAAAGCCCACTTCTTCTGCAATCCTTTTGAGAAATAGCTTTTTCCTATGCCAGCCTCTCCTGCTAGTAGCATCCTCTTAGAAGACAGCACCATATTTTCTTTAGTGAAGAGTTCCTCTGATGGTAATGTGTCCCGTTTCCTACATAACAAAATATTTTGATCCATTTTCTCAAATGGATCCATTGTTCTCCACTCAGGAATTAAAAGTGTTCTAGATATAAAATCATCTTTTCCACGTTCCTCTTCTGAACTTGAGTTAGATGTACTCCGAACATGTTCTTTGTATTTTTCAATATATTCTAAATAAATTAATAAATGTGTTAGTTAGTTTTTTTTTTATTTACTGTTATTTTTACAATATATTTAAATCAAACATGTTGTGGAGAATATCTGGTACCAGAAAAATCTAAAAAGTTGAGAATCTACATGTACACACATAATGAAGCTTTAAAATTTTTACCATAAAAAAAACTCACATACATTTTAACTGTGAAAACCAGATTCATTAGACTCGTTGTTAACTCAGTGCAGAACTCTAATGTTTGGAATTCAAAAGTACTATTACATGTTACATATGTAAATATAAAAAATAGTTTTCTTTTCCCCATATATGTACATACATAATCATTTAAAGCCATTATGGTCCCTCCATGAAGCAAGCACCTTTTTTATTGGACCATATTAGATTCATCAAAGTTTCCCTCCTGATTCCATTGACATGCCAAGTTACCCAATCGCCCTGGTCCCTGACCTATGGGTGGTTTTCATGGGTGGGAGGGGGGTAATGTAAAGATGACCCTTGTGCTACATTCCCAAGAAGTCTCTTAATACTTGAGATTTCCATCTGTTCAGTGCCCTGTTGTGGTTTCTTAGTGATACCTACAGCGTGTTCCTAATTATCTGTGATTTCCTGTTTATCCATTTTGACTTATCTGACTTCTATGATCTATGTGCTCATGAACCAGCTTGGCTTTTCTATACTGTGTTTTCTGGAATCCCTGACCTCGGATTGTTTTTTACATATGTTCATAGTAGTCTAGGTTGAAAAAAGGCCATCAAGTATAACTGTGAAACCCATATATTAGGGCACTCACCACAGCCATGGTCACGAAATAAGACCTCCAAGCCCTGTCAGCCAACCTGCATGAGGCCATTAGATCAGAGGTGGCCACATTGCAGAGGGACCTCACAACCCAAGATGGCCGCATACAGGCCTTAGAAAACACACAGCAAGCAGCTGCAGCCAGAATGGAGGCCACGAACACTGCCATTGCAAGACAGGGAGCCATGTTACTCCAAATAGGAAGGCAGGCTGAAGACCTGGACAATAGGGGGCGCAGATCCAACATAAGGATCCGCAACGTGCCTGAAGCCCCTGGGGAGGAAGACATCAGCGCTATGCTGACAGACCTATTCAGGGAAATCCTGGGCCCTGACGCACCACAGCACTTCGACTTTGACAGGGCACACAGGGCCCTGAGACCCCGCACTGCTGAAAACCCACCAAGAGACGTCATATGCTGTCTACACGAATACAAGATAAAAGAAATTATAATGAATAAAGCTAGAACCAAACAAACAAGGAGATTTAGAGGAGCTGACGTGTCACTTTTTCAAGACCTGTCACCCCTCACGCTTGAAGCCAGAAGAGCCCTGAGACCGGTAACCCAGCTACTGAGGAGCCGGAATATACCATATAAATGGGGCTTCACCTTTTGCCTGACCGCCAAACAGGGCACTGACTGGAAATCCCTACTCTGGCCGGAAGAGGTACCCGCCTTCCTACAGACCATGGGTCTACCTCACACTGAAGTGACAGACTGGGTACTGGGACCACCAGAGCAGGTGAACCGCCAAATGGCACCCAGAGCACACAGACGCCGCAGGGAAGATTCGCCGCAAGGACGCCAGGCACGCAGACTCCCACAGCCAGCACATCAACAAGCACGTCCCGGAGCAGACTAGACCACAGAGATGGACAGAAGTCTGATCTATTGACTCAAATCAGCAGAGGTGTACGTTCTCCCGCAGCAGACCAAGACGCAGGACTCACAGATAAGTACCACACACACTTTGACCTATAGACACTCGACGACAGAGACAATGACATATGACCCAAACACGCAGAAAAAACTCTGACACCTCCTAGACGCACGGAGCCACAAGCACCATCCTCCGCCCAGCGGAGAGAGACACTGGGACACTGAACCACGACTAGCACCTTGAACTTTCGCTCCCCGACCAACCCCAGGGAACACCAGCAGGTTGAGAGGGACGGGACAGGGGGACAATATGGGACCGATGCATGTGAACACTATGCGTGAACTGATTGCAATCTGAAACGACCACACGACCCCCGAGCCGGGTCCACGTGACATTTTCACACTGCCTGAAGGCACAGAAAGCGAGAGCAAGGGCATAATGGGATCCGGGGCCAGGGAAGCGGGCGGGTGGGAGGGAGGACGGGGACCTAAGCAGCAACAGGCCAGCTAAGGGAGAGGCGAGGAGATGGGGGGGAGGAGGACATGAGGGAAGGATACCCATCACTTGGAATAGGTGGCCGGCGGATGGTTATGACACATTAAGATTAAAGGAGCATGGGGAGCAGACTAGGAGTTAGGGGGAAGGGTAGGCAGAAGGGAAAAAGGACCAGGCGTGGAAACACAAAAAGTTACTAATCTCGCTTGCCTGAGTAGCGGAGGAGGGCGGGGGGTAGGGGGGGGGGGAGGGATTAGGTAGGACGCAGAAAATAAACCGGGGAAGCAGGGACCCACACAATACAACAAATTGAAAGGTTAACGTACTAATACTAGGGGGAAAAGGAGGGAAGAAGGAGAGTGGGGGTGGAAGGGAGGGGGGGAGAATGTAACATGGAATGTATATGAATGTCATGCTTGCTACTTGAACCGTATGCTGAAATGAGTACACAAACTAATGCAAATTCTTACAGTGTATGCGCACTGAGCTGCCACCCAACCCCGGCACAGACATATCTATAAAACTTGACCGAATACCCGTAAGCAATAGCTGACACCCCGCGCCTAACACGCCAGTAGCCCACGGGTGGGCTCTTCCGCCACCCAGGACAGCTCAGCCAGCATCGAAGGAGACCCCCGCCCATATAAGCGCCACCTCCCATGCGATGCGGATCCCATGCCTGTCATAGGTAACCCACTTAGCACACGCTCCACATGTACCTGCGGACTGACGCGGGGGGAGACGACACCTCACTAACGATATCCTCTAGCAGAAGAGACAGACCTCCACACACACTGGACGTACCAGACGACGACCCCACCTACCAGGTTATACTTCAGAAAATATAGCAAGATAACATTAGTGCATCTAACAAGCTACCAATATAGCGGGACCGCAGACTGGCGGAACACAAATAGTTCATCACACATCACAACGAGTGATATAACGGGAGAGATACGTCCCGAATGGCACAGGCCACCACCCGACACACAACCCGTGTAGAATTTCCACTGGGGGACCACTGCCGCAGCCTAGCCGGGAAACCTGACCGGCGGTACGGCACTGCCTATCCACCCAGATACACGGAGCCACCTTAACGAGGGGCACCAACTTTCCCCCTACACCCAAGATCGACTACACGAAACACATACTTTAGAACAGTCAGCGGATTAGCAACACACAAGGCTTCTGACACACCTTACAACCCTCACATAGTCTCAGCACTCTCATACGCACTCATACACAGCTCCTGAACTCCTAGCTTCCGTTCCCCTGCTTGGTCCGTACCCCCTTCCTCTCCGCCCCAATCAGCCACACTCAGGGTAGCGCTTGTGCCCGCCCGCCCGACGAGGAAACAGTAGCCCTCAGGGAGATAGAACCCATCCCGCCAACCGGGTGGAAGCCCGGGGCCCTGACAGCATGGCGTACACACCAGCACCCTTAGTGATTCGAACACAAAACTGCAGGGACTCAACACCCCGGAGAAACGGTCGCACCTTCTACGTAACCTCAAGCAACAACGCGTAACAGTGGCCCTACTACAGGAAACGCACCTCAGACCAGAAACCAACAAGCTGCTGAGAGACAACTGCTACCAAACAAACTTCTATAGCAACCATCCGACCTCACGAAAGGCGGGGACGGCGATATTAGTGGCATCTCACTTACAATTCACCCTCACGGACAAGATGGTAGACTTGGGGGGACGATTCCTCTTCATTAAAGGAGAGATAGCAAGTAAAATGTACACGTTCGCTACGGTTTATGCCCCAAACAGTGGATAGGCCAGCTTCCTCAGAAGAACACTGGTGCGTCTCTCCCGATTCACGGAGGGGACCCTATTATTTGGAGGAGACCTCAACATACCCTTGGACCCACGAAGAGACACCTCCACGGGAAGCAGCAGCATCCCAGACTCAGCCCTTAAAACAATACGTAAAGCTCTTCGAGACATGAGACTGGTAGACGCCTGGAGAGCGCTGAGTCCGGAAGACAGGGACTACACCTATTACTCCGCACTACATCACAGATACACCAGAATTGACTACGTATTTGTGCAACAAGAAGGGCTCACGTACCTGCAGAGGGCGGATATCATTACCACGACATGGTCGGATCACAGCGCGGTACAGGTACACATGAGATCACCACTGTTCCGACCGGCAAGAACCACGTGGAGGCTAAACGACTCCCTGCTGATAGATCCGGCAATACAAACGCAGGTGGCTGAACACCTCACGCAGTACTTCGCTGAGAATGCCACAGACGGAGTATCGGACATGACGGTGTGGGAAGCTCATAAAAGCGTCATCAGGGGTCACCTCCTCAGAATTGCCACCCGAAGAAAGAAGGAAGCGAGCCACCAGATCATGGCCCTCTCACAGAAAATTAGCGAACTAGAATTGACACACAAACGCGACCAACAGGAACAAACCTACAGAGACCTACTATCCACTAGACGACAACTGGCTGACCTCCTTGAACACAGACATGCCAGAACAATACAACGCTCACAAGCATTCTTCTACAGGCACGCAAATAAAGGAGGCAGACTCCTTGCACGGATGCTGAGAGACACACAATGCAGGGCACAGGTCCACACCATTCGAACGGCACAGATGAATTTGAGAGATTCTACAAGGCGCTGTACAACGTGCATGACGGGAACAACGGGCACTCCCCGAACAGGAGGCGGGCAGCCGCAACTGAATACCTGACCAACTTACAACTACCTACCATTGCGCCGGCCGACGCAGAGGAATTGGACGCACCTATTACTGAAGAAGAAGTACGACGGGCACTAAAAACAGCAAAATCAGGCAAAGCCCCAGGACCAGACGGCTTCCCGGTGGAATACCTCAAGAAAGAGATACCTCAAGGACAGAATGAGATACACATCATGGAGGACCTCAGACGATGGAATTACCCGCACATATCTTGGATTGGACGAATAGCGGTCTTAAAGATGAATATCTTGCCGCGGATATTATATATCCTACACACGGCAACGCAAATCATTCCCCATGCATTCTTTAAGACGCTCAAGACAGCATTCATACAATATGTCTGGAAGGGGGAAAGGGCCAGAATCAGCTATGACAAACTGTGCCTTCCGAGGAGCTGGGGCGGGCTTGCCCTGCCCGACATCAACAGATACCATCAGGCAACTATCCTACAGAGACTTAAAGAACTCCATGTCGACACACCACACAAAAGATGGGTCCAGCTGTGGAGGGACACAGCAGACAAAAACCTGCATAATCTTATCTGGAACGCTGATAGGGACGCCCAAACGCTCCTCGGGGACGACTCGCCCCTCACACACACCCTGACACACTGGTCCGCAATGAGGAAAGAACAGCAGATCTCCCCTAAGCCCAGCCCCCTGATACCCATCACATACAACCCAAACCTGGGGGACAGCCTCCCACCAACAGCCTGGCCGGCCGAGGACCGGGAAGGATACATACTGATTCACGCAGTCTTGAACAATACGGGAGTACGACCGTTGAGGGAAATCGCGGGAACAGAAACGCCCACACTAATGCATCAATTCCACCACCTCCAACTGCAGCACTACTACCACAATCTGCCCCGAAGGAACAAGATACACAGAGAACTAACATGGTATGAGAACTTATGCACACAAACGCCTGAATCGGACGGCCGGGTGTCCGCTCTGTACCAGAACCTACAGACATCCCACCGCACTGCCAACAACCTATACAAAAGACAATGGGAGGATTGGTCGGAGGAGACCTTCACGGACGAACAATGGGGAAAAATATTAACCCTACAACACAAAAGTGCCTCCAGCACCCAGTACCAGGAGGTAAATTATAAGCTCCTGTCACACTGGTATCGCACTCCATCCCAGATCGCCCGATACAACCCGACAATACCAAACACCTGCTGGAGATGCGGGGAGGACCCCGGCACCCTAAAACACATTTGGTGGGATTGTATGAAAATAAAACCTTACTGGGAGAACATACAACGGGAGATAAAACGAATACTGGATGAACCCACAGACTTTACGATGGCAGCCGCTCTCTTGCATCACACAGAACGACCAATCCCCGCCTACCGGAGGTCGATACTGAGGCACTTACTAAACGCGGCCAAATCCCTGATCCCTCTACACTGGAAACAGGAACACCCACCCACGATAGAAGAATGGATACGACGGGTGGAAGACAGCAAGATAGCAGAGGCAAAAATAATAGAATCCCAAGGGAAACATGACAAACACGTGGAAAGGTGGACGCCGTAGATATTGCACGGCACGTAAACGCAGGAAGCCGATGAGAAGCACTGAGGCGGGAGATGGGGCGATTGTCGGGGGGGGCGAGCCCAGGCGCACTGAGGAGGAAGCCAGATAACCCCCCCTTCCTGTTCTTCCCCATACCCACCCCCACCGTAGCACCCACCAACCTCCCTGTACCAACCCAGGGCGCCCACGACCGTACTGGGAGCCGATGGCATAGAGTACCCGCCTAGCGGATCTGTGGGCGGTATTGGACTGCCTGAAAACAGGACATCAACCCCCTACACACTGGAGGGGACCGAGGAACACGCATGGGGACACACTAAGAACATACAGGAGCTGACACTCCACGCAGAAGGAAAGAGGGAAGCACGACACAGACACAAACACTCATGAACACAGGCGAATCACCCTGAGGTGATATAACCGCAACAGCCAAACACTGAAACAAGACAACACACGCACAGGAAAAGCAACCACAGCTCACAACCACAAGGCGACAGACAGGAATATCGGCGAGCTCCCCTAGGAGTCCACTGACTGCCTGACTTCATACATACTTGACCACTATTAATGACCCTAGACCAGCGCATAGCGACTCAGACCACGACAGCGCACAGCGCAGTAAGCTAGGAATCCTGCGAGTCTAAGCCCACACTGCAGCTCCCACAGACGCAGGCGTAGACACCACACATGGAGCCGAACGGTTCCCGAAACGAACTCAAGACATTTATACAATCGATGTGTGTTCATAACTGTCATGCGCCTTCATGACGGATTACGAGATGAGTGTATACACGAAATAGGACCTACGAGTCCAATAAACAATGGCTTGACATAAACTAACAATGAACCGCGAGCAGCCATGCTAACCGGTAATTACTCTCACATGTTATGTAACCTGACGAATGTATATACCATATGGGACCTGCGAGTCCAAATAGTTGTTATATTGCGATCGAAAGCAAAAGGAAACCCGTTCAATAAAATTCATATTAAATTCCTTCTTGACTACATAATGGCAATCCAACTTCTCTTTAAATCAACAATCTGTTTATATACATGTGAATTATATCCTTTTCCTTGACTCTGATGTTTCGCCTGCTAATGGCCAGCTGGTAATACACTTCTGTCTATTTAACAATTATACTACTAATAAAGTGTGCATGGAGAGCTAAACAATAACATATCCACACACCCCAGTACATAATAAGGTAAAGAAGCAAACAGTGTAAAGCATGCACAGTGTTGGTGCACAAAGTGAACAAACCCCAAAAAATACACCATATACTATATATCAGTTTTGCTCTCGCTCTCGCTCTCTCTCTCTCTCTGTTATTGTATTTTATATTGTAATACAGAAAATCTTTTCTAGAGCTACCTGCTGGTGTGTGGTTCCTGTTTAACTTTCTTGATTATCTGAGCTGTATTTACAGAGCTCATCCATTGCTCTGGACCATTTTACTACACTGTCAGATAATACTACACTATGAAATCTTTCTGTTACTCTTTCTTATTAGATGTAAGTCTGCTTCATCATAATGAACTTTCGATTTTTTTTTGCCATTTTTTATACTATTTAGAATCTAAAAAACTATTTTTTTGCTTTTTGACCTTTGGTCTTTTTCATTCGTGCTTCTGTTTTTTTATATAAGTTTTGGTTATTATGTAGCACAGGCACAAGTTGCTTCCTCCCAATACCTTCTTGGTACACTACTCTCTAGTTTCTTGTATGACAACCTAGCTGGGGTCCACAGAGCTCTGGTCACCTCAACTATGATGAGAGTCAGATGCTCTCTGCATTGACCTAAACTATCACAAATGATTTCAGCTTTTATATTGATTTATATGGCAGCTTAATCTATTTGTTTGTTTAGCCTTTGTTTAACTTATTATTTAATATATTTTCTCATCTTTTCGTCACATTATTTTACATTGATTTATATAATCCAGGCAATATAGTCTATAAAATCACATGCCAGTATTATTTTCCATTGAAGTACCAAATTAGGGACACTATAGTCACCAGAACAACTACAGCTTATTGAATTTGTTCTGGTGAGTAGAATCATTACCTTCAGGCTTTTTGCTGTAAACACTGTCTTTTCAGAGAAAATGCAGTGTTTACATTACATCCTAGTGATAACTTCACTGGTCACTCCTCAGATAGCTGTTAGAGATCCTTCCTGGGTCATGGCTGCCTAAAATGCATCTAAACATTCAGTATCTCCTCCCTCTGCATGCAGACACTGAACTTTCCTCATAGAGATTCATTGATTCAATTCATCTCTATGAGGAGTTGCTGATTGGCCAGGGCTGTGTTTGAATCATGCTGGCTCTGCCCCTGATCTGCCTCTTTGTCAGTCTCAGCATTGTGATTGGATCAGGCCACCACTTCTGATGATGTCAACAGACAGCTTGTTTTTCTGAGACTAACGGCATGCAGAGTTACAGCTTCAGGCTTGAATACAGTAAGATTTTGCTATATTTATGGAGGCATGAGGGGCTCAGGGGGGCTAGATGGTGGTTTTAACCCTATATGGTCAGGGATACATGTTTGTGTTCCTGACCGTATAGTGATCCTTTAATGTTCCTTTTAAATTGAGAGCACTTTGTCACTGGAATGAAACACTACTAACACACATGTTTCTTTTTTTATAAAGAAAGAAAGGAAATATATTACCTTTCCGGTTTTTCCTTAGCAATGGTTCTGATTCTGTTAAAATAAAACAGTTCTGTAAGTTCATACACAGTTTCATATGTAATTTGCCTAGGTTTACAGCATTGCAATAGTAATAAAATATGTAATAAAGATATTGTAGTACAAGTAAATATGAACTATGGACTTTGAACCAATTTTAAAAAACATTTCTATCACTTTTGTTTTAATTTGTGCTGTAAACACTTATCCTGGCTGTGACTAACATAACCTCCATATAAAAAAAACTGTTTCAATTTCAACCAGATCTTACAGCACAGTGTGTTTACATTAGAATTTTGTATGTGCCTATCTGCCTTGCTATGTTAATTGAACTTTAATCACACACAGGAGGATCTCACTCTAGCAGGAGATACAAGATTCTTATTTAAACACACGTGCAATGAGGAAAGCTAAAAAAAAATAGATCTATTTTGTGTAGGGAAGCAATGTGAGGCACAGCCGGGGAGGTGTGGCTATGGCTGTATATACAAAGTGATTGAACTCCTAAATGGCAGATAATTGAGCGGTGAGATAGCTGGTACTTGGTCTCTATACCAAAACCAGTTCATTAAGCTAAGGTTGTTCTAGTGCTTAGAGTGTCCCTTTAAGATGTCAGAATATAATCAGAAACATGTCCCACAAATCTCAGATCACTCATCTGAGTGATATGAGTTTTTCTACCTATTCTACAAATCTGAATTTAAAAGAAAGCAAGTTTCCACATGGGACAAAAGTAAGTCAAAAGAAAAATCAATAGAATTGGAATATCAAACATCAAGCAATACTATTAAACAATGTTTGCCCTTTGTTGGGATATTTTTTTTTCAAGCATTCCATTAGGTAGGTTATGCAATATACACTGCTCAAAAAAATAAAGGGAACACTTAAACAACACAATGTAATTCCAAGTCAATCACACCTCTGTGAAATCAAACTGTCCACTTAAGAAGCAACACTGAGTGACAATCAATTTCACATGCTGTTGTGCAAATGGGATAGACAACAGGTGGAAATTATAGGCAATTAGCAAGACACCCCCAATAAAGGAATGGTGTGCAGGTGTTGACCACAGACCACTTCTCAGTTCCTATGCTTCCTGGCTGATTTTTTGGTCACTTTTGAATGCTGGCGGTGCTTTCACTCTAGTGGTAGCATGAGACGGAGTCTACAACCCACACAAGTGGCTCAAGTAGTGCAGCTCACCCAGGATGGCACATCAATGCGAGCTGTGGCAAGAAGATTTGCTGTGTCTGTCAGCATAGTGTCCAGAGCATGGAGGCGCTACCAGGAGACAGGCCAGTACATCAGGAGATGTGGAGGAGGCCGTAAGAGGACAACAACCCAGCAGCAGGACCGCTACCTCTGCCTTTGTACAAGGAGGAACAGGAGGAGCACTGCCAGAGCCCTGCAAAATTACCTCCAGCAGGCCACAAATGTGCATGTGTCTGCTCAAACGGTCAGAAACAGACTCCATGAGGGTGGTATGAGGGCCCGACGTCCACAGGTGGGGGTTGTGCTTACAGCCAAACACCGTGCAGGACGTTTGGCATTTGCCAGTGAACACCAAGATTGACAAATTCACCCCTGGCGCCCTGTGCTCTTCACAGATGAAAGCAGGTTCACACTGAGCACATGTGACAGAGTCTGGAGACACCGTGGAGAACGTTCTGCTGCCTGCAACATCCTCCAGCATGACCGGTTTGGCAGTGGGTCAGTAATGGTGTGGGGTGGCATTTCTTTGGGGTGCCGCACAGCCCTCCATGTGCTCGCCAGAGGTAGCCTGACTGCCATTAGGTATAGAGATGAGATCCTCAGACCCCTTGTGAGACCATATGTTGGTGCTGTTGGCCCTGGGTTCCTCCTAATGCAAGACAATGCTAGACCTCATGTGGCTGGAGTGTGTTAGCAGTTTCTGCAAGACGAAGGCATTGAAGCTATTGAAAAGCGCCTGTTCCCCAGACCTGAATCCAATTGAGCACATCTGGGACATCATGTCTCGCTCCATCCACCAACGTCACGTTGCACCACAGACTGTCCAGGAGTTGGCAGATGCTTTAGGCCAGGTCTGGGAGGAGATCCCTCAGGAGACCATCCGCCACCTCATCAGGAGCATGCACAGGCATTGCAGGGAGGTCATACAGGCACGTGGAGGCCACACACACTACTGAGTCTCATTTTGACTTGTTTTAAGGACATTACATAAAAGTTGGATCAGCCTGTAGTGTGTTTTCCACTTTAATTTTGAGTGTGACTCCAAATCCAGACCTCCATGGGTTGAAAAATTTGATTTCCATTTTTTTTATTTTTGTGTGATTTTGTTGTCAGCACATTCAACTATGTAAAGAACAAAGTATTTTAGAAGAATATTTAATTCATTTAGATCTAGGATGTGTTATTTTTGTGTTCCCTTTATTTTTTTGAGCAGTGTATAATCATGACAATACCGAAAATAACGCAGGTGATTTATTTAACCCCTTAACGCCGTTACGGCATTCTATGCCGTCCAGGCTTTAAGGGGCTTTAAAGCCGTTGCGGCGGCATAGAACGCCGTAACGGCTTAAGCCCCCAGGAGGTGAGATGTACTCACCTCCGCCGCGATCCTCTTCTGGAGGGCTGCCTGACAGCCCAGGCAGCCCTCCCCCAGCAAATATAGCCCCCTAAAGCTGGCTGTGGATCTGCCAGCAGGGGGACTGTCTAAAATATCAGACAGTCCCCCTGCTGGTAGGTAGTGTAAAACAAAAAATTAGACAAGTGTAACATTAAATTAAAAGTATTTTTATATATATATAACATATGTAAAGTGAAGTTTTTTGCATTTTTTACAAACGAACGGCACTTTTATGCACTATATTATTGTTGTAATATGTTTTACTGTTTTAAAACACTAATATTTGTGTTTACTGAAGTCTCCCGAGTATAACAGTACACCACATGTACAGGTTTTATGGTGTTTTGGAAAGTAAGAGAGTCACATATAAGGCTTGCATTTCATTTTTTTGACATTGAAATTTACCAGATTGGTTATGTTGCCTTTGAGAGCATATGGTAGTCCAGGAATGAGAATTACCCCCATGATGGCATACCATTTGCAAAAGTATACAACCTGAGGTATTGCAAGTGGGGTATGTCCAGTCTTTCTTAGTAGCCACTTAGTCACAAACACTGGCCAAATATTAGTTTTTTGCTTTTTTACACAAAAACAAATATGAACGCTAACTTTGACCAGTGTTTGTGACTAAGTGGCTACTAAAAAAGACTAAACATACCCCACTTTCAATACCTTGGGTTGTCTACTTTTTCAAATGGTATGCCATTTTGGGGGTAATTCTCATTCCTGGGCTACCACACCGTCTCAAAGGTAACATTACCAATCTGGCAAATTTCAATTTGAAAATGGAACGTTCTATATTTGACCCTGTAACTTTCCAAAACACCATAAAACCTGTTAATGGGGGGTACTGTTGTACTCGTGAGACATCGCTGATTACAAATATGTGCATTTTTGTGCAGTAAAACCTAACAGTATTATGACATTTACAGCTAAAATGTGAGGCGAAACTACAAATCTTTTTTCTCACAGTTTCTCACAGTTTTTCTCACAGTTTTTTTTTTCTCACAGTTTTTTTTTTTTTATTCATAATAAATTATGTTTCATATATAAATATTTGATATGACATGAAAGCCCTGTTTCCCCTGAACAAAATGATATATAATAAGTGTGGGTGCATTTAATATCAAAGAGGTGAATTACGGTTTAACAGACATATAGCGCAAATTCCAGTTTTTATTTACATTTTGTTTTGATCAGAACGTGTACTATTGACTCCGTCCTGAAGGGGTTAATAAAGTAATCATTCATGTGTTATTGTCAAAATATTACCATTTCCTTTTCACAAACAATTTAACCCCTTAACGCCGTTACGGCGTGCTATGCCGTCACGGGTTAAGTGGGCTTTAAAGCCGTTATGACGGCATAGCACGCCGTTACGGCTTGCAGCCCCAGGAGGTAAGTTATACTTACCTCCGCCGCGATCCGCTTCGGGAGGACTGCCTCACAGCCCAGGCAGCCCTCCCACGGCAAATCAGGCCCCCGGGGGCCATGTGATCGCTCTCAAAGAGCGATCACATGGCCCCCTATAGCTGGCTGTGGATATGCCAGCAGGGGGACTGTTTGAAATATCAGACAGTCCCCCTGCTGGTGGGAAGTATAAAAAATAAATAAAAGACAAGTGTAAAAATAAATTAAATATATTTTTATATATATATAATATGTATATATATTATATATATATAATATATATACATATTATATATATGTAACGTCATACAAAGTGTATTTTAATATTAATATAAGTATATATATTAATATTAAAATACACTTAGAATGATGTTACATATATATAATATGTATATATATTATATATATAATAGATGTACATATATATATTATATATAAATACGTATAATTAAAATAATAAATAAATAAAATAATACAATAAATAAATAAAATATTGAAACAAAATTTAATATAAATTATATATGCATATGTAATTTCATTCTAACTGTATTTTGTTATTAATATATATATATCGGTAACAAAATACACTTAGAATGACATTCTATATATATCTATATATATATATAAAATACAAATAACCGCAAATATATATATATAGATAAATACATATAATTACATAAAAGATTACATTAGTATACACGTAGAATTTAAATACCTATAAATGCATATATATTAAAATTCTACATGTATATTTAAATAATCTTTTAACGTAATTATGTGATTTGATTAATTAAAATTTGATTGACATGCCTGACAACACAGGGAGAAAGTGCAGAGAATTTAATTTGCAAGAACTATATTTGACCCTGTAACTCTCCAAGACACCATAAAACCTGTACATAGGGGGTACTGTTTTACTCGGGAGACTTCGCTGAACTCAAATATTCGTGTTTCAAACTGGTAAATTGTATTACAATGATGATATTTTAAGTAAAAGTGACGTTTTTTGCATTTTTTACAAGCGAACTGCACTTTTATGGTCTATATTA
The DNA here is from genome assembly GCF_036172605.1 of Pelobates fuscus. Taxonomy (NCBI): domain Eukaryota; kingdom Metazoa; phylum Chordata; class Amphibia; order Anura; family Pelobatidae; genus Pelobates; species Pelobates fuscus. Next base: position 250,973,741 of record NC_086319.1, on the reverse strand, counting down.
TTGTTGTAATATGTTTTACTGTTTTAAAACACTAATATTTGTGTTTAGTGAAGTCTCCCGAGAATAACAGTACCCCCCATATACAGGTTTTATGGTGTTTTGGAAAGTTAGAGAGTCACATATAAGGCTTGCATTTCATTTTTTTCACATTGAAATTTGCCAGATTGGTTATGTTGCCTTTGAGAGCGTATGGTAGCCCAGGAATGAGAATTACCCCCATGATGGCATACCATTTGCAAAAGTAGACAACCCGAGGTATTGCAAGTGGGGTATGTCCAGTCTTTCTTAGTAGCCACTTAGTCACAAACACTGGCCAAATATTCGTTTTTTGCTTTTTTCACACAAAAACAAATATGAACGCTAACTTTGGCCAGTGTTTGTGACTAAGTGGCTACTAAAATAGACTAAACATACCCCACTTTCAATACCTTGGCTTGTCTACTTTTTCAAATGGTATGCCATTATGGGGGTAAATCTCATTCCTGGGCTACCACACCGTCTCAAAGGTAACATTACCAATCTGGCAAATTTCAATTTGAAAATGTAATGTTCTATATTTGACCCTGTAACTTTCCAAAACAACATAAAACCTGTTAATGGGGGGTACTGTTGTACTCGTGAGACATCGCTGATTACAAATATGTGCATTTTTTTGCAGTAAAACCTAACAGTATTATGACATTCACAGTTAAAATGTCAGACGGAAATGCAAATTTAAAAAAAAATCTTATTTTCTCACATTTTTTTTACTTTTATTCATAATAAATGATGTTCCATATATGAATAGTTAATGATAGATTAAAGCCCTGTTTCTCCTGAACAAAATGATATATAATAAGTGTGGGTGCATATAATTTGAAAGAGGGGAACTACGGGTGAACAGACATATAGCGCAAATTCCAGCTTTTGTTTACGTTTTGTTTTGATCAGAACGTGCACTATTGACTCCGTCCTGAAGGGGTTAAATAAGTTGATATTTAGGCCTCAATGTAATATTTTTAGATAGACTTTTAAAATTATTAAATATGTTTGGACAAACGTTTCATATAATATAAGTGCAGGAGTCTCCATTAATGTCTATGGAACTTTGACAGATAAATCATTTGAAAGGTTTATCCAAACAGATTGATACATTTCAAAAGTGTATCCAAAAATACTAAATCAAAACATTAGTTAGGGAAATCACTGCTACAAATATTAATTTAAAAATAGATTTATGAAAACTATATTTTCAAAAAGTGATGTAAAAATACCTTCTGATGAACGCTTTTTCCTTATCTTTATCTTCCCTATGTATAGAAATCCAATGAGCATCAGAGCAAAGCTTATAAATGATCCTACTTTTATGAAATAATATCTTGAAGAGATAGCTGTTTCCTTATCTACAAAAAATAAAAATATGTTACTTTGTGTATGCAATTCGGTGAAATACTAAACTTTCAAACACTCTGTATGTGTTTAACTATATGATCCCTGGGGGAAACAGCAGAATAGCACACAAAATGCAGAGCAAGTATTGGATATGTTTGGCTATTTAAGAGATGGAGATATAAAACAAGAGAAAGAGAGTCAGACAGGGCAAGATAAGGACAGACATTCCATGATCAATATGGTAGACAGCTGTATGGTAAGGACAAACCACCAAGCAAAATCAGCATTAAGACCAGTAGGTAACAAGGTGTTCAGATAAAAAAAAAAAAAAAACATTTCATTTCTCTTTGTCCTAAAGTTTTAGTAATATTACCCCCACGCCAAGATGGGGGGCAGATGTCGATAGCATAAAATTTACAAAAATTAGGGTTTCTATTATGTTTTAAAAAAATGTTTAGACACAGTATGGTTGATAAAACCTTTTGTGATGTTTCTACAATGTTCATATATGCGTGTTTTTAGGCATCTGGTGGTCATGCCTACATATTGCAGACCACAAGGGTATTCAAGAACATAAATTAATTTTTTGCTACTACAGGTGATAACCTGATTAATTTGGTATTTTTTTTTTTGTTACATTTGAAATTACTTTGGTCTTATTATAAAATTATTTTTCTGTCTATTTGTAACCTGTTTCTTTCTCATTTATTGGTTTTCACTATTCTATCACACATTCTGGCGTTACGATCAAACCTGATCAGGAAATAATGTGCATTGCATCACCTAAAAATAAGACTGCTGGTCGAGCTACAACAGGTAAGTTTGTGCAAACTGAATCTAACACAATTCTGATTGAATATGCAAATTTACTATCTGTATTTTATTTAAAAAAATAACTATGACATAAAAACATGGGAATTAATATAAACAATATCAAATTACTAATAAGGCCTATAACTGTTTTTCTACATTATGAAATCTTCAGTTATGAATTACCTGTGATGTAAAGATCCATCCATGATGCATGTATAGTTTTTAAAGAAACATAACAAACATATTTTCCAGAATCAGAAAGTTTTAATCTCTTTAATAAAAGAGACAGATTTCCTTTGGGAAATTCTTGTGGGAACATCTGGGTTCGTCCTTGAAATATAATTCCCTGATATTCTGGATGATCTTCTCCATAAAAGAAACTATGAACAACCGTATAATTGTCTGTCTGCCAGTTCACAATAAGTTTTTTCAGATCAAATTCATCTTCATATTTTATGGCACACGGTAAGAGGACATCTTCTTCCACAATTCCAGATATCACGGTGGGTGGTGAACAGATACAAACTTGAAAAACAATATACTGAAAATTATTACACATAAACAAGCAATAAAATACTGCACATAATCCTAATTAAATCTCTAGAAAAATGTTAATCCTAGTCAACATATTATTTTCAGAGAAAAACTTTGGAACATTTTTATTAAATTAATTTTTACATTTTGAAAATAGAGGGGTCATTAAGCTAGCATTAGCATTTTTCCCAATACAGTGACAAAGGGGTTGGTGCCTAAGGCCACAAAGATTATTGGTCATCATCATTTTCTCCCTTTCTCATATGCTTGCTTTTTCTTCCACCAAAAACGTGCACATGCAGCACATTTGTCCACCATTGAAGGTGGTTGTGAATTATAATCTAAACACATTCACGCAGACAGTCCACACACAACTGTTCTATAGATTGTATCTCTTTAAATAAGCAACTAAATTCATATTAATAAAGGAGTATCCATTTGAATATACATGTTAACTTAACTTCAGTAAGTCTGTGTATTTTATATTGTCACCTGTATGTTTTGACTCTCATTCCTTGATTCTATTCCATGAGATTGCAAGTTGGAGTTCGATCTCATATCTGACCTATAAACAGGCACAACAAACCAATGGCCCAAACTCTGGCAGTGCATAATCCCTCCTTAGGTCAGAATAAATACTACAATTAAGAATTTCCACCCTACTTTTTATTTATTTGTGACAAGAATGTTGTGTATTAAAACACTATCTTGTGATAAAAGACAAAACAGGAGGGGGGTGCTATATATATGAAACCACAGTAATATACTTATATCTGTACATAGGTAATTCTGTCAGAGATCTGCCGGATCGATCTAAGAAACAATAATGTACATAGCATAATACTGTTTAGCAAAATGGTAAATAGATAAGGTCTGGTATTGGGTCATTCACGATCTCCAAAGCCTATTATAGCAGGCTTAGACTGTAACAGCTCCTCATAAAGTCATGCAGACTATGTGGTTCAGTATATTCAGCTCTTCGGATTTTCCCCGATCACACCAAAAGCTCCAATAGCCAAGTGGATACGAATAAAGGGATTTATTGGATAAAAAAACAATTTAACAAAGTAATATAAAAAGTAGTATAAAAATACAGGGCACTACGCGTTTCGACTTTCGTCTTCTTCAAAGGTGCATACAGTCCGAACGATTTCCATCTCTTTAAATAGGTCCGGTGATGCCGAAATTTGCCCGGGAATGCCGGCATCACCGGACCTATTTAAATAGATGGAAATCGTTCGGACTGTATGCACCTTTGAAGAAGACGAAAGTCGAAACGCGTAGTGCCCTGTATTTTTATACTACTTTTTATATTACTTTGTTAAAAAAAAATTTTATCCAATAAATCCCTTTATACGTAACCACTTGGCTATTGGAGCTTTTGGTGTGATCGGGGAAAATCCGAAGAGCTGAATATACTGAACCACATAGTCTGCATGACTTTATGAGGAGCTGTTACAGTCTAAGCCTGCTATAATAGGCTTTGGAGATCGTAAGTGACCCAATACCAGACCATATCTATTTACCATTTTGCTAAACAGTATTATGCTATGTACATTATTGTTTCTTAGATCGATCCGGCAGATCTCTGACAGAATTACCTATGTACAGATATAAGTATATTACTGTGGTTTCATATATATAGCACCCCCCTCCTGTTTTGTCTTTTATCACTTGTTGTATTTGTATAGTGCCTTTGGGTGATTTGTTTGGCACTTGGGGGTTGTTGCTGTTTACCTTTTTACATCATCTCTAATAGCGCCAATCCACCCATATATTTCTTTAACCAGAAATAGTATTTGTAAAACACTATCTTGTTGAAATGGACATGAACCCTGAACGTCAGTGAACCAAATTAGAACAAATTTAATAACTCAACTCAACAAGTGAACCCATCTAACCTCACATGATAGCGTTATCTCCATAAACATGGCAGCACATTGCATTAGGGTATGCACCCAGAGAAAATTACCATAAAAATAATAAAAAATACCAATTAAAATATTAAACACAATGTAAATGTTTACTCCAGTGGTAACTACATATACATATGTAGTGATAATGTTTACCTTTGAAAACCTAAAAAAATAACCCAAACTCTTGCAAAAGTTCCCTTCGAGAGTTACCTAAAAAGGGTACATGCAGGATTATTTGGCCATGCATTAGCATGCACGTGGGTACACCTTGCGCACACCTATGCTTATATCCTTAAAGTAGGACTAAATTTACTATGATATCAACTGACCCAATATCAGGTTCAGATGCAATGAATAGGAGGTTCAACACTAATTTGAGATGAATGTGAATCCATTTTGAAGACCAGAATCAGTTTGTTGGCTTTGTTTAAACCAGGGATGTACATGGGCAAAAAATCTGGTTCGTCACTTCCGAAATTTGGGACTTTGGCAATTTGGGACTTCCGCAATTCGGTTCGAGACTTCTGCAAATCTGGACTACGGCAATTTCCTAACCGTACCCCTAACCTTACCCCTACCACCACCACCACCCCTAACCTTACCCCTTCCCCTAATCCTAACCCTACCCCTAACCCTAACCACCAGAACCACTTACACATGTAGGGGTAGGTTAGGGGTTAGGTTAGGTTAGGTGTAAGGGTAAGGTTATGGGTAGAGGTGGGGTTATGGGTTAAGGGTAGGATTAGGGGTAGGAGTAGGGTATGGGGTTATGGGTAGGGTTAGGGTTAGGGTTAGAGTCCTGTCATCATTCCCACGATTTTCCCTCCCTTTTCCTGTTATGCCACTTTTCAGAAATCTGAAGCACCTCGGCACTTCCGAAATTCAGCAGTTTGGACATTCGGAAGCATCCGAATGTCCGAATTGCCTAAATTTGGCAGAATTTACATTTGGAACCAAACAAATTGCACATGTCTAGTTGATACCATTATTTCAACGCAGCATCTAATGTTAGTGTTAGTATTAGTTGTATGTCCTCAGATCAAGCCCTGTTTTACAGGATGGAGGAAGGAATATTTACATGCCACTTGGATGCTTCGTAGTACAAAAGGACTAAAACTACAGAAACTACAATAGACAGAAACTACAATGGTTTGCCTCTCTCAGACACAGAATATGAAATTTCATTAAGAGAGACTGCTGAGGGAAAATAACAAAGCAATGTCAAATAGACTTGGAAGTGGAGTTTGAGGAAGGTGTTGTTGTTTAATTAGTGTTTAAATACAGAAATGTCCTGTAATGTTGTGCTGATTGCAAAACATTGTTTAAGGATAAGGTTGTGCTATTGTCAAATGTCCATTGTCAAAACAAATGCAATCACTTTATCCATTCAACTTCCCATTACTGGTTTTGCAGTTTTTTGGTTTAATATGTTGTAATAGTAATAAAATAATAATCATGGACATATAAATATGTTTGGATAATTCTTATAATGGAGATATAAGGTATGTGTTTAATAGTTTTGCAGCATGGAGAAACTAAAATATTTTACCTGAAACCACCAAACTTCCTAATGTGTAGATTCTCAATAGCAGGCGACAAACATTTGGAATGGAAGCCATTTGAAGGTCCATTTACCTGAAAAGAAAATGTCCAAAATGTACAAACAAATGTATAAACAAATGATTATGCTTTTCAATCAGAATTATGTAGATTTATCTAATGTAGAAATTAATGAAGCGTGTGTTTCTTGTTTGTAAATTATACAATATATATATTAATATATAATAGTGCAAAAAAACAGTAATAAGTATAAAAACTAGTTATATTTGTAAAAAAACATCGAAAATTGACATTGACAATCATGTCAATGTAATTATCTGAAAAGTACTTTTGTTTTAAAGTATATATCTTAAATAACCTATTTAATCAAGTGGATAGTTTCACTAGTGCTTTAATATTGTTAGTTATGTATCTCCCCTATTACCAATTACTTGTGTGATTCAAATACATTTTAATCATATTTATTGTCTTCATTTTGTAATACATGTACTTGTGATGCATATTTACACTGTAATAAGGGTACAATTAATACCAGTGGGACCTATGTATTATTGGCAGTAAACCCTGTTCCCATTCTAATCCTAGTTTGTAATGTTATCAGCACAACAATCTGGTGTCCAGATTTATCAAGTAAATTGATCTCAAGTAAAATTTATGTATTTGTATCCTAGTGCAAAGAACTTCCTCACCGGCCTACAGGCACTGACATGCGGCCAGCTGGGGAGGGAGACTGGAGAGGAGGACCCGGGGAATCCTGTGACCGTGAACTCACCACTACGACCACCAGTGATTCACCTCCACTACAATCACCAGGAATCCAAGGGATTCACCTCTATGTCCCCCCCTCCGAGGAAAAGGTAAGAAGGGAGGGGGGATATAAGATATAGATTTTTTTTTAAATAAAAAACAAACATATTTATGTATTACTTTCATCTTCCCCCCACTGATCACCAAACACACACATACTAGCTACACCCTTCACACACTTCACTCCTAACACACTGCACCCTTCACACACACTGCACCCTTCACACACACTGCACCCTTCACACATTCACACACATAGCCACAGCACCTTTCATACACACAGCACGTTCATACACACAGCACCTCTCATACACACTGCACCTTTCATGCACACACTGCATCCCTCAAACACACACACATGCGCACCTCTCACACACAGCCTCACACTGCACCCCTCACACACACACTGCACTAATTCCCCCCCTGCATACCAAACACACATACACACACTGCACTCCTCACACTCTGCACCCTTCACACACACACACAAACTGCACTCGCACGCAGAAGTCTTCACATAGACACACACACACTGCACCTTTCACATACACACTGCACTCCTCCCCACTGCACACCAAACAGACACTTAATACACCCTTCACACACTGCGCCCTTTACACACACACACACACACACACAAACTGCACTCACACAATGCATTCTTCACACGGACACAAATACACACTGCACCTTTCACATACAAACTGCACTCCTCCCCCCACTGCACACTATAGAGACACTAAATACACCCTTCACACACTGTGCCCTTACACACAAACACACACACACACAAACTGCACTCATACAATGCACTCTTCACACGGACACACACACATACTGCACCCCTCACACACACACACACACACACTTCCCCCACTGCACACCAAACACACACACTAACTACACCCTTCACACACTGCACCCTACATCCACACTCACATTGCACTCACACACTGCTCCCTTTACACAGGCACACACACTACACCTTTCATACACACATTGCACCATTCATACACATTGCGCCTTTCATACACACTGCGACTTTCACACACACACACTGCACCCCTCACACACACTGCAGCCTTCACACACACTGCACCCCTCACACACACACACACACACTGCACCCCTCACATACACACATACACACACACACATTGAACCCTTCAAGAGCATTGAAACAACTTGCTCACTTTGAGAGGGGGCGTACTTGTCATTGGTGATGACAAAACACCCCCTCTCTGGCACTGCCCCCTTCTCAGTTGGCCACTGTGACTCAAAAATGCCCAGGTCGAATTTCTTTCCCAGTCCTTCCCTGTTCCTGAGTATTTGCTTACATGTGCTACTAGGAAAGTAATGCCTGTCCTATCTGGGTCTCTGTGGTGTAACCAAAGCTACAGTCGCCCGGGAAAGAAATGTGCGCCCCCACCTACCTTGAAACCCTCCCCCACCTCCCCCCTCTCTCCTCCCTTACTTCCCCCTTAGTGCCATTCACCCTGTCACTCTAGTTTTTTAGTTAATTCAACATATGTAAAGACAATAGTATTTGTCAATAAAGAGCATTAATTTCTTTATGAATAAACACTTATTAATGCAATAGAAAAAAAATACTGGTGACAAATGTAAGCATGTTTTGTGTGTTTGAATGTATTTGTGTGTAGTGTTGGCATTTGAATGCCGTTGTATGTTTGTATGTACTATTGCTATTTAAAAGCAGTGATGCACTTGTGTTTAGTGCTTGTGTTTGAATGTGTTTGTGTGTAGAGTTGGTGTTTCATTGTTGGGATGTATGTACATACACTGCCCCGCAAATACACACTGAAATACACACAGACACACACATTGACACATACACTGACAAGCATGTACACACTGACTCATACACACATAGATACACACCGACTCATACACACACTAAAACACACAGATACGCACTAACACACAGATATACAGATGTACACATACAGACACAAATGCACACATGTACACACACTGGCATACAGGCACACACATATAACACATATACATAAATGACACATACACACACAGACAAACACAGCTAACACATACACACACATATTACACATACACACAGATAACCCATACACGCACAGATAACACATACACACGTATACACACATATAGACATTTACAAAAAAAGATTACAATTTACAGATTTTTAGCCACCCTTCTACTTTCATACCTTTTTGGTGCAGGGACTTCCCTCGGGTCCATTAGCATCTGGTTGGGTCTGATAGGAGTCAGGTTCAGACTCTCCCTTCTCTCTGGTCCTCGCCTCTCTTACTCTCATGTGCGGCTGGGGGAAGTGCAATGTACTCACTTGCGCCCAGTACCTGACTGGGCCACTGATCAACAATGACTGTCGGGTGGCCCTAAGTGCATGATGGGCAACTCGATGGGCCCATTCAGCTTGTTCCCCCTGATTTTAGCATTATGGGCAGCCGCACCGCCACTCCACCCGGTAGTAACGTCATAGTTGAGTCAAGTAGATTTAAAATCTATGTTAGCTCATTCTTTGTCTTTGTCAGGTTTATTTACTTAAATGAGAAATGTAAGGAATTTAGATTTTATTTACCAAGTGAATTCCAGTTCAGCTACATATGCATTACTTTGATATTCTCTTTGAATTCCTTTAAATTCCAGTCACTCTTACTTTAGTGATTATCCCTGTTTGTCTTTTCAGTTTTGTATTGAATATCTGATATTCTTATTCTCATATTTTACTATGTTGGGGTTTGCTGATTTATTCCAAGTTGACTCCAAGCGAATTCTTTTCATTTTGAAGTTTGACATGGTGTTTCTTGGTTTCCTTTTTCTCATTGTCTCTCATCTTGACCAGATGAGTCTGCGTTATACTATTTGTTGCCCAGCAATATGTCTCATTTTTGGACTACTTCATTATCTTATATGTATGATTTTAAATAATATATTTACTAATGTTTATCATTAGATGATGGGGGAGGTCTTTTTTTTGTAGTAGTATCATAAAGTATCAATAAACTGGAGCCCATACATCCCAACTAGGGAGATTACCCATTTTGGGCCTGCATTGTACTGCCCCTATTTTCTTGGAGCTCCATATTGTTGGTGTACCTGAGTGCACAACAGCTCCACCACAATAATACTTACATTAGGCCACACCTAACATGGGCTGTAAAATACCTTTATATGTTCAAAGTTCAGGTAGTCTGGGATTTTAGACCCAATAACAATGCTAATAAAAACTAGAGCTATAAAATGTTTTAAATACCATTATGACTGCGCCCCGGTGCACAAAGCAAGGCCCATAAAGACCTGGTTGGATGAGTTCAATTTGGAATTTGACTGGTATACTTTGCTCAGCTGTTACTGTGAAGTCATATGTAAAAGTAGCAAATATCATGTTAAGAGCCTTAATGATAATATATATCCATATAGTTATGCAAACCAGTATAATCCAACTGATATATTAGATACGTTTGCTGTCTGATAATCGAAGGGTTGTGGGTATTTAGTTAACATAATTAATTCTTCACTAATGTAATTCATATTTTGCAGTATATTTAAATAGGGAACAGGTATGTAACTGCTGAATAAATCACAACAACGTTTATAGCTCCTACTCAATGGTCTCACTATCACCTTAACCAGGATTGGGACGTCGAAGGGTAAGAAAGTGGGAAGCCTTGCTGCCTAGCCTACTCACCCTACCATTTTCCGTGCTGTTGGATAGAGTTTAGATAGAAAATAGGGTACCTGCTCAATTTTCCATCATTTACTGGTGATGGTTGAAAGGTTAATGTAATCTGAACTAGTGCATACTATCTTGTCCAAACACTCTTCAACCCATCTTCTGGTCTGTGAGTGTATATTGTAAATATATATATATATATATATATATATATATATATATATATATATATATAGGAGGAATCTTCACAATGGTTTCTATTTCCTCTCATTCTTTGGTGGTAGATGTGGGATAAACCCAATCAAGCTGCAATGATCATTATGACTGGAAGATAGTATGACCCTCAGGGCTGAACTGGGACACAAATTCAAAGGCAGTTAAAGACAGAGCCGCCCAAAAAGAAGGGAGGGACCAAAAGGGGGGGAGTGTTATGCCACCCCAAAATTAGGATGTTAGTTTAATTCCTCCAGGGCATCCCACATGCAGAACACTGGTAAAGTGGTTTTAGATGGGAAAATGCCCGTTTTTGTTTATGTGCAGCACAAACAAATTTAAAGATATGCATGTGTTGTTTCCTAGCGACTTGTCTCTGGTGCCTGCAACTGGGACAGGGCTGGAAAAGGGTATTGAGCAAAATGTATTTTTATATGTTTGGAGGCTGCTTCTGTGATTAAATGTGTATAGAAGAGGCTGTTTGTGGTGCAGTGTATGTGTAAAGGGATCTGTTTGTAGTGTACTATTGATACCGGAGAAACTGACGGAAGCAAAGCACAGAGAGATGGACACAGGTTTCTTCAGGAAGGAAGAGATTCTTTATTGGATCACCGATCGGGACTCAGAGGGACTTATGTCACCAAAATACAACAAGATCTGAGCCCAGAACTGACTGTGTAAATGCATGATATAGACATATAGCTCCTCCTATAGTTAACTCTACCCACATATACTCTTTACACAATCAGCTGAACAAAGCCTAACTTCCCTCACCTGTTAGACCACATGGCTCACCCAGAACAATGGAGGAGGGGGAAGTGTTTTCAGTTTCTGCATTCCTGCATTTGCTCAATACAGTGTTGATTGTATCTTAGCTATGTGTAACTGATACACCAACATTTACACATATGCCACATGGCACTCTTGTCCTAGTAAATTTATTTTTACTGAGATTCCACCACATTCCCCCCTTTTGATGCTTCTGATATTTCACAATTCCAGATGCATCACTTAACCATAGTTTGCTTACACCTCAGGTTGCCATGAATCAGAACAGACCTCGTAAGCATCTTAGCATCATTACAAATTCCTTCAGCACTCCTCATTCTGAATATATTCTCTCTGGGCTAAGGGTTCATACTTGCAAACAGCCATTACATGCGCAGCTGGTTTCCTTTCTGTTGTGCTCTCTATGACACTCTGTATGGACCTAATTACCAATGGAACCAAACATGGTAGAAAGAGACACACTATAATCAACATGACTCCTCCTTCCAATGTCTTGATCCCTCCAAGCTGTTCGTACCTACTTCCAAACCAACTACTAGAATTGTACCCGTTCCAGGCTTAAGTCGGTACATGCGTCAGTTTAGCCATGTGGCTTGTGAGATCAGCCACTGCCTGCCCTTCATCATCTATGTGCAGACAACAGTTGCTGAGATTGAACTTTCCACATACACCTCCTTCTATTTGCACTGGAAGTGAATGGAGGACTTTATCAACAGCCCAACTGGTTTACCTGGTAAGAAGGCTATGTGCTTTACAGAGGAATCCATAATTGCCTAATGGTAGAATGAGGCTTGAATCCCTGTATTAGAATACAATAACACTTCATGGGCATACAGTTTGGCTGTTAACCAGTTCCCTCACATATTACATCCTTCCTATTGGCAATGAAGCGCGCTAAGGTAGCCAGTGCCACTCATTATCTTCCCATTCAAGGATGCTAGCTTCTTTTTATGATTCACATCATAAACTTTAACTCCCAAGGTCTCTCCTGTTTCAATTGGCAACAAGAAGAAGGATGGTTTGAGCATACCCAACACACATGCCCCTTCCCAGTCCTGTGGTAACTCCGAATAGGCTTTCTTACCACAGATCCAGTACAAATTTGCTGGGGCTCTCCAGTTAGATGTGATGGATAAATCAAACCACACATCCTTTAAATTGGTATAAATTGCAAACGGATTAGGTGGTTCTGAGACATTTGAAGCCGACCACCAAGTTGTATTCTTTGTATCATCCTCATAAGCTTTTTGCCCTAGACAAGTTAATTCTCCTACAGATGTGTTAAACATTATTCCTTTTCTTGCTATGCAAACATAACCTATGATGGAGGTCTTTAATCTCCACTCAGATTTACCTCTAACACTCATCTGATAATCGGCTTGTGAGGATATTAATTGGTCAACTGCCTCAGAACCGGACATTACCTCCTTTGCTTCCCAAGGCCATTGGTCTCCCATGTTAGTATCTCCACACACATAGCAGTTGGTAACATTAAGACTACCGGCAATACTCTCAGCTAAATCTATGAACAGGTTTTTAGCGTTATGGGGGATCTTATTATCTATACTCATCTCTTCATAAAACGAATGGAATACCTGATGAGTTTGGGAGGTTACCGTATCAGTCTCTATCCCTATAAACAATACTGTCCCAGGATCTAAACCCGTCCCATATATTTGAAACCCAAATAAATTACCATATTTATCTAAGAACTTGTCGGGGTTATTTATAAGTATATGGATTGGATTGCATTCCATAGACTTACAGTATGGATTGGTAGACAACTTAGTCACAATCATATCCTTGTCTGCTGTCTGTCCCCAAGTTGCCCACCCCACACAAGACCAATATGGGCAAAAATTATATTCTCTATTTGGGCATCTCGGACTCACATACTTATTTTTACTACTGGGACAAATATATTTATCATTAGACCCATATGTTCTCTCCCATCTAAGATCCCCACATACATTCCACGGCTTTCTACCACTTGATATCGCCTTGCATGCATCAAATAGCAGAACACCCGAAGAATGTACGGATTCTAACACCGTTTTGTTTATTAGGGTCCCCTGAGGATCTCCATTCCTGAGAATCAACCAAATTGTACGGGGTTGATACTCTGGACTGAAGCACTTAGGTTCTCCTACTCCTAAATGGCACACACTATATTCTATATTTATGTATCTACATCTTGATACATCTCCGTTACATTCATATTGTGAATGCCAAATTAGGGTCTGGGAAATATGGTTACCTGTTCTTGTAGTCTTAATGCATACCTCACAGCTAGGAGTGTCGGTACCTCTACCTTCCTGAATATAAAAAGACACAAAAATATACATTATCAAAAGCACTTCTTTCGACGTCTTCATCCTCAGTCTTCGTCCGTGCGATGGCACCTCAGCTTCCAGGCTGTAAGGGCTGCAGGGAATGGAGTTCTGCTCTTCTTCACAGAGGTCCCTTCGAGACACCCTGGCTATAATACGTGGGTGAGTGGTCAGGCTTTATTATGGCCGTCAAAAACACTCACTTGTAGATCTTTGTTGATGTTCCCTTTTAACAATATTATCTTCGCAAAAAACACTTTTAATCCAACTCGGTCACACGCTTCAACTGGATCTTGCAAGGATTCTCTGGATCTATGGTAGCTTGTCAGGAATCTGCCGCTGGTTTTTTTACCCTAGAGTGATGAATCCACTGAGTCACTTCTACAACCTTTACAACTGTTGGGGTAGATAAAAGAACAACATAGGGACCTCTCCACTTGGAACCTAATGGAACAGTGTTCCATTTTTTTATCCACACTTGATCCCCTGGATGGTAAGAATGAACAGGTGGATAAATATTCACAGGTAATCTATCTTGTACCCATTTCTGTACCTCCTCCATAGTTTTACCCAACTCTACAACCTGCTGCCGGGTAATTCCTTCTCCCAACTGACTCAAATCCCCCCTTAAGTTACCAAGTATGGAAGGTGGATGCCCATACATAATTTTTCAGCAGTACCCCAGAAAAAAAAAAAAGCATCTTTGAGGTCTAGGAAGGTATAGTAGGTTGCCCCACCTGGTATTAAAGCAAGCAGATTATAGGGGATGGGTACCACTGGGTGTATATTGACTACTGCATTATAAACTGCGTTTAGATCTTGTACAGGATGATACTCATCTGATCCCGACTTCTGAACAGGTAATAATGGAGTGTTCCAAGGGGAGGTACAGAATTTTAGGATGTCATACTTTACACACTTATCCACATAGGTTTGTATATTTTCCTTAGCCCTCTATAATATATGGTACTAACTAAGGCTAACAGGATATGCTCCAAGCTTTGATTCAATGTGTATTGGTGGAATATTGAGAGCAAGTCCTGGAGGATTATTCTCTGTCCATATTCTTGAAATGTCAAATAAGGATTCATCACTCTTAGGGTCTGTATTTGTTATTATAGAGTAGAAGTGCCATTCTTCTTCCCTTTGCACCGATACTGATATTATGCCTGGTGATCTATTAAACTTCAGAGACGTTGATCCGTTGGGTTTAAAAGTTATCTGGGCTTGAAGCTTTGATAATAGATCTCGTCCTAGAAGCTGAACTGGACACTCCAGCATATATAGGAACTGGTGCTTAACAAAATGGCCTCCTAGAATACAAGTATGACTCCTGAGAATTGGTCTAGCAGCGCTTTTCCCAGTAGCTCCTATCATAATTATAGTCTTCCTGAAGGAGGAGCAACTAGGTTAGTTACCACAGAGTACTCAGCACCAGTGTCAATCATGAAAGAGCTCCTCTTTCCCTCTATTGATACATCGACCATAGGCTGCACTCGGCTAAAGGGGGATGGAGCCCAGTCGGTATCAATAGTCGTCCATGACAGTGTCAGCCAGACCGACAAAATCTCTATCTTCTCTATCCCTTAATCTCTAGGTAGGGGAATAGTATCTACTTCCCTGAACACCTCCTCTGTTACTACTGTCATTCCCTCCAAGACTTTCTCTATAGCCACCTCTGTAACCATCTCGTAACCTTCTCTCTTGTCTTATCTATAACTTGCTTTATATTCCCTCTGTGGGCAGTCACTTTTCCAATATCCTTCCTCTCTACAATACGCACAGTGATTCCTACTTCCTCCCTTACTCAGGCTATTCTCAACTCCTCTATTCACCTCCCTTCCCTGTCTCTCTACACTTATGATAGCTACAGCTAGCATATCTGCCTTCATCCTCATTTTACGTTCTTCCTCCTGCTTTGTTTCAATCTCCCTGTTCATATACACCTGAACTGTGATATGGACATTCCTACAAATCCCTTTAACTTTAGCAATTTTCTTTTGATATCACCTTGGGTCTGGCTGACAAATGCTGAGTTGTTCATTCGAGAGTTCTCAGGGGCCTCTGGATTAAAAGGAGTATATAATCTATATGACTCCAGCAATCTCTCATAGAAAGCACTAGGTGACTCGTCTGCTTTCGTAAAGGAATTATGGGTCTTCCGATTAAACATATCAGTCATGGTGAACGGGACATAAACAAATACAGGGTCTGACAACTGTAATTGACCATTAATATCAATGTGTGGGGGACCAGGGGTAAGCTGCAGTGGCATTTGTAAATGTCAAAGTTGGAGGGCACCGGTCATTTGTCAGGTTAGGGTGGGACTTAGATAGGGTTGTTTAGTCATAGGTTCCGGTCGGGGAGTGGTGAGGTAGGTGGAAATGGATAAATTAATTTTACTGGTCAGTAACTCGGTTAACAAAATGTTTCGGACAGGGCTAGGAGGAGCCTGACCAGTAACCAAAAATGGTTAAAGTGTATTCCAGCGTCCTATACCATTGACCATTTCATCCAGTTGTATTTCAAAACTAATTTACTGTTACTAAAGGCACACAAGGCTCAGTAATTATAGTGTTATGTCAGTGGTTATGGTGTCTTCAGTGATTATGGTATTATCAGTGGTTATGGTATTATCAGTGGTTATGGTATTATCAGTGGTTATGGTGTTTTCAGTAGTTATGGTGTTTTCAGTGGTTATGGTGTTTTCAGTGGTTATGGTATTATCAGTGGTTAGGGTGTTTTCAGTGGTTATGGTATTATCAGTGGTTATGGTATTATCAGTGGTTATGGTGTTTTCAGTGGTTATGGTATTATCAGTGGTTATGGTGTTTTCAGTGGTTATGGTGTTTTCAGTAGTTATGGTGTTTTCAGTAGTTATGGTGTTTTCAGTGGTTATGGTGTTTTCAGTGGTTATGGCGTTTTCAGTGGTTATGGTGTTTTGTAATTGCTGAGAATTATCTGATTTCAGTGGATTCAGTTACTGTTATTAAGAATTCTCCTCACAATTTTGACTGAGAATAATAAAACTGAATACAAAGAACCAGTTGGGGGGGTAGGTAGGCACAGAAAAAGGAGGGGACAGGCATCTGAGAGCCAGAGACAATTAGAGCACAGGGGGACATACCAGCTGCACCAGTTTTTGCTAAAGAATTTAGTTGAGGGATGGTCAGATGGGTCAGATTCCATTGGGGATGGACAGACCAGTTTTGATAACCATCTAGTAACACAAACTGTGTTAACAGTCAAAAACTGGTCATTCTCTACTATATAAGGTAGTCCCCAAAATCACACACATTATATCCCTTTTTAAAGTTATTTAGCATACATTCTAAGGGATCAACAATCTTTAAATTCCGGCGCTGCCATACTTAGCAACTAATTCAAAGAAACACAACAAACACACCTACAACAGTCACATTTGTTTCCCTGGCAACAGCACCATGTGGCACAGTTACTAGGTCAAACTCATACAACAAAACATACAGGGAATTCCCGTACACACACAGCTGTTACACCAGTCACTAAGTAACTAATACTGTGCTCTTTGGCGAAACTATACAGTCACCGACGCTATAATTCCCTATATCTGAATTACCCGTCTATAACATACCCCAGTAACATCGTCTTTACAAACAGTAGTTATAGTACGGTTAGCATTGGTTAGAGTACAATTTAAAGTCACAGTTCAATTAGTAGTGGTTATGGTGTTAAACATACAACATAGACAACAGTTATTAGTAGTTATTTACAATATCAGTAGTTATTATACATGGTTATGGTACCGTGCGCTATAATACAGTTACACACTATTCACACTCTCGCTAGACGGCAGAGCTCGCGCTATCTAACAAGATATACACTTTACTAAACAATCTTTAACACATTTACAATCCCAACTAAACTATTGGCCAGTACCTTGAATGGACTACCTAAAACTATATACACCCGTTTTGGTTAGCCACACTGCCCAAGCACCACATATAGCGAACTAGAGGACCGAATTTACACAGACGCCTCTTAGTCTATTACTCTATCAAAAATCTAGTGGGTTCCAAATTTACACGCCTTCCCACTTAGCCAAGATAGGTTGAGAGCTAGCGAACCGAATTTACACAGACGCCGCTTAGTCTCCCGGTCCCTCCGACCTAGCGAACGTAATATACACCCTAGAACGCTAGTCTAGACAAGACACCGGTGTCCGGCTAGGGCTATTTACACAGGACCCCGCCTGACTCCAAACCAAATCAAACGGTCTTACTAAAGAGCGTTCGATTGAGCGGTGCGCCTTCGCTCCTTCCCTCCGACAGAGGGGGCAGATTCCATACACAGATTTAAACCCCTTTTGGGCCTACCGCACAATCGGTATACCCCTAGTGGGTCTGCCGTCTAAAACAGCTGACGGAAGCAAAGCACAGAGAGATGGACACAGGTTTCTTCAGGAAGGAAGAGATTCTTTATTGGATCACCGATCGGGACTCAGGGGGACTTATGTCACCAAAATACAACAAGAACTGAGCCCAGAACTGACTGTGTAAATGCATGATATAGACATATAGCTCCTCCTATAGTTAACTCTACCCACATATACTCTTTACACAATCAGCTGAACAAAGCCTAACTTCCCTCACCTGTTAGACCACATGGCTCACCCAGAACAATGGAGGAGGGGGAAGTGTTTTCAGTTTCTGCATTCCTGCATTTGCTCAATAGAGTGTTGATTGTATCTTAGCTATGTGTAACTGATACACCAACATTTACACATATGCCACATGGCACTCTTGTCCTAGTAAATTTATTTTTACTGAGATTCCACCACACTATGTGTGGCTGGGGGCTTTAGACTGTGTGTGTTTCTGGGCTGTAAACTGTGTGTGCATATTTATATAGTGGCTGTAGAAATTGTGAGTTTTATAGGACCTGCATAGTGCGTGTTTTTAATGGTTAATGTGTGTATCAAGGAGCTGCAGTATGTATGTGTGTATAGGATTTCCATTGTTTGTGTATCTCTCTAGTGTGTTATATAAATGTCTAGGTTTTGTAGTGCACATGTGTGCATAGGTACTGTGTGTATAGGGGGTATGTGCATACGGGATGTAGTGGGAGTATAAAGTGTGTGTTACTAAAATAAGGCATAGTATGCGTATCAGAGGTAATTATCTGTATAGGGGATATGGTGTGTGTTTAAGGAGTAGAGGGTGTTTATAGAGGTTATAGACGGTGTATAGGGTGTGTACAGATGGTATAGAAAGAAAGTGTGTGAGTGGGCCTTTCACAAACTGACAGGAAGGTCAAAAGAACTCCTTACACAGCCCTGCGCTCCATAACTTCACAGAGAGAGCATTGTGTTATGTTCCAATATCAGGTACAGACCACTTTCTAGATGACTCATAGCAATGGAGCCACAAGGACACCCTTAAAGTGATCTGCACCCTTTACTAGTGCAGGTTAGGGAGCTCCCCACTGGACCACAGGAGAAGATATCAGGAGGTGGGGAGAACATACACACACACAGAAAACACTCAAATACCCCCCATGTGCTCACAATTCAGTCACCATACAACTCTCAACCAGCACACACAGACAACCTCAGCCTTCCTCATACAACTCTCAATCACTTTCACACACTCTCCAACCCCATACACACATCACTTACAGAAACAGAGTATAGGGCTCTAAGAAGGGGGTCCCAATCCTGCACCTTTACTAGGAGATATATCATTTCCAAGTGTACTATAAGAAGGATTTGTGTATGTTAGGTTAGGGTGCAACATTTACCCGGGGTAATACAATACCTTCTAATAATTTATATAATAAAAACATGTCAGTCTGTGTATCAGAAAGCATGGTATTTTAAAATGTATTTTATTCCATTAATCTCCCCATACAGTTTACATTCTCAATTCTCACATAACGGTCTATGCTAGGAAGAGAATGGGAAATGTTTATAAATCTCTATTCGCTGAAACATAAAGTAGCAAAAAACCAAAATGTGTAAAATATTATTATTAATCTTCTTCCATTAGGTACTTACATTTTTTGTCACTGCTATTCCACTTGTTGCATCTTCATCAACCTGCTAGAAACCTGAAGCTGAGCAAAGGTAACTTTTCATAGTCTTTACATAGATACATTAGACCTTTGTTACTGTAATAAACAGAGGTAGCAAAGGGCATGTAATGTTTTTTTTTTCTAGACTGTTTCCTGGTTCTCAAGCAAAACATGTACATATTAACTTTATTATTATTATTATTATTATTGTCATTATTGTTGTTGCTAGCATGATGCAAAGATATATATATATATATTTTTTTTTTATTCCAAAAATGTTTTTTAACCACTTCAGTGTGCTTCATTTGCATCTCAATGAAGTGGTCTGGGTGCAGTGTCCTTCTCTTTTTAACCCTGCAAAATAAAAAACATTTCCGTATTTTTAGAAACTGCAGTATTTACATTGTAGGGTTAAATCTACCTCTACCTCTGTCAGTATTATAACCACTAGAGGGACGTCCGCTGTACTGACCAAGTAAAACAGTGACACTGAAGCACCCATAGTAAAGCATGAGTCGCAGCAAGAGTCGATGTTTTCCTGTGCGGAAGTTTAAATGCGCAGATGGCTCTTTCCGTACATGCATAGAATGTCCCCAATGCCCCTCTGTGAGGCTATGACTCCTCTGACATGTCACAGGAGATAGAAAGGTCAGCAGGTAGCTGGGGGGAGACCTTAATATAAATAGGGACAGTGACACTATAGTGTTTAGAATACAGGTTGATATTCCTAATGCAACGGTGTTCCTTTAAGGACACAATACATTTTGGCATTTCAACCATAATTTCCATCATTCTCATTTTTTTGCACCAACACATTTATAAACCATTTTAAAGGACAAAACGTTGATGTGACATATAAGTATATACATTTTCATTTATTATAACAAAAAATAAAAAAATGCAGAAAAACTAATTTTTCACAGATTTGGCAGCAATAATGCGTATGCAATTAGTGCATCTTAAAGGGCCACTCCAAACTTCAAAAGCAATTCAACTTGCTTTATGCATTAGGAGTAATCTGTTTTAACCCCAGTTTATAAAAGTGTAGACTTTCAAGAATCAGCATTTTTATAAACTATGGAACACCCCCTACTTGTCAATCAAACAGTCAGGGAGGTTTGCTGCTACCGTCTGTTTGTTTTTGTGAACTAATGTAAGTGGCAGGCACACCCTACTTGAGCACATCTGCCTCCTCCCACACAGAATTCAGATCAATGAACGAAACGGTGCCAATTCAGAGGCTTTTCTACTGAGACTTAAAGTCTATTCCGGGGGAAAAAGAGGAGGGCGTGCAAAGGCTGCAGTTCATAAGAAATATATATTTGAAAATGTACCCTCAATGAATACATGAATAACAAAACCATGCATGTATTCATTGGGGCTATATCTATTAAACAGTAATCTCTTCTTTTTGGCCATTTGGACAGTGGAGTGTCCCTTTAATAAAAGTAATTCAAACTAAATTCATGTATATGTCCTGATTTACAGAGTACATCATATGTGTAGGATTTCAGATTATTTTTGATAGCCACAAAATACAAGAAGTGAAATAAAATTCTGTTGTGGAACAATTTTAGAATTTGGTATGTTTGTATTCATGGTTTAATAGGCATCACAGAAAACACAAAAGAACATATTTATATAACGTAGACATCACATCGTATATACCTAAGGGTATTTTGACACTTTTTATGTAGCCATTTAACTGCAAATCTACTATTTGTGAAAATAGACATTACACGGAATCGCATATGGCTTATATTGGGCCTATCTGCCATTTTATCACCAGTCTATGTCAAAATTAATGGTAAAATATTTTTTGTGTGTTTTTTACATACACATTGCAGTTTTGGTGGGCATTTTTTAAATCTGATATGTGCCTCAATGATCGAACACCCAAATCAAGCTCAGCTAACTCATCTGAGTAAAACAATGTTCCCAGTGTATGCATTTGCCACTATCTTGTGAAATTATAGTGCCATTTAAAAGACCTGACTCGGTTGGTACAGTAAGATTTTTGATATATGGATTTGTTGAGCCTATGTCCTATTTTGGGGCATTGAGACAGATTGTTTAAATTAAACCATAAATGCAAACCATTTGGAGAATGTCGAATGGCATCTTTTGAGCCTTTTTTCACTAATTTCTTTCAAAGTTAATAGTATTACTTTATTTTTTGGGGGGGGTGGGGGGGAAGGGCTAGTTCTGTTTTTTACATCTCCAGTGTAATTTAGTGGCTTATTTTATAAATGTTATATGTGCCATAGTGATTAAAATCAGTAAACTGAGTTTAGCTGAGTACAGAATTGCCATTCGCATACGCTTTTCAAAAAAACTGGCGAAATGAAGTTGGGACTCTGGTGCATTTTGGTTAAATATAGTAGAGAGGGACCCCACTCAGCCAAAAGTCATAGTTGGTGCACTCAGACAGGGAGATGGCAAGCTCTCCAGGGCCGATCCTAGGGGTGTGCGGACCGCCTAGGTGCTCTGCAGATAGACAAGGTGTTCAGTACTAGGCTTTATCCCCTAAAGTAGATATCCCCTCTTGTTAGTCCCTAAGGAGAATAGGAGTGTCCTTCCTGACAGGGAGGGGTCAAAGCTGATAACAGCGGTGTATATACCGAGAATCTGGCAAGGCATTTGCCTTGGACGGCACTTTCAGGGGGTGGCAAAAAAAGCGGCCCCCAAACGCCCTGGCAAATGCCTTGCCAGTCTCTTGTCCTTGGGGGCTCAGGAGCTGTTCGTGTGGCAACCTCTGCCCCCCCCCCCCCCCCGAGGCTGGCATGGGCTGATGTGGGAGGCGGGCGGCGAGGGAGCGTGCACCGCAGTGAAGCCGGAGCCGAAATATGACGTCACTCCGGCTCTGGCATCACTAAGAGGCACGCGAGGGAGCTGAACAGAAGGATCATTGTTACCTCGCCACCTCCACTATGAACCTGCCTGCCCGCCAGGGCCGAATTAACATAGGGGATGATGGAGCTCCAGGCCCATGGTATAGGGCCATTTAAAAAATATTTTTTTTTTTTTGCACACTACTCTTAGGTTTGCCACCTGACTGGTATTTTAAGGCACAGCCGGTATTTGAGGCTGCCTGGCCGTGACAGTATTGCAGTAATGCCGGCAATACAAATGCAAATATTTTTCTCAGTATAAACGGAGATTACTCTGCAATTCCAGCACCAGCCAGTAGGGGTCACTGTGTGTGGAGAGAGGCAAGAATAGGAAGTTACAGCATATCCCTCCCTGCCTCTCTCTACTCACTGATCCGTGGGGGAGCAGCTACACAGCACAGAGAGTCCAGACAGCAGCTCCCAGCCTGCAGAGACAGACTACAGCTCAGGTATATGAAGCATGGGGGGGAAAGGCAGCAGGGAGACATGGGGACACTGAGACACTTGGGGACACTGAGACACTTGGGGACACTGGGAAACATGGGGACACGGAGACACTAGGGGACACTGTGAGACATAGGGATGCTGAGACACATGGGGATGCTGTGAGACACTGAGACACTAGGGACACAGTGTCTCCATGTCTCCCATCCAGTGTCCTTAGTGTCTTAGTGTCCCCATGGCTCCCAGTGCCCCCTAGTCACCCAGTGTCTGTGTCCCCATGTCTCTCGGTGTCCGCATGTCTCTCGGTGTCCCCATGTCTCCCAGTGTCCCCAAATGCCTGTGTCCCCATGTCTCCCAGTGTCCACATGTCTCCCAGCTGGTGTCTCAGTGTCCCCATGTCTCTCAGCCAGTGTCCCTAGTGTCTCAGTGTCCCCATGTCTCCCAGTGTCTGTGTCCCCATGTCTTTCAGTGTCCCTAGTGTCTTAGTTTCCCCAAATATCTGTGTCCCCATGTCTCCCAGTGTCTGTGTCCCCATGTCTCTGTGTCCCTAGTGTCTGTGACCCCATTTATCCCAGTGTCCCCAAATGTCCCTAGTGTCCCATGTCTCCCAGTGTCCCCAAATGTCTGTGTCCCCATGTCTCCCAGTTTCCCCATGTCTATGTCCACAAGTGCCCCCATGCCTCCCAGCCAGTGTCCCTAGTGTCTCAGTGTACCCTAGTCTCCCAGTGTTTGTGTTCCCATGTCTTTCAGTGTCCCTAGTGTCTTAGTTTCCCCAAATATCGGTGTCCCCATGTCTCCCAGTGTCTGTGTCCCCATGTCTCTGTGTCCCTAGTGTCTGTGACCCCATTTCTCCCAGTGTCCCCAAATGTCCCAGTGTCCCCATGTCTCCCAGTGTCCCCATGTCTTCCAGTGTCCCCATGTCTCCCAGTGTCCCCATGTCTGTATCCACAAGTGCCCCCATGTCTCTGTGTCCCCTTGTATCCTAGTGACACAGGACACACTGAGACATGGGGACACTGGGAGAAATGGGGACAAAGACACTGGGAGACTAGGCGACATGGGGACACTGACATTGTGATGCATAGGGACAGTGATGCCAGATGGGCCTTCCAATTCTTTGGACAGACATGCCCCCTTTTTGGGCATGTTCGCCCTTTTGGCAGTTCTGATCACGTGATTCGCGTCAGTGGCCCACCCTTTTATCCCACCCATTGACGTCCTGCTTCACTGGACACTGCTGTTAGGAGGTATGGATTTACTTGAAAGATGAAAGCATAAATTAGATAAAGAGATTAGCACAGAGTATGTGTTTTCTTATTGCTGCATCCTTTGAGTTTCTCTCCAACACCAACTCCATAAGATACATTACGCTTGAGAGGTATGACTGTTTTAGTGTTTTTTCGGTCGATAAGAGTCTGTAATTAGGCCCCATCATAACTGTCAGCACCAGGCCCACTGGGCTGTTAATCTGGCCCTGCTGCCCGCATGCCTGCCAGCCCAGCCAGCAGCAACCCCACTGGACCCAAGTGAAGAAGCCACCATAATGTAAGCAAATAATAAAAATAAATTGTGAGTGTGCTAGTGTGTGTGTGTTTGTTAGTTTTTCTGTTAGTGAGAGTGTTAGTGTGTGTGTCTGTTGTTGAGTGTTAGTGTGTCTGTTAGGGAGAGTGTGTATCTGTTAGCGAATGTATACGAGTGTATATGTGTCTGTCAGTGAGTGTGTATGTGTGTTTGTCAGAGTGTGTCTGTCAGTGAGTGTGTGCATGTGTCTGACACTGAGTGAGTGTGTGTCTGTCAGTGAGTGTATGTGTATCTGTCAGTGAATGCGTGTGTCAGTTAGTGTGTCTGTCGGTGAATATGAGTGTGTGTCTGTTTGTCAGTGAGTGTGTATGTTTCAGTGAAAGTGTGTGTTGGTTAAACAGTTTGTGTGACAATGACAGTGTATCTGTTAGTGAGTGTATGTCAATGTATGCATCAATGAAGGTGTGTGCCTGTTAGGCAAAGAGCGTGTTGATTTTTAACAGGAAGTGACATTTAGAAGGAGGAGGGCTACCTGAGTTTTGTCATGCTTAGGGCAGCACAAAACCAGAATACATCACTGGCTGATAACCCAGCTTATCTTTAGAACACTTGAGCGATCTGCACCCACCAGGATTGAGCTCCCTAAAGTCATTTCCAATAATTCAAAATAGACTGGTCACACAACAGATTCAATTCAGCACGAGGATTAAAAAAAAACTTTTCAGTTTCACTTTGAGACCTTTGTGAAGTCTAAATAATCACACCATATATCCTTGCAAACACTGATAAGCCGTAACATGATCGTTTTGGAGTTGTTCTGACCAGTTGTCTAGCCTTCACTATTTGGCTCTATTCAAAGTCACTCAGATCTTTTTACTTGTCCATTTTTCCTGCTACCAACACATAAAATTCTAATATTGACTGTTCATTTTCTGCCTAAGGTATCCTAACCCTTGACAGGTGCAATTCTAACGATTTAATCCATCTTCACTTCACTTCAACTGTCAGTTGTTTTAATGTCGAGACTGATCAGTGTATATAGCACAGCCAATTAATAAATAGTTCAATAAACAGTGTACATGCCATACATACGTGTGTATAATTAATTCATAATATTTGTTTTAAATGTCATGTGTGCCACTACAATAAAACTCCCCAAACTGTATTCTGGAAATGTTGCTAAGTAAATTTTTACAAAGTTTCAATCATAATCCTAAACCTAATCAGAAACCTAACCATAATTCTTACCTTAATCCTAACCCTAACCCTAATCCTAAACATAACCCTAGCAGTCGTGTAAGAAGGATTCCCTCTATTTATGACAGCAGATGGATCCCGTTGCTGTTTTCAGCAGAGGAATTCCCTTGCCAGTTGTAAATCTAACCCTAATTGTAATTCAAATCTCCTCAGACCCTGTGGGTCTCCCCTTATAGGAGGGAATCCCTGGTGATGTCAGAAATTATATCCCTGGGACTGTGGCTGATCCTGGAAATGAAGCCACAATAATTTGAAAAGTTACATGCATCGCTTAAATGGAGCACTGCATACAGATAATCAGTCAGCACGGGCCAGTAATTTTGACACCAGCTGACAGAGGGGAGTCATTCACAGTTACCAACAGGAAAACAGTCCTTGTTGGTAGAAAGGCACTGGACAGAATTATTCCGTCATGGGACCTGAAGGGAAAGACATCCATGACGGAATATTTCTGTCATTGGTCATCAAGGGGTCAAATTAGGAAGTAACATTATTTAATTATCTTGTTTTTTGGAAACAGGGAAATTGTAATTGCCTTTATTTGTATATTATTATTTCTTCTGGCTCATTGAAACATGAATATTTAATATTGTAGGAAGCAAATTGTAGAGGAAAATTGTTTAAGATTGTATTCCTCTTTCACTCTAGGCTATTCAGTAAAATGTAAATTGTCTAAAATACTTACAGGGTTATTCAATGAAACAGATTCTTAGATATTGATCTTTTTAATTTAATAAAAAGGGGAGTTACTAGGTTTGAAAGATCATTTAAAAATCATGATAAAATAATTGATTAATTTACCAAGGTAAAATATTATGGCTTGTCATATAATCATTACATGAAACCCCTTCTAAAAATAGCTATATACCATTCATTCAACCTTAAGGCCTAACAAGCGCTGTACATTTACATTGGGGACACCAAATCTTTAAATGCATTCTGTGTATTATGTACATCTATATTTATACACTCCACACCTACTGTATTAACCCCAATCCATGCTGTGTTAACTATCAATACAGCAATAAAACGCTGCACCCATGGAAATACCACACCGTGCTGTAAAATTTACTCAGATGTTTTGCATAATAAGATAAATCCATTTTTGCACAGAAAATAAATAAATATGTAAAAAAACGTAAGATCTTTTGTTATGAGTATCTTTATTTTTTTATTATACATTTAAAAAGAACGCTGTACGTATTGATAAAATATCCAGACTTTACTGATCAATTATGATTCACTTTTATTTTCTGGAAAAAAAAAAAATGTTTGCGGTTTTAAACAGTGGTATAGTACTCAGGGCCGGCCTTAGGGGTGAGCGAGCTGTGCGGCCGCGCAGGGCGCCATGGACCAGGGGGCGCCCTGTGGCTGACACAGCTCGCACTTTCTCCTAGTGACAGCCTGTGAAGGAGAGCTCAGAGCTCTCCCCTAATACAGGCTGCGCTGTGTAGCGTGGCCGCGCTCCGCCCCCCTGCCTCTTAATGCTGCCCTCACTGATAGTCCCCAGACTCCCCACTCGGATCTCAGTGAGAGAAAGGGGGCGGGGTTAAACGCCGATCGGAGGCGGAGCTACATGGGAAGCAGGGCGGAGCTACAGGCAGGCGATCCCTCTGGTAAGTTAGGGGAAGCAGGAAGGAGTTCCTGTTCCCCCATCTACCACCACACTGCCCCCTGCTCCCCCATCCACCCTAACCGTGCCCCCTGCTCCCCCCTACCCTAACTGTGCCCCCTGCTCCCCACCTACTCGAACTGTGCCCCCTGCTCCCCCCTACCCTAACTGTGCCCCCTGCTCCCCCCTACCCTAACTTTGCCCCCTGATCCCCATTCCCCACCTACTCTAACTGTGCCCCCTGCTCCCCACCTACTCTAACTGTGCCCCCTGCTCCCCCTACCCTAACTGTGCTCCCTGCTCCCCCCCTACCCTAACTGTGCTCCCTGCTCCCCCCTACCCTAACTGTGCCCCCTGCTCCCCACCTACTCTAACTGTGCCCCCTGCTTCCCCACCTACCCTAACTGTGCCCCCTGCCCACCACCTACCCTAACTGTGCCTCCTGCTCCCCACCTACCCTAACTGTGCCCCCTGCCCACCACCTACCCTAACTGTGCCTCCTGCTCCCCACCTACCCTAACTGTGCCCCCTGCTTCCCCACCTACCCTAACTGTGCCCATTGCTCCCCCACCTATCCACTGTGCCCTAGCTACCATAACTGTGCCCCTTGCTCTCCCACCTACCCACTGTGCCCCTTGCTCCCCCACCTACCCGCTGTGCCCCTTGCTCCTCAGCTACCATCACTGTGCTCCAGCTACCACCACTGTGCCCCTACTCTCCCAGCTGCCACCACTGTGCCTTCTCACCCCCAGCTAGCTTAACTGTGCCCCTGCTCCCCCAGCTACCCACTGTGCCCCTGCTTCCCCACCTAGCCTAACTGTGCCCCTGCTCCCCAGCTACCCACAGTGCCCCTGCTCCCCACCTAGCCTAACTGTGCCCCTTGCCCCCCACCTAGCCTATCTGTGCCCCTGCTTCCTACCTACCCACTGTGCCCCCTGCTCCGCCAGCTACCCACTGTGCCCCCTGCTTCCCCACCTAGCCTAACTGTGCCCCTGCTCCCCCCGCTGCACACAGTGCCCCTCCTCCCCACCTAGCCTAACTGTGCCCCCTGCCCCCCCACCTAGCCTATCAGTGCCCCTGCTCCCCCATCTACCTACAGTTCCCCTTGCTCCCCCAGCTACCACCACTGTGCCCCCTCTCCCCCAGCTACTACCACTGTGCCCTTTCTCCCCCAGCTACTACCACTGTGCCCCCTCTCCGCCAGCTACCCTCTGTGCCCCTGCTCCTCCACCTTCCCACCGTGCCTCTGCTCCCCCAGTTACCCACTGTGCCCCTGCTCTCCTACCTATCACTACACTACCCCTTCTCCCCCACTGTGCCCCATGTTCCCCCACCCACCACTACTTTACCTCTGCTCCCCCACCTACCAATACACTACCCTTGCTCCCACAGCTACCACCACTGTGCCACCTGGTCCCCCACCTACCACCATTGTGCCCCCTGATCCCCCACCTACCACCACTGTGCCCCCTGATCCCCTACCTACCACTACACTGCCCCTGCTCCCCCAGCTACCACTACACTACACACCTATTGACACACACAGTACATGGATAAAGGGGTATGATGGGGGGGGGGGGGGGGGCGCTGTGAAGATTTTTTGCACAGGGCGCCTTAGGGCCTAAGGCTGGCCCTGATAGTACTTCCTTACATAATAATCTAAGACAAAAATATATGTTTCTTTTTTTGTTTGTTTGTTTTTTGTTCTGGGGGTGTCTTTTTTATAAAACGTCCCTTTTTGTTTGAAACCTGTGGCATGGTCAATATTCATTGGTAAATATGGGAATAACCAGTGCATGCTTGTAAAGAATATAGCCTTATATCACATTTGAGATGACCAGTATTCTGTGGCTGTCATGTAGATGACCCCTTTACTAAGAAAAACAATTAGAGAGACTCAAACTGAAAAATAAATTACTTACTTGGGGGTTATTTAAAATATCAATTAAGATGCAAAGTTCTAAGCAATCGATGTGGAAACCAATGGAATCTTCCTGATTCTTTTTTTAGAACTGCCATATAATTTATTTTTATCAATAAAGATAATCCTCAGACTGTATTTCATTCTTATTTTAAATATTGCACCTCATCGAATTTCACTGTAGGTTCTATTTATGAGTCAGAAAAAAATAATAACATATATAGAACTTATAATACACCATTTCATCTAATAAAAATAAATCATTTGTAGAGTGACAAATTTATATTAACACAAGACATGTTTACCACAATCAACTTAGGAAACATCTGGCAATCATTCAGAGTTTTCTTTTCAAGGATGACATTTTGGGAATGCCTAAAATATTAAGAAAAACATGAAACATATGAACATTTAAAAATAGTTTTCAAAAAATACAATTATGTTTGCATAAAGCTAAACACAGTAAATATGTTTTTTTTTTTTTTTTTAAATATATTAAAATGTAAAGGCATATGCATACGCAGAAATGTTTGTACATAAATTAATTCCATTAGCTTTTGACTGTTAATGTGTTGTTTATCTTGACTGAATTATAAAAGTAAAATAATTATTTTCACAGATATTTTAAATCGAACGATTAAATCATCATTACAAATCTGTGATGTGTTTTTACACACAAAATTCAATGAAGTTCTAATAGATGGGAATACAAAATGAATACAAAGTTAATTTCAAAAACTCCCGAACTGAAAACTGCACAAAGCTATACAATGTAGATGCTGTCCATATTGTCACCATTTTTTTCCTATAATGCCAGATGTTATATTTAAAGGGACACTATAGTCACCAGAACAACTACAGCTTATTGAATTTGTTCTGGTGAGTAGAATCATTACCTTCAGGCTTTTTGCTGTAAACACTGTCTTTTCAGAGTGAATGCAGTGTTTACATTACAGCCTAGTGATAACTTCACTGGCCACTCCTCAGATGGCTGTTAGAGATCCTTCCTGGGTCATGGCTGCCTAAATTGCATACAAACATTCAGTGTCTCCACCCTCTGCATGCAGACACTGAACTTTCCTCATAGAGAGTCATTGATTCAATTCATCTCTATGAGGAGATGCTGATTGGCCAGGGCTGTGTTTGAATCATGCTGACTCTGCCCTTGATCTGCCTCTTTGTCAGTCTCAGCCAATCCTATGGAGAAGCATTGTGATTGGATCAGGCTACCACTTCTGTTGATGTCAGCAGATTGCTTGTTTTTTTTCTGAGGCAAACAGCATGCAGAGTTTCAGCTTCTGGCTTGAATACAGTAAGATTTTGCTATATTTATGGAGGCATGAGGGGCCCAGGGGGGCTAGACGGTGATTTTAACACTGTAGGGTCAGGAATACATGTTTGTGTTCCTGACCCTATAGTGATCCTTTAATCCCATGGTAAAATATAATATGATCTAGACTAGGATTTACACAACAACTTGAGATAAGGTGGCAGTCACCCAGATGTTATTTGGAATATCGCCAGTAGCTGTGGGCTGTTTTGATGAGCTGTTATCAGGAACTTGGTCCAGATTTCAGTCAGACCAAACGCTGCTGGATGGCTGAAATCCGGACCAAATTAATTAAGTCCTCAAGCTTTAAATCTGGGCCTGGATTAAAAAAACTCTGAACTATTTGCCTGCTGGCAACATCATCACTGCTGCTTAGTCAGTAAAAATAACAGGGAGGGACATAGCCCTCCTAGTGGGCATCAGGTGGGGGAGTTTTAAATAAGTAATGGGGGTGGAAAGATTACTGAACACCCCCTATCCCATGACTTGACCAACTGGTGGAAACATGTCAAAATGTGGGTTAGGGCAGGGCCAGGCAACTGCTGGGTGGGGGACATCCTATGTTAGCAGGTAGAGGCTTTTATAATAACCAGAGTGGAGGATCTAAGGTCCTCACCTGCCCCCACCTATGGGCAAAAGGATGGTGTCCAATATTAATATTAAAGTGGAAGGACCTAATGTCCCCCCCCCCCCCCCCCCCCCCCCCCGTCTGACATACTGACGCGGCCACCACCAATTGGTGGTGGTGAGAGCTCTAAAATTCTCAGAGGAGAGTATTTAGTGTCCCCCTCAGCCTAAGCATATTAGAATTGGGTGGGAGCTCTAATTAATTAGCGGAAGTACCCATCCTCACCCTAATAAAAATGGGGGAGGGCAATAAATCTAAAACTTGTTGAAAATAATATGTATTTGCCATCAGATGTCCTCAGATGGAATAATAAAAAAATGGAATACACGCTGCAATAAAAAGAAATCCATCTTTGGAAGGGTCCATGCAGTCAAAACACGCTTTCCCACACTACGTCCTACGTCTGCTATGGCAAAGTTTGCAAAAATGTTCCAAGCGTTGCAAAATGAGTAAGAGCACTAACTGGTTGGCTAGTAAACCAATCAACCAACCAAGCAGTTAAGTCTCAAGTCTTAAAATACGTTTCCAGAGAATTCTACATGTTAGTGAATGTGAACCCACCTGCTGTATGGCAGCATTATTGTATTAGCCTTAGTCTTATTGAATCCCATAGGCTTTTTATTTATTTTTTATTTATTTTGTAATGTGGCAGCTGGCTTTGCCAAGCCAAGAATTATTTTTAACTGTTTGTCCGTTGGCTGCCAGCAGGCAGATAGTACTTCAAATTATCCTTCACTTGCGTGAAATTTTATAGGAATCTGATGCAAAAGCACCAATTTTAATTCAGACAGCGAATGTATATGGGAAATTGCTGCAGATTCTCTTGGGCCAACCAAATTCTGACCACATAGTAAATATTAGAATTGCTAATGCAGGTGGCATTTGGTTATTTTCACCGGATTGTCTCCATTAGTACAAAATCCGGTGTTTAGTAAATAACTATGTTAATAGTTTATCCTTTGGGTTTTGTACTACTATAGCTGTCTTCCTATTGCTGTCTTCCTATGGCCTCTAGTGGCTGAAACAAAGTAATGACACTTTGTATGAGCCTGATATGTTTATAGGTTACCATTTTTTTGTATATAACCTTTGGTGTAAATAATTGCTAGATTCACAATTTATCAAGGATAGAAGACTTGATTTGGGACAATTGAAAGCATTTTTATTATTTTTCATATAACTTTCAAGTTACTTTAGTTTGATAGTAAATAAATGTATTTTTGTGTTTATATTGGCACCTGACAATCAGTGTTTTGCTTGTCTTTAAATTGTATCACATGGATGCAACTACAGTAAGACCATTTACTATAATATTATTCAAAAGAACACAAAAGGGGGCAGGGCCTGACAGCCAAGATGGCCGGTCGCACACTCTAAGAGCTCCTGCAATAACGTGCACAATCCTGACAATACCGATTTAACTGATAATGTTGGCGGCACAAGGTGTCCGGGGACCGACTCAAGACAAGAGACACAGAATGGTTACCTACCCAGTGCCGATGTGCTGCAGGAAACCCCATGCCAGCCATGCGGCAGTTCAGCCTCTGGGACGGTGTCTGCAACCCCTCGTAGCTTTATATCGTTTCGTCGGTTCTTATCTTCGTGGGCGGCAATTTGTTGCTCGTGTTGCCGGGATTTTTGTTGCAGGTCTCGTATCGCTGCCTGGAGGTCTACAATCTGTTTCGCGTGGCCGGTGTAGGTGGCTTCCACTGTATCCAGCCTGTTGGTAATGCCCTTAATGTCCCCTCTGAGCAGGGCCACATCATCCGCAATTTTTTATGATGGTCAGCCATGAGGGCCCCAATTGCTTCCATGGTCACTGGGGTATGGGGTTTTGTGGGTGGCTGTGTCCGTGTTGGTGCCGGGGTCGGCAGGGACAGCATGAAGTCTCCCCCGTCTTCGTCCGACGACCCGTCTGTGAAATCCAAGCAGCCGCCATGCAGGTGTTTGGGCCTTTCTATCAAAAGGTAGATGGGGCTCTACCATTTGCCCCTGCTTGCACAGTTGTATGTAGCACTGAACAGTGTTTGAATGTAAGCATATTTTTGTGTGGGGTATGTTTGTGTGAATGGAGGGGTGTGTTGTGTTAGTATTTGAATGCTACAATGCGTTTCTGAGTAGTGTTAGTTTTTGAATGAATGGGTGTGTTTATATATAATTTTGGTGTTTAACACAAAGGCATGTTTGTATGTAGTGTTGTCGTTTCAATGAAGGAGTGTGCTTGTATGTAGCGTTGAAGTTTGAATGCAAATAAACACATTCTAAACACATACAGATACAAAGGCACATATACACATACTGTCACACAGTGACACACACTGTGTCATGGTTTTATCCGTGAAATCCAGATGGCCAGATGTGGTGGCCACACTTCATGTTCTGGGCCTGCTATACTGCCTCTAAGTCAGATTTTGTTATTTTGAGTAATTCTATCCTTGTTATACCTGGCTATGTCTGCAGCACTAGGGGCTGTACTTCTTCTGTGACTATTACTTGTGCTTCACCTGAGGCAAATCGCTCATCAACCGGGGATTTTTAAGCACTGCCTCGCCCTGGGAACTTTGTCAGTTCTTTGACTCTGATGATCGTGTGTAGTTCCTGTTTTCTTGTCTCCTGAACTTGTTCTCCAGATTGACACCGGCTTCTGACCTTGGCTTCACTCTCCGTTTATCATGACCTATGGCTTCCTCTGACTTCGGCTTACCCCTGACTATCCTTCTGCTTGTGACCTTGTCTGTACTGCGTATTGGAGCACCTTTCCTGCACAGCCCCCGTGCACAGATTCACAGTCCAGGTGGCTTCTTACCTAGTCACCTTGTACCGTGTTTATCTGCAAGGGTGATCGAACATATCTGCACTACAAATTCCAACCAAGGTAAGCAGTGACACACTGAAAGACATACTGACACACACATACTGACACACATACTGACACGCACACTGACAGAAATGCTAACACACAGACACATACTGAAAGACATACTGACACAAACACTGACAGACATACTGACACAAACATGGACACACTGAAAGACATACTGCACACACATATACTGACACACACACTGACAGACATACTGACACAAAGAAAGACACACAGGCACACACACAGACAGACATGCTGACACACACAGGCATACACACAGGCATGCACCCAGACAGGAATACTGACACACACATGCAAGATTTACACTTAGCCACCCTCCCATTTAAAAACCCACCCTCCAGTTTAATACAGCTGCCCTCCAGTTTAATGCAGCCACCCTCCAATTCCCTACATTTTGCAGGAGGGTGGTTTTCCTGGGGTCCAGTATACATGCTGGGAGTTAGGATCTAGCACTTCTGGCCTGGCCCTTCCTCACTGCCTCCTTGCTCTCCCTCGTGGCTCCAGTCTATCAGGGATGAAGTGATGTGCGGCTGTCACTTCCTCTAAGGTTCGCAAAAAAAAGTGCCTGGTTGCACTGTTAAAGGTCCTCAGCATCCGAACGGGCCCCTGCTGACACATGCCCGCCATGTGGCCTTAACTGCATGGTGTCTTTGAATCGGGCATCAATGAACAACTTGTGGCAGCCACTTAGTTAGGGACTCAAGTCTCCCTGCCAAAGTCGTCCTTTCCCCTTTCCAGTATCTCCATCAGCGCCGTCTTCAGTAATTATAGCAGTGAATAGTGATATAGCTTTCCCCCAATACATTAGTCGAGACTTAATGCTGGGAGTATATCAGTTTTTTTCAGTATGGGTACACATAATTTATGCACAGACCCCAGCATGGAGTATCCATAGAAAAGAACACAAGCTCCTACCAGGTGTCCCTGTGTATGGGAGATAATTAAGTCAAAGGTTGGTAACTCAATTATCTCTCGGTTATAGGGAACCATACATAAAATATAGAAAAACACCCCAAAATCACATCCACCTTTCACAGGAACCCAACAAATATGTCCCCGGATAGCTCGGATCTGAGTACCCAAGTTGTCCAAATAGTACTCAGATCAGTTTGGTGGAAGATATTGCCATCGGGGTACAGTTCTGACCGGCTGGCCACAAGGTTGTAGCCCAAAACAGTTCCAGGTTTATTTATTTACAACCACCTCTCTCTAGTATACACAAATTCAGATTTGCAAGATTCTTTTCCATAAAAAAAAAAAAAAAAAACTTAATTCCACTTAGTAGATTGGTTTTAGAAGGAAAATATTCAGGTTTTCATAAACATTAATCTAGTAAAACTTACCAATCTTGATGATTACAAGAAAGATCAGGAAAATACCAATTACAGCAGCAAATCTAACAAGTTGAAAATGAAAAGATTTTGGATGGCCTGCAGAGACAAAATATTCAAGATGATTCATTACATTTTTTTGTTTGATGTTTTATTAGTATATTCATGTGTATTTGTGTAAATACAACATATTATTTTTCACAGGAAACCTTTCACATTCAATTGACAACTCTGAGAAAGCTGTCTTGAAGATGCAGCATTTTACATATTTTTTTAGCTTAGTTCTACAATATATAATTCTCTTATTAATTCTCCACAAATCACAATCACAGAAACATTCCAGCAGACCGTTGTTTGCACCCTCCCCACCCCATTTTAAGGAAATTACACGCACATACACTCATTCATATTAACACATACACACATTCCCATATAAACATACAGATACATATTTATGTACATATACACAGTCACATTCACAAACACACACGGACACATATACACACATTGACATATATATTAATTTACACACAGACTCATACATGCATGTGTGACAAACTCCCCTCTCCAAGTAAGTTTGCAACAAGCTCCTGGAGGAGCCTGCTTGCCAGCCTCCTGCCCTCAGACTATGGGCCCTGCACTGAAACATGTAGACTACCGGACTTGACCGACTGTTAGCACTGATTTCCCTGGAACTGTTTTTGGCATAGAACCATGTGCACGGTCGGTCAAACCTATGGCTTCCAGGAAATTCCTGAACCCCTGAACTGATCTGGGTAATTTTGGATATGATGTTCACCCAGATCTGGGGTTTTATGTGTTTTTAAGGTACTTTTTGGGGTTTCGTAAAATTGTATGTTTTTCTGTGCTTGGAGATAATTGGGTTAGATTAGTATAGTTCCTGACTCAATTATCTCCCAAGCACAGAGGAAGGATTCTATTGTTTGTGTATGGGAGTGTCTCACTGTATGTCTCTGTTTTTATTGGTGTATTCACTTTGTGTCCCTGTGCCCAACAAGGTCCACCTGGGTGTCACCCTTGTTGGGAAACTTGCATAAAAGGCCAGTGTGCCTCCATTAAAATCCTATTCCAACTTACACTCCAAAACTGTGTGTCCTCCTGTTGTTGGAGGGAAAGAAGATTGTGTGAGCTAATTCCCCATTCAGCTCCAGGAAGCAGCGGTTTCAGGGCCCCAGTCAAGCCACGGCGACAACAAAAGTTAAGTTTATTCCCCGCTCTGTCTTGCTGACCTTGGACCAGCTAGAAGAGAAAACTAGTTCCTGCTGGTCCAATGTGTACATTATCTGGCCTGCAACTTCAGTAGTTGCAGACTACTGGTATTGCTCATTCCCGTGGAGTGTTGCCATGATAACACGTTGCAATGTTTACGGGAGCATTACATGTCTTCTAAGCCTCCTGGGGGTGGAGACCACATGCTTGGGTTGGTTGGTAAGGGATAACTGAATGCTGTCTTGAGGCAATGGGCCAGTAACCTTGTGGGAAATGCCCCTCTGTGTTCTCACAGTTCATATAACTGGGCGGATGGCTCCCCCTCACTTGCAACACTCAAAGGGTAGCCTTGTTGAGCATTTTGACACCCAGCGTTCTAAGTCTATCATTGTTCAGCTACATCAGAAGTGGTAGGAGAGCCTCTTATTTTTAAGAAATACCGATAAATTTGCAGAATTGTAATGTCATAATCATGGTCATTTTGGCTCTAGAGGGAATTGAGCTCTGAATTTTTACTTTACTAGTCAGTTGGTGAATGCCCTAGTCACAAAAGGATTTGAAAGCAAC
Source organism: Pelobates fuscus (assembly GCF_036172605.1). Lineage (NCBI taxonomy): Eukaryota > Metazoa > Chordata > Amphibia > Anura > Pelobatidae > Pelobates > Pelobates fuscus. The sequence continues at coordinate 250,936,047 of NC_086319.1, read as the reverse complement.
TCTGTCGCTATCAAGGATCTTTGAATAAATTGCACGTCACTGCCATACTCTTGTGCAACACAGAAATCTAGAACTTACAATGACTGATGTGGGAGATGGCAAAACTTGACAGTAGAAACTCAGTTTTTGTCATATTTTGTCAACATAGGCATGTATCATCAGAGAAAGCATTGTTTTCCCTAATGACATATTTTAATTGCATTAAATTTTCAATGAAATTCCAATGCAGTCAAGATGGGTATTTCGTAAAGATTGTAACTATAAAATACTCAGAAGTGTCAAAACCGCTTTAAGTGTACTTTATAACTACTTTATTGCAGAGTGTCTGGCAGGTGGCTGGAGTAAGTTGGTTTGCTTTCCTTGAGGACCTTATTTGATTCTGAATAACTTTCTCATTTTAGAGCCAGCCTCAGTTACCCAGCTGTCAAAACTCATTCTTTGTAATCATGGAGGCTTTTCATTCTTGTTCTCTGTAGGCATTGCCCTGTATACTAAATTTACTGATGGGATTTCACTGCAGTATTAATGAACTTTCATTACTTGTTTGTTTAATATAAAGAGTCTGATAACCTCTTACTATGTAATCTTTCTCATTGCCTGCATCCTACACACAGATTCTTCTCTGAAGCCCTTATACACTACAAAACAGTAACATAAAATACAATTACTTATTCTTGTTGGTTTCCACCAAATGTTTACTCAAATATAAAGGTGTTAAAGATTTCTGGTATATGTCTTGTCGCATGTTAGCTTTATACGAAATTTGTGGTTGGGGAAAAAAATTGAATAGTGTCTCAAAAGATAAGTCTTAAGTTTCTATATGAATACATTTGTAAGTGTTGAAGCCAAAGCAAAAGGAAAATCAAAAGTTATCAGTGACACTATTCCATTTTTTTCCCCGACCACAAATTTAATTATGAAATCTCTATATATAACAAATAATTTTAACTTCTATGCTTTTTAAGTCCAAAACAAACAAAAATATGAAGAGTTTAACTTAGCAAAGAGGAAAAAGATAAAATCTAGAAGTGAAAAATAAGTAGATCATTCTCCCTGTACCGAATACATATAAATGGATATTAAAAGTCAAGTCTACGTTTTATTTCTCTCTCTTTTAAGGACAGTCCCCCCGGGGTTCATAATTGGACAATGTATAGAGAAGTCCTGGCCTAAAACAGATGTGAGCAAGGGTCTTCTGGATTTTTCTATTGAATTAAGGTGACACTTATAAACTGTATGCAGCCCAGAAACAGAAGATATGTGAAGACCAAGAAAAAGAAAAAACAAAAGCTCCGTAGTTTGCTGTTTGGTTAGTCCATGCTCAAGGCTAAAATATGGTTTTAACTCTCAGGAACTACTCCAAAAAAAAAACAACAACCCTGTATATGAATGCAAAAACACCCAAAGAAAAGCACAACAGCCAAAGCATTTGTTTATTATTGTAGTGATATTTTAGAGATCATGATGCAGATTGTGAAGTTGTAAAGAGTGAGGATGGCTGCAGTGTACTCTGCTGAGGTTATATATAGGATGATTTTGTGGTAGTTGTGCATGGTGCAGAGGGGGGCAGGGTGTTACTTACTTTGCAGGAGGCTAGTGAAAAGGCAGCATTATCGTATTCTGTTGACTGGTTTATGCTTTTTCTTTTTTTACTTTTTGTCACAAATAATGCTACTGGAGTATGTGTAGGAGAGGATACGTCTTCCTCAAATTGAGGGGCACATTTATCAAAGTTATAAAAAGTGGTGCAAAAATGTAAAAGGTAATGAGATACCAGTGGAATGTGTCTGTTGGTTCCACTGGTTTTCACGATTGTCCCACTTTCAGTACTTTAGACCTCTTTTTAGAACACACCAGTATATTTCATTTTCCCATTGTCTCGGCTGTTCCTAGTGTGGACTATGGAGACTAACCAGCATTCTACTGGAAGGAGTTGCTGGCTGCTCTCATGGGAAGAAAAGACCTGGTGAAGCATTGTGTTGATACAGTCAGCGATCATAGAACTGAGATTTTAAATTCTTGATTCCAATATTGCCGCCTCTGCACCCATTCTATATTTACCTGTGGACATTGCATTCATTTATGAGCAGCTTTTTATTACTGCAGCCACACCTGCATAGCATTTTGTTTCTCCCCTTGTGGGACTCAAAGGAACCATGTTAGTAGAAGTGATTCATTAGATTCGAACAGCCACCATACCCTAATGACTACATATACTGTGGCTGATCATGTCTTTATCTGTGAATGGGTGTTTTTGGTTGAGATTTTCCAGAGATGTAGAGAAAAGGTAAAGGAAGATCAGGGAAGGTTTTAGGTTTTCCTTTAATATTTCCTGCAAGAGTTCCAGTGGTGGATGGTAGGTGACCACAAGAGCCATCCTGTTTTTTTTCTGTTGTCTTTTTTTTTTCTGGAAAATTAGGTCTGCTCTCTGTGGCTGGTGGTCTGTTATCCTGGCATTATACCCCTTATTAATAAACCCTCTTTTTAGGTTTGTGAATGCTAATTCTGTTCTGGAGTGTCTGAACAGATGTGGTTATATACAGCTGCCTAACGAAGCTGACTGTAGAACGCAGTGCATACATGCAGCGTGCATTCTGAAGCAGGATAAAAAGATTGAGCAAGAATAATCTGTATGCATAATTGTGTTCCACCTGAACTGTGGTGTTGATGACAGAACAGTGAAGCAGAAGCTGTGAACGATCAGTCACCATATCAGGTATACCTAAATTACTAATACATGCTCTTTAACCCCTTAAGGACACAGGACATGTGTGACACGTCATGATTCCCTTTTATTCCAGAAGTTTGGTCCTTAAGGGGTTAAATACAGCACCCTCATTTTCTGCCAACTGTGCACATAAGGAAAACATACATCTGCAATTACTTTCTGTAGAGTGAGTTTTTTATAGTGCCATCCACAGCGCAGCGTTCAAAATGCATATGATGTCTGATTGGCTGTCAATAACCCTCAACCTGTTATGTAATCACAAAGACCTCAAAATGTGCAATTATGTTTGTTGTTAACCTCACAATCTCAGCATTTTGATCTGAAGATTGTGGGATTAATTCAAATGACACAACTTAAGCCTGTTAAAGATGTTAATGATTTCTAACTTTAGCTGTATTATTGTGATAAAATTATCAGTTGGTAGATTTAACTTCCCTCAAATCTTTGAAAAAATAAAAGATAGCATCTATTCACCACCTGACCTATGATACGTGTCTGTATGCACCGAGGATGTTATTTTATTTTCCCGAAACAGTGAATTGTGGTAAATTGAAAACTGAATTTCTAACCTTAGAAGCCAAGCTGTGAATATAGAATTTTCCAACTTAGCTGTTTTGACCTAAATTCTACAATTTGCTTTTCTATTCACCACAACGAGTGTGAGAGTTTAGTCAATAAGTGGTAAGAATCAGGGTCAACACAACCCAAAACTGGCCCCCAGTTCTAAATATCCGTTCATTAAGCAAGAACAGTTAGGTGCATAAAACACCATTGGACCACAAAGAAATGTTGCACCTGTTGCTGTACAAGGGGTAGTGGAAACTTCTGTATTTAGTGTGACACTTTAGCAAGTATATGGGGTGAGCTTTTTTTAAACATCAATAATAACAGTTCTGGTACATGAAAATAGAAATATCAAAGGGTTTAATCAATCTGTTACCTATGTGCCTTTTATCTTTTTCTCTTTACCTATCACATGAAGCGAACAGGCCATAAACTCGAGAGAAGGTGGCGCAGGACACATGGTCCAGAGGATAAAGCCGCTCTTATCAAACATCTCAATGAATGCCAGCTAAAGATAACTAAAAATAAATCTGCATTCTTGTCACACAAAATTACACTCTCCCACAATATACACAGGCAACTGTTTTGCACAATGGAAAGCCTGTGCAAACTAGCATGCATACATATCCCACCAACTTTTCTCAGGAGAAATGTGATGAAGTTGCAGATATTTCCTCTATTCGAGCCTCTGTCACAGCAGGTCAACCAGTTATAAACCAGAACCACTACAATGGAATGCCAGATTGCCCAAGTCTATGGTCACATCTATAAATGTGGATATAGAGGAGGTTAAAACAAGCATGCAAAAGTTGTGTCCCAAAGGTTGTGTGGCTTAGAACCTGCTCCAGCTCATCTAATATGCATTTGCAAAACACAAAATTTGTGCAGTTTTCACTGACATCTGGAAACTTCTTAGATCCTCTAAAAGAAGCAGTGGTAAAACCCCACCTAAATAAATCTTCACTAGACCCAGGCTGCATGGCAAATTACAGACCAGTATCCAACCACCCATTTCTGGGGAAAATAATTGAAAATGTAGTGTCAACTCAACTGGAGTCCCATCTATCAAGCTATAACATAACTTGCCTAATATAATCATTGCTACACTGATGACTCTCAAATCTACTTTTCCTTTGCTGATACTAAAGACCTGTGTTGCCTCATCAACAGGTGTTTAGCAGAACTCATTGAGTGGATGAATGCTAGTTGGCTAACAGTGAACCCTGACAAAATAGAGTTACTCTTGTTCAGAGGACCATGGGCAACAAAAATACCTCATGATAGCCCAACGGCCTGGAACTTGGAGGCTCTGAATTAGTTCAACAGAGGTAGGAAATTCAGAGTGCTGATTGACTCTTGACTATCATTTAAACTACAGATTTTCTCTATAATAAAATCGGTCTTCTTTTATCTAAGAAACATAGCCAGGATACAACACTTCATCCCACCGGATGATATGCCTACATTAATCCATGCATTTGTGCCCTCTCGTCTAGATTTTTGTAATGTTCTCTACTTGGGCCTCCCAGAAAAAGAAATCCATCACCTACAGACAGTACAAAGTGCAGCATCGGATTGCTGACCAACAAAAATGGTTCATGTCACATAGCACCTGTTCTCTCACTCAGTGCATTGGCTTCCAATTAACTGGTAAACATATATTTAAAAAGTTGCCTGCTGACCTTCAAAGCCTTAAACGGTCAGGGTCCAGAATACCTGAAAGACCTCCTGATACCATGTATTTCATCAGGCTCACTTCAGTCAGCCAACAAACCTCTCCTATCGGTGTCAAGAATAAAGACACACTCAGGTACCTTGGAATTCAGCCATGATGCCCCTACATTCTGAAACCCTTTACCTTGCTCAATCAGAGAGACACTATCCTTACATACATTTTAAAAGACCCAACTCTTTTATCAGGCATTCAGTCAGCTCATCTGGCTATCAGAAACTCTTAACTTTTATGTCTCTTTTATATATTTGTAAAGTGATTTGAGTCTCACACGGAGAAAAGAGCTATACAAATCACACAGTATTATTATTATCTATATTATGCCATTTACTCTTGACAATCTGCACTTAATACAATTATTACATATGCAACTGTAGCATAAATCATTACCCTTTTTAAGTGCTTATCTTAAAATAGACAAATTGAAACAATGCCAATCAAGTGAAGATAGCTAGTGTGGAATGTTTTGTGACATTGTGTCAATTTATCTATTTTATACTTATGTTGTCCTGATGAAAGCTCTCAGTTGGGAGCTGAAACGTCATAATTTTATTGGATCATGTAAATAAAATCTAAGTTTTATATTTCGTAACAATAAGTCCTTGGAGTGCAGTTTTCCTTGTTTTTTGTAACTATAAAATATGGTACTTCAGCTGAACTGTAGAAGTAAAGAGAAAAAAGAGCTTGCACACAAGTCTACCACATACCTTATAACCCATTAAGGACACATGACATGATTCCATTTTATTCCAGAAGTTTGGTCCTTAAGGGGTTAAGGGGTAAAAAGGGGAACTCAAATATGGTAGAGCAAGATATAACATTTGCCTATAATGGTTTGCACAGCAAGGCTCTTAGAGGTCATACTCCCCTTTCTGTATTTCATAACAATATATATCACTATGGTGTAAAAATTCTCATAGACATAGGCTTACCATCATTTTTAGAGTGAAACTGCAACCCTTTCATTTCTGATAAAATGTTATGTTTGGCTTGTAGAGGCTTGTCAAAGTTGGAAATGAGCCGTCAGTCTATTGTTTTAATTGAGCTAAACTATCTCTATGATTAGACACTGATTGGTGCAGCACATTGATTGCAATGCATGCATAGTAGCGCTAATTGATCTTGGATTGGCCAAGATTATCATTACTGATAACGATATCAGCCAGGGGTTGGGGAGCAGCTGTGGTAAGACCGACACAAAGTGGAAATGAAAAGTAAATAAATCCCATTATTGAACTTTTACAGGGGAGGGCAATCAATCTATATAGGCTTGAGAACACTGCAACATTAGAAATACAGGTTTGTATTTGGAATGTCTGAGTACTCCTATAATTTGATTGGCTTAAAGGAATCTCTAACGTTAGCAATACAAACACATATTTCTAACGTTAGAGTTAATTCTTAACCTTTTAGATTATGTTCCTCCCATGAATAAAAAAAAAAAGAATTTACTCACCACGCAGTTCAGTATCTCTGTGACCACCTCTCAGTCTCTTGTGAGATCATCAGCCAATCCAGTTGTAGGATACATACCCTTGTGCTACTGCACTCACCGTTAGTACAGAAAATATTGCAGGACTACAAGGAATACAGGAATTACAAAGCTTCTTCAGTGGTTGTCTGAGTAACAGCCACTAGAGATGTACTAAGAGACAAAAACCACTGCATTAAGCTGTATTGGCTCTGGTGCTTAGAGTGTCCGTTTAAAGGACCACTATAGGCACACAGACCACTTCATGTCAATTAAGTGGTCTAGGTGCAGTGGTCCTGTCGTTTTAGTAATGCAATACAAAACTTTTTTTTTTTAGAAATGGTAATGGTTTCATTGGAGAGCTAAACACACCTCTAGTGACTGTCTTCCTGCCAGCCACTAGAGGGTACTTGTGCTATGACCAAGTCAGACTCCATTATGTCACGTTTGGTGTCAATGCTTCGCTATGAGAAGCATTTGATGGGACAAGCTTATTACTCATGCTCCTTCCATCCCCAATGCTTCTCTATGAAAAGCACTGAATTGGACGAGGAGACACAGAGAAGACTGTCTGTAGCATGATGTCACCGGAGGAGGAACTGGCCGTTGCATGGAGGGAAATTCAGCACTGGAAAAATGGTGATTTGCATGATCCTTATAAGAAGGAGAAGGATGAGGAATTGCACACGTGTGCCCAGTATGGTTTATATATTATTTTTACTATGGCTCCTAGCCTCCCCCCACCTGATTGTTTGATGAGAAAATTGTAAGCAGACCTGAGTTGGTTGTTGGAGCCTACAGCCATTTTCCCCTGTTTACTTAGTCTTTCCATGTTTAATACTTTACTTTTTTGATTACACTAAATCATACCATTGTCCTTCTCTGGAGTAGGAGTGTCTGCCTGGAGTGCAGTGGTTGCATTGAACCACTCAGATTGATGCTTTGCTTTGCAGGTTATTTCTGTACCATTGTCACAGCTTGAGATATTTAGCCCATATTCGCATGTAACGTTAAATGTTCCATCAAAGTTTGTTTCATTTAATGGGTTTTTCATACTGCTCTTCATTACTCCACAAGTTGTATTCAGTGTGATGTGAACAGGCCCAGGATAGAATCCCACCACTTTGCAGGACACTGTGACACCATCTTGGTCACGATAATGTGTAATAACAATGTGCGGAGAAGCTGTAATAAGCAAGATTTTAAAAACAATCAACACAGATAAGTAATTATCACAAAATTAATGATTTTCTTACACAATTTTTAAGCATAATCATGGTTTATTCGAGTTCTGTTAAATTTGTGTAATGCAAATGATAAAATAAAGCCAATGCTAATTTTTGGTTTTTCTAACTATGTTATGCATACTACGTCAATATTAGTATAGTAACATAATCATTTATTGACATAAGATATGAATGCATGTCTTCATGAAAATATATTTCTTTTTTTATTGGCAAAGTTTTCTTTTTCACAACAGCACTTTGCACAACTCACAGAATTGTTAACATTAATGCATCATACATTGTCACCAACAACCACACATTGATAACCCGACATGTTTATCAAAAAACTGTATAAGCTTCAAATTAGCAGGTATTTATTGCTCTGCTACTTTCTGGGGTTGGGTTCTATACTCCACTTCCTATGGTCGGTCTGTGGCTAAAGTTCAGTGAGCCGTGGTGTCCATGGTGTCCCAATCAGGGCCATGCCTGTGCGATCTCCCTTCTGCCCCTCTCCCACCTTCTGTCCTCCCCCCCCCCCCCCAGTCCCCCAGTTCTCCCACCGCTCCCTTCTTTCCCCCTTTGACTTCCCACATCAATGAGAGTACTCTGGGTCCCGGCGCAGTGAGCGTACATTTGAAAGCCTTACACACCGTCTCTACAGAGTGGGAAACATGAAGGGGCTGTGGTTTTAACTGGTAGTCTCCTGGGAGTTGGGGCCTTCAGGGACAGGGGTTACTGTCCTAGTGTCACTAGTTAGGAGCATAGGAATGATAGGCTACTGGGTATTTAGGTGAGGCAAAAGTGGGCGGATGTTTGGCGCAGAAGTGCATTTCTTGTGAGCATGCAACTGCTGCCTTTGCCATGTGCAACTGACGGAATGCCATTCGCCTCCTATGTGAAGTGTTGAGGCTGTTTACATTAAAGGAGAGTATTGTAAACTGTTGCACCATTATATCCTAAAGGCATGTCTTGTTATGGCCCCCGTGAGGTGTCCTCTGGGGTGTTGTGTCCTCTATTTGTTGTGCAGAGAGGCACTGAGGCTAGTGGTGTTGTGCAGAGAGGCACTGAGGCTAGTGGTGTTGTGCAGAGAGGCACTGAGGCTAGTGGTGTTGTGCAGAGAGGCACTGAGGCTAGTGGTGTTGTGCAGAGAGGCACTGAGGCTAGTGGTGTTGTGCAGAGAGGCACTGAGGCTAGTGGTGTTGTGCAGAGAGGCACTGAGGCTAGTGGTGTTGGGCAGAGAGGCACTGAGGCTAGTGGTGTTGTGCAGAGAGGCACTGAGGCTAGTGGTGTTGGGCAGAGAGGCACTGAGGCTAGTGGTGTTGTGCAGAGAGGCTTGAAGACTATGGTGAGGCCTAATAGAAAGCAGTTGTTGTTGGGGGATTCCATCATAAGGTGTGGAGATGGACAATGGTGGTCTTGTGAGGTGTCTTCCCGGAGCTACTGCTCACAGAGACAGAAGACGTATCTGTAATATTGTTAAGCAAGCAAAGCAGGAAGGGGAATTGGATGTACTTGTCCATTTGGGGACAAATGACTTGGCTTGCAATGAGGTTTCAGAGGTTAAGGAAGTTTTTAGTGTTTTTGCCAATGATATACGGCAGGTTGCTTCCACACTGTCATTCTCTGAAGTTCTGCCTGTGCATAACACTCAGAACGACAGGCGGATGCGTATTAGGGACTTTAACTTGTGGCTTGGTGAATGGTGTCGGGAGCAAGGATTTGGCTTTATTGCTCATGGTAGCTCTGTTTGGAATGAAAATAAACTGTACAAAAAAGATGGTTTTCATCTTTCTCAAAAGGGAACAAATGTTCTCAGTGAGCAGTTCAGAGGTTTTGCTAGGATGTATTTAAACTAGGAGGGGGGGGGGGGCAAAAGGGTGATAAAACATCAATCCAATTGTCCCCCAAAACAAGGACAGAAGGTGCCTGTAGCAAGTGTGTTAAAAAATGATAAGCTTAGAGTCATGTCTACAAATGCTCGCAGTTTAGGGAATAAGATCCATGAACTTGTGGCAATAATGGCAACTGATAATGTAGATTTAGTCGCTGTTACTGAGACATGGTATAATGAGAAAAATGTCTGGGACATAGCAATACCAGGGTACTCTTTATATAGAAAAGACAGGGAAGGCAAGAAAGGGGGAGGGGTGGCCCTGTATGTGAAGGATAGCATAAAATCTAGCCTAATAAAGGTTAGTGAGGCGAACATAGAGTCCGTTTGGGTTACGTTAGAATTTGGTAATCACACAGTAACTCGTGTAGGTGTGATTTATAGGCCCTCAGGACAAATTGAAGAGTTAGATAATCTACTAGTTGAAGAAATAGCTAAAATGACAATGAAGGGGGAAGTTATCATCATGGGTGACTTTAATCTTCCTGATGTGAATTGGAAAACAAAAATAGCTACTTGTGCCAGGAGCACACATATTCTAAACTCCCTACTGGGATTGTCTCTAAAACAAGTCGTTGAGGAGCCAACTCGTAAAGACGCCATACTAGATTTAGTGTTAACAAATGGAGATTTGGTATCAGATATTACTGTAGGTGAAAGTTTAGGATCCAGTGATCATCAGTCAGTGTGGCTTAATATAAGAACAGTGACTGAGTCACACCACACAAAAACAAAAGTTTTAGACTTTAGAAAAACAGACTTTTCTAAAATTAGAATATGTGTAAAGGAGTCATTATCAGACTGGAGCAATTTAAATGGAGTCCAAAAAAAATGGGATTATTTAAAAGTTGCACTACTGAAGGCAACAGAAAATTGCATTAGGCTTGTCAGTAAAAGCAAAAAATTCAAGAAACCACTGTGGTACTCCGCAGATGTGGCCAAAATAGTAAAAAACAAAAAGTTAGCATTTAGTAATTATAAAAAAACACAGAGTGAGGAAGACAGAATGACCTATAAGATTAGGCAGAAAGAGGCTAAGCAAGTTATAAGAGCTTCCAAATCACACACAGAAGAGAAAATAGCACAGTCAGTAAAAAAGGGGGACAAAACTTTTTTTAGATACCTAAATGAGAAAAGAAAAGTAAAACAAGGATTAGTTAGATTAAAAACAAAAGAAGGAAGGTATGTAGATGAGGATAAAGGTCTAGCTGACTGCCTCAATGAATATTTTTGTTCGGTATTTACAGATGAAAATGAAGGAAAGGGACCTCAGTTAAGAAAAAGGATAAATGAGTCATTTATTACACGTGAGTTTAGAGAGGAAGAGGTTCTATTTCAACTGTCAGAAGTAAAGACAAATAAGTCAATGGGACCAGATGGAATACACCCAAAGCTATTAAAAGAGCTTAGTGGTGTACTAGCAAAACCATTAACAGATTTATTTAACCAATCATTGATAACAGGAGTAGTCCCAGAAGATTGGAAGTTAGCGAATGTTGTGCCCATTCACAAGAAAGGTAATAGGGAGGAGTCGGGCAACTATAGGCCAGTAAGCCTTACTTCAGTAGTGGGGAAAGTGATGGAAACCATGTTAAAGGATAGGATTGTTGAACATCTAAAAACACATGGATTTCAAGATCAGAGACAACATGGGTTTACTTCAGGGAGATCATGCCAAACTAATCTTATTGATTTTTTGATTGGGTAACTAAAATTATAGATCAGGGTGGTGCAGTAGACATTGCTTACCTAGATTTCAGTAAGGCTTTTGACACTGTTGCACATAGGAGGCTTATCAATAAACTACAATCTTTGAGTTTGGATTCCAATATTGTTGAATGGGTAAGGCAGTGGCTGAGTGACAGGCAACAGAGGGTTGTAGTCAATGGAGTATTTTCGAAGCTTGGGCTTGTCACCAGTGGGGTACCTCAGGGATCTGTACTTGGAACCATTCTCTTTAATATTTTTATTAGTGATATTGCAGAAGGTCTTGATGGTAAGGTGTGTCTTTTTGCGGATGATACTAAGATAGGTAACAGGGTTGATGTTCCAGGAGGGATAAGCCAAATGGCTAATGATTTAGGTAGACTAGAAAAATGGTCAGAGTTGTGGCAACTGACATTTAATGTGGATAAGTGCAAGATAATGCATCTTGGACGTAAAAACCCAAGGGCAGAGTACAGAATATTTGATAGAGTCCTAACCTCAACATCTGAGGAAAGGGATTTAGGGGTGATTATTTCTGATGACTTAAAGGTAGGCAGACAATGTAATAGAGCAGCAGGAAATGCTAGCAGAATGCTTGGTTGTATAGGGAGAGGTATTAGCAGTAGAAAGAGGGAAGTGCTCATGCCATTGTACAGAACACTGGTGAGACCTCACTTGGAGTACTGTACACAGTACTGGAGACCCTACCTTCAGAAGGATATTGATACCTTAGAGAGAGTTCAAAGAAGGGCTACTAAACTGGTGCATGGATTGCAGGATAAAACTTACCAGGAAAGGTTAAAGGATCTTAACATGTATAGCTTGGAGGAAAGACGAGACAGATATGATAGAAACATTTAAATACATAAAGGGAATCAACACAGTAAAGGAGGAGACTATATTTAAAAGAAGAAAAACTACCACAACAAGAGGACATAGTCTTAAATTAGAGGGACAAAGGTTTAAAAATAATATCAGGAAGTATTACTTTACTGACAGGGTAGTGGGTGCATGGAATAGCCTTCCAGCTGAAGTGGTAGAGGTTAACACAGTAAAGGAGTTTAAGCATGCGTGGGATAGGCATAAGGCTATCCCAACTATAAGATAAGGCCAGGGACTAATGAAAGTATTTAGAAAACTGGGCAGACTAGATGGGCCGAATGGTTTTTATCTGCCGTCACATTCTATGTTTCTATGTTTCTATTGGGTGTCTCAGCATGTGGTAGATCAGTACGTTTATCCTGCACACATGAACATAAAACCATTTAACAAAAAGTCAACATGTAAACAAAAGTATGTACAATCAACAATGTCTTCCAGCATATTTAGGATGTGGTCCCTCTGGAGCCTCATCCGACGGTTGTACACCTTTTGACTCTGTTAGGAACAAGCAAGTAGTGGGGGGGATAATGCAGCTGGTGTATAGGAACCAAGGTCCTGGTGAGTTGCCTTCCTTATATTGCCTCTGGTGCCTTCTAGGATTTCATCTATAATAATGCCCTTCTAGCCCACGATGAGATCCAGTCCAGCATTAGTCCGGGAAACTGGAATGCTGTTAAGCACGAGAACAGACTAGGGGGACAGGTGAGTATATGGAGAAATGTTTTTTTTTTTATAATATATGCGTTATGAATAATCCATTGTAGCGGGTTTCCCTGGTTTCCCCCTGTGCGGGCCTAAGGATGCCCCTCACCAATTTACCCATGCTCGTTTACCCCTTAGATTAACCTACAGGTCCCGCTGTTTGCTGGGGTGTTTATTTACTCACAGACCGCTCAAATCTCGCAGTGCATATGTGCCAGACCTGTACATAAAGTTTCATAAGTGACCCACTTCCCAGGCCAGTAACTCGGTTCCATAGTTGTGTCTCCCTTCTTGCGGACCTTTACCGCTCTGTGGGCATTTTCCTTGGGGATGCGTTCAGGCGGTGGCTCCAGGGTGTCTTTGGGTAGGCCCCACATTGTCAGCAATTTAAGGCCTTCGTCCGGGTTGTCCACTTTGACCAGGGAGCCGTTCCTCCATGTAAGCAGATTCGGGGGAAATCCCCAGTTGTAGGAAATGTTGCGATTCTTTAAGCTCTTCGCTACGTTGTTGAAGCGTTGTGCCATAGTGGTAGGTGATAGATCGGCATACTGCGAGACTTGACTACCTCTGGGCTGCTAAGATCGATTCTCGTATGTGGAAGTAGTGCAGGCATGTTATTATGTCCCGTGGGATATCTGGAGCTAGATTTCTGGGCTTTGGCACTCTGTGTGCTCTGTCAAGGAGTATATATTTTAGCTCCAAAGAGGGCAGTATCGCCTTAAACAGTTCCATCAGGTATTGTGTTATTGTGTCATTGAGCACAGACTCTGAGACACTCCGCACGCGGATGTTTCTATGGCATGAGCGGTCCACCAGTTTCTCCTTGAGGTGTTCATGGTCTGCCTCTATCTCTTGGAATCTACCATTTCATTGCTTGTGAGGCATAGTTCGTCTGTCCTTTTCTCCAAGGCAGCCGTTCTTGTGCCTTGTGCGTGCAGATCCTTGAGGATCTCTTCCTTGTTTGACTTAAAGTCTTCTTTCAGAGTAGCCCTGAGGTCAGCCAGCCTGTTGAACAACATCATTTCAGATAGTGCGATTTCCTTACTGTTGAGGTTTAGGGATTCGGAATCCGAACCCGCCTTAGACAAGGGGGTAGGGGATCTTGTGCCGCTGTCATCTTGTCCCAGACTCGCTTTTTCTTTTTTCCCCTGGCGGCAAAAGTCATGGTTTTTCTGCGTTTTTCGGCAGAGCCATTTTGTCCACCAGGAGTCAGAGAAATCAACAGATAAACTCGAAAGATATTAGTTAAAGCGGCACTGTCATGCCAAACTTACCTTTCTTTAAATGCTTCCTCTTTTCTCCCACTGTCAGGATCTCTTCTTCATTTCTTCCTGTCTGCTCTAGTTTTGTTTAAAACATAAGACAAAGTAGGGACTATTTGTCTTATGGAGGTTTCCTGACCATCTCTGACCAGTGGAGGTGATCAAAGCAATTTTCCCGACAATTCTCACCTTTCCTGTTCCCGCGATGCTTCCTTTTACTCCTGTCATTTAGACAGAATGCCGGCAAAACTAGCGAATTGCGTCCTAACAGAATGAGAACAGTTTGTTCATCCATGTTAGGATGCAATTCGGGACTTTGTTCGTATCAGAATTTCATTCAAATGAATGAAACTCCGATCCTATTCGTGCCGTGGCTGCATCTTGCAGCCGCTTAGTAGATAACTCCCTAATTCCCACGGTATTTCAGCCAAATCTACTAATATTAAGTAAAGATTACTTAGTATTAGTAAATCCAGCCCCTACTCACTATATCGCAAGTAGGGGCATGTCTAGTGTTCCATGACTCATAACACTGTGATTGGTTGCTTTCAATTTGAAATCCAACCCATCAGAGTACTCTGTCATTTTACACAGCTTGGGAAAGTTCTTCTTTCTTACTTTTATAAAAAACAGAATCCCCATAGGAAAGCATTGATGAAAACTTTCCTATAGAGAAAACCTAATGCGAGCGCGGCCATTGCCGCGCATGCGCATTAGGTATCCCCCGCTGGCTGGCGGCAGGGGAGGAGCGTGGGTGGAGCCTGACCCAGCTGTTTTAATCTCTTCCGCGTTGCGGGAGGTGGAGTGCGAGGGAGGGGGACACTGTAGGAACCTAAAGTGCCAGGAAAATGGCTTTGTTTTCATAGCACTATAAAAACCCTTTCAAATATGCACATAATTGACATTAGGAAGCACAGAACAGAGTTCAGGACTGCCTGAGTCATATGTGCTATGCCTGAAAACAGCCATAGCATGCAATTAAAAATAACTCTGTATGTGCAGTGTTTTAATTACAAATTGTACTTTGGATTGATTTTCTTTGTACTACTATTTTATCTTTTTGTTTAAGGTTTGTTTCTTTTCTTTTTAAAAAGATGCAATTCTTCTAAACACTTTGCCAAGTGTGTATACCCTGTATGTCCTGTAAGTAAATGAGCCCTCTAGATATAGTTATAACCGCAGTCCCTACAACTTTCCTAGATAGACAGATAATTGCAGAGCATTTATTTCTACTAGAAAAGGGTTCTCAGAATGAGAAAACAACATGCTCTCTTTACACACAACATAAGTGAAGAACAGTACTCAATACAATCCTACTTAATGCAGTCTTGATAGATTTTCTTTAACTACGTACACAAGCTGTCTGTATAACACATCTAAATATAACACAGTGTCACTCAGTGAAAGTTATTTGTAAAAATCATGGATCCATAGGAAAATATATTGATTATTGAATACATAGTAGATTTGTGTGTTTTACCTATACAATGCTATAAAAAAGTCAAAATTGTCCAAGGATCATATAGAACAGGGGTTTCCAACCAAGTCCTCAAGTACCCCCTACCAGTCCAGGATTTAGGGATTGCCCTGTTGTTTCTAAAGTGTTTTTTTTTTTCCTCTTCTAAACACACCTTATATACAACTGGGTAATCCCTAAATCCTGGACTGTTAGGTGGTACTTGAGGACTGGGTATAGAACAACAACAACTTTATTTAGGGAATAATAGATATATTGTTTAAGCTGCAAGAACAACATAAAATCTGTAATATTCTTACCTTTGACAGTGAGATTAATCTTTGTTCCTAAAAACGATTTAATTGGAGGTGGTAAAACGTTAGTGATATTACATGTATAATATCCAGTATGATTTATCTGAGCGTCTTTAATCACCAATGATGAAGGGGGATATTTTTTGTGTACATTATATGTGTTCTCTCCTGGATTATATTGCTGAGTTACACTCCAAGTTGGGTTTAGAGGGTCACCAGAATTAGGATAGAAATCCCAGCGTGAGAAATAATTCTTCAATTCTGCTTCTCCAACTGAGCAATTTAGAATCACAAGACTTCCTTTTGATGCTGTAACATTTGATAAGGAGGTAGTTTCTCCAGAACAAGCTGTCGACATGATAAAGACATGGTGTGTAGAGTGAATATTTCAATGAAGTACATAAGGTTGTGCTACATATACAACTCAAATTACTATTATAAGCTTCACGTCTAATTCTCTTACTGTTGTATTCCTCTCATCTGGTGTATGCCAAAAACAAAAAAAAATATTTTAACTAAGCCTGTAAGCAATGTTTAACAGCATTTCAAACCGCATGTGCTAAAATAATAGCAAAAGAAGTAGGTGGTGGATGGGAGGTTTTGACTCTTGTGACAGTGTGACAGTATTACGTTTTTATAAACTAATATATATATATATCCAATTCATACAACATGCAACATCCAGAAGACTCACCTATTCACTAAACAGCCATTTCAAAGCTCACAGAATGTAATAGTTTGTTTTTCGATTCTTTGGGGGGTTAAGTTACAGCATATGCTCACACCTTGCAGGTCCTATCCTAGCTACCTTATGCCTGCTCTTATTAGATTAGTCCACTTACTTGGGAAATGCTTCATACTGGGACTCTCAGCAGTGCAAGGTTAAATAGGGCCCTGGACTCCCAAATATAAATATATATGAAACCAAGAGGGCTGCACTCATTACATTACAAGGGTGCTGCTGGGGCCAATTTATACAACATACAAGATTGTCACGCCAGCCGATGGCCACACTTACCTAAGCTGCGGTCCCACATTGCTGGTCGGGGCCAGGGGGTGCCGCAGCAGATTCCCATGCTCTGGGTAGCACTCGCATCCAGCGCACTGATAGACACCAGTCGCTGTGCAGCCAAGTCCGTTAAAGGCCCTGCGTCCAATTATGACGCAAATATGCATGTGATTTCACACACGCAAGTTCCGAGGTAATGTGATCACAAACAGCGAGTCATAGACCTCTAGGCTTTTTAAACTGTTTGTCAGTTATACCATGCCCTGTCATGGTTTCCAATAGTGGTTTATTCGAGAGAGTATTTTCTTATTGATTCCTCAGTGAATTTGATCTTTGGCTCTTTGATTTGACTATTCTGATTTCTATTGTCCTTGATCCTCTCTCTGTACCCCTGACCTCGGCTTGTCCTCTTAATTTTAGTTTTTACATTAAATCCAGCCTTTCTAAGGCCTGGTAATACGTTCAGGGTTTTGAGATTTTTTTTAAAAAATACGGGGTCTTTACAGTTGTGGAGTCTGCAAAATGTTCCATAAAAATAAGACACATATTATTATAACCAGAGTCTGGTGATAAAATATTTAAATGTAACTGTAAAAATTTACTTATTTAAATAATAGGGACATATTTACAACAAACATACAATTTTCTGTAGTGGTTTTGGATTCTGGGACTGCTATTAAAGTTGTAATCTTTGCAGATAAATGTTTGCAAACGTTTCAAAATAAGACCATGCACTCTTTGCAATAGTTATCCTGTAACTGCCACAAAATGTAATAGTTAGAACTAATAATTAGAACTAAATCAACCTAGTTGCGTTTTTTTTCTGTTTGTTTGTTTTTGCACTTGTTGTGCAGAAATTATGATGAACAAAACTCTGAAATCTGTTTGTTTTTATGTTTAAATAAAATTGGAGAATTGCTCCTGAGTAGGAAATGTCATCAGATAATCTCTCTAGTTCTATTAGATCTGGAAATAATTTCTCACTAATAAAATTAGCTTCTTATTAACATAACACTGATGAAAAATGTCACAAGCAGAGGTGCATAGATGTTTAAATAAAAAGTACCCTTGTGGTGCCATTACATAGCAGTCAAAAAGGAGAAGTTAAGAAGATGAAATGTATATAAGAAAAAGAGAACATGGTCTCCTAACCTCTACTGAAAATATCCATGCCAGTAGTTTATAAGCAATTCACAGATTTACGCATATGAATGGTTCTAGTTGAATTGCGCTTCGTTACTCAACATACAATTTCTGTTTGCTATCTGGAGATATTGCATTAGAATTAATTCAGGTATTGTTTTAATGATCTTAAATTATTTTGTAAAACGTCTAAAACAAATATATTCTAAATCAGATTGTGACAGTCTCCGTAAACCTCCTGAAACAGAAAATAATGCTCAAAATGGTTATGTTTGTTTAATGTAATCATTCCAGGGTTTTTTTGGTTTGTTTTATTTAATTAATTTATTTTTATTTAAGTAAGCAAATAGTTAAACTTAAAATTCCTGCCGGAATGATCGACATTGTTGACGAAGAAAGTGAATAGAATACAGGGCACAAATAGTAAAAACAGATCCTTTAATTCTGCATTTGTTATCTATTTTGTATATGTTGTACTTCTATAGCAATGAAAAATGCTTCTCCTCTGAAGTAGTCCTATTCTATTTGGTAACACTGGTATGGGTTTATGGTGCAATTTAAACTTCTATAATGTCCCAATATCATAGTGGAATTGGGTGAACGATCAGTGGATTTTGAGGTCCTGGAGAAGTAATTCTTAGCACAAAATTAAACCCGTTCCACAGTGCTTTCTATGCAGAGGGACCCGAATGGGCTGAGACACTCTGTTTGCAGAATAATATGTTTTGTTTTATTTCTAGATTGTATTATATGTTATTTTTTTATTCCTAGATACTAAATGTATACTTTATATGGTTTTAGGGTACGCATTTCTTTTCTTTTTTTATGTTATCTACTATTAAACTGTAAAGATATATTTGTAAGTCCATGCCTAGATTTCTATGTGAATTTATAGTAAATATACACACAAATACATTATCATCTTCTTAATATGACATTTTAGTAGATATTTAATAGTGTATGCAGGAATTGCATATACATACACTTGCAGAACACTTGGTAATATAACTGTCCATAAGCTCATGCATTAAATATAAATATTTGAATTTTGTTGTGCATAGGAGTCTTGAAAGTCAATTTCCCAGGGAACCGCGTACTGTTGCAAAGTTGACTATTTTGTCTATGTTTGCAATCACATAACATTATTCAATTTATGTAATTTGCAGCAAAACAAGTTAAGTAATAATCTGTGATCTCTTGGATCTAAGTGCCAGGTGTTCATACAGAAAAGGAAATGGTATGCCATCGGGATGGCACCCATTGGCGGTTCATGTACCGGTCAGAGCAATCTGATGAATCATAGCAGTCAAATGTTTGAAACATGGATTGCCCTTTCATCCTTCCTTTGGTAAAAGAATGAGTAACAAATCAGTATTTGGTATACATTGCCGGATTTCAGTGGCAACTGGTCAAGTTGGGGGATGGTCGAGTGCAATAATCTACTTTATGAAGTTTTACTCAGCCCTCTGACTTTTTGGGCTTTAGACATTTAATCCTAAGTACTCAGTCCCTGACCCGATAAGAGGTCATGCTTTGCTTAAAACAATGACTCAATGAATCCACCTATTTAAGAAACTACAAGCACTTTAAAGAGGACCAACACCATCCACTCATCCTGTTACCTAAAAAAACTATCCCTATGGACAAGCCTCCAATGTGTGAGTTACTATAACTTTATGACCCATCATGGTGCAAAATACAAAATTTGGCACAGTACTATTATTTAATATTTTACCCCATTATCTTTTAGCCAAAGAGCTGGTTCAGGCATTTATTAACATTTTAACAAAACAGAAATGTTGTAAATAACCTATGAGTATTAAATCCAACACATTCACATTATTTTACAATTTTAAACAATGTAAAATTAATGTAATATATATATATATATAATCTCCACGTATCCCGCACTCACTGCTCCCGGTCTTATTGCCTTGGTGCTTTCTTCCGCCCTAGTATACAGTGCCTAGTATGAGAGCACTCTCAGGACTTGATATGATTTAAAATAGTGCTTTTTATTGCAGCAACAAGTTATCACATTGATAGTGTCAACGTTTCAGTCCAACCGGACTTTTATCAAGACCTCGAAAGGACCTTGAAATCTGGACCTTGAAATCTGGTTGGACTGAAACGTTGACACTATCAATGTAATAACTTGTTGCTGCAATAAAAAGCACTATTTTGAATCATATCGAGTCCTGTGAGTGCTCTCCTACTAGGTACTATATATATATATATATATATATATATATAAACATACATTTTGAATAAATATTTAAAGGTTTGTAATTTTAAGCTTCTACATTAGAATTTTTCTATTTTATTTAATTATTTACACAACTTATGCTATTTCAGAAATGTATCTTGAGGATATTTTAAAAAAATAATATAAAAATAATATGTTTCTCAGATAAAGTTATATAAAACATTCTCATCAAAATATAAAAAATGTACAACTTGCTCTCCATTGTACACTAAATGAATATCAATAATTTGGATATTTTCCATAAATATTCAAAATTGCAAGTATGAACACTGTCAATAGGCTGCCACTAAATTGTATAATAAATAAAAAAAATATGTATATATGTATAATGTATTTTAAATTAATATAATTTTAGTAATAAATCATATGTCACACTATGAGATTGTTTTTGTCAAGATGTATTGTAATTTTATGACTGAATAGTAAACTAGACAATAGTTGTTTGAGTATTATAATAGAGGTTATATAACAAATTATAATGTATAACAATTATAATGTATAATGAATTACTGGAGAAGATACAGGGCTTCTACTTACATATGTCCTTTGCCATCCCAAGCAGACACATTAACAACATTTGCTTCTCCATCATACCAAAGTGATTGCTGAACATAAAATACAACATCCAATTGCATAGCTTGTGCAATTTATGAGATTTAAATATTATTGTACAATGAGACCGCCTTCATGGGAAGGTAGCAATACCACAGAAGCACTTCAAATATTTCATTAGTAACTAAACAAACACAAAAGATAGATGTACATAGACTTAAAAGTCAATATTTTCCAAGAGTTTCAAATTAAGAAAATGACAAAGATTATATAGGATACAAAATGTTTGCACTCCAGGTGACCATTATTTAGTGAACCTCCTCATAATATTTTGATATTAAGAAGCTTCAGAGCCTATCTTGATGAATAACCTAGATTTAGCTAATTTACTAAAGAGATACTAGGTCCATTAAATCATGTGCACTATTTATTTAAAAGTAAGTGACTATAAAGTATATAATATTTTCCAATATACATAGAAGCAGTTGTAAATTATCACACTAGTATTTGCACAGTACTTAAAAGGGATTTTACTGCCCAAATGGAAAAAAAGCAATTATTTAGTAGATGTACCCCCAATGAAAACATGCATGCATTTAATTATGCAGGTTTTCATTGGAGTTATATCTAAAAACAACTTGCAAAAGCTGCACTTCTCTTATGTGCCTCCTTGGCAAACCCTCCCCTTCTAATCCCACCCAAACTTTTTGTGACTGTCCAATCACAGACTGCCCAATGCAATGAGAAGTCTTTGCAAGTCGGGTGCTCTGAGCAATTGTTGCCTCTTGAGTTTAGCTCCACTGCGCTAATCAAACCAGGAAGTAACAGAACCTGTTTCCTGTTTAAAAGTCAGGGGCTGTAACCAGGTTGATTTCCATTGAAATCTGCATGTATTGTAAAATGATAAAAAGAGCACACACTCTTCACACATAAAGCACTTCAGCAAGCTTTAGGAGTCTTGTGTGGCCCTTTTAAAATACAGGACTAAAGAAGAGTGTATGGACACAAGGATTTGGTAATAATGGTTTACATATGGGGGAGAAATTCCCTAATTTAAAACCCTTTATCGCTATTAGAATTTACAATGTATAATGCAAACTTGTTTTTTAGACAGTCACTCTAAACGATGGAAATAAATAATTGTGTGTGTGAATGAAAATTAAATGTTTTTTCCAAGATATTCTTTGAGATTCTCTGAGATATTTTTACATAATTATTGACTAAAGTGTGAATTTTTAGAATTTAACAGACATTTCTAATTCAGTCCAGAATAGGCAAACTGAAAATGTTTCCAGTTTGACTATTTCAGCCTTTCAGGTTTTTTTGTTATTTTATTTTTTACATATGCAGGACACCTAGTCACAAGCATTAATGTGTAATGGCTTATTTTCTGGAATATCACCTGAAATCTAAAGGTAATACCATTCTGTGTGGCAGAAAGTCCAAAATGACCAAAAATAAATAGATTTTAGATTTAAAAAAAAAAGTTTACTACACACAGTGAGACATTTATTTATTAACCATACCTCCCAACTCTGGTATACTGCAAATCTGGATGCCGGTAGGAGGGAGGTAAATCTGGCTGGTCAGTGGCACGATTGTGTTACTAGATCCAACCCAAAGGAATGGATCTGCTGGAAGGGGACGTGTCCAACCAAGTAAATAGCAGGTCAGTCTGGCCTGAATGCATGTCAGGTTCCCTATTAATCATGCAGGTCGGCCCACTGTCACTGTTTATGACTAAAAGCTAATATTGCAAATGTTATGTCTTCTAGGGAGGTATTCACAATCTCATTTGTATTTAATCTCGTATACTTGAACAATTCTTTTGATGTATCTGCTTGATCAATTCTGTCTATCTATGTCTAGCTGATATATGTGTGATGCAACAACACAATAAAAAAATATATTTAAAAAAATCTTCCGACTGAGCAATGCGTCTCCATAGAAGCCATAGCCACTATTCATTACTAGATAGTGTTACGATTTTCCAAATGCAGTTAAGTCAGTTTTTGGACTAAATCATTTAAATTACTGGGGCCATGCATACAATTTACACCTATCAATGGCATAACAACTAAAAGACAAAGCCAGAAATTTTATTATTTATATATATATATATATCTCCTTTCACCACAGGCAAAAATTGCTATAATTGACTACAAAAACAATTGCACATTTACTATCAAACCTGCAGACAAGCAAGGAGCAGTGGTGATAATACCCAGGATTGCATAAAAGAGAGGGACACATAATTGACAAATGAAAACTACAAAATGTAATACAAAACATAAATAACAGGAAGTACACAAGCGGGGGGAGCATTACAAAGACATCATTGTGTAGTACACCTGGCAAATGTGCCAAGCCCTAAATTGCACAACAGCTTTCAAGTTATAAGTTTGCTTTAAAATTTACTTAAAAATCCACCATTAGCAATCCGGAGCAATCTGGAGCAATCCGCCATTAGCATCCATGCTGACCCAGACGCCCAAAGCCGAAGTAGGCAGATCTTCATCTTCAAATAACTGCTAGGCTGGCAAGGAGTACCACAGCTGTGACAAAAGAGAGAAAAAAAACACAAACAAAACACCACCTCCACACACTGATTTGAACAAATTATATTGGGAGAAAGGGAAGATAAAAGTCAGCCTCACTCAACCTTTCTGCTGCCAACTGCCAAGCAAATACAAACATGTTTCCTTTATTAACTTAATGACCAATCTGTCTCCCTTGCAAAGTGTGCAGCAGTCATGCTCCTCCGTCTAAGATGTCCAACGAGATGTATCAAATGGCAGTGTTTACTGGCAATCTGGTAAAAAAAAAAAGACTAATGAACCTATTCTACATATAGAAAAATATTGTTATACATAAAACTATATTAATGTTAAGAAATGGAAAAATGTAGAAATAAAATACATGTGATTCAAATGAATTACTGCTGCCAGGTGATAAAGAGTTTTTTTGTATGATTTAACAGCAATTTAACAACAGTTCTCTTTTCTTCTCATTGCTCCAATAGTTTATGACATCCTCGTTATGGCGGACCGCCTGGTATCCCGATTGGGTACCTCCGCCAAACACACTTCCTAGTGATCACCCGGATACCATAAGCACTTCCAGGCCCTAGCCACCGTAACTTGGCTGGGGTCTCGCCGTCTCCTTCCACCCTTGACCCAAG
The DNA here is from genome assembly GCF_036172605.1 of Pelobates fuscus. NCBI lineage: Eukaryota > Metazoa > Chordata > Amphibia > Anura > Pelobatidae > Pelobates > Pelobates fuscus. The sequence continues at coordinate 250,911,961 of NC_086319.1, read as the reverse complement.
TCCTGGATCCAGCTCTCAGTGGGTAGACCTCTCCTCTAGAGTATAGCTGCATAGTAATAATTATAGCCAGTATAGCAGTCCCCCCATACATTAGCAGAGACTTAATGCTAGGAGTAGTTATGTTTAATGCAGGCAAGCACTCAATTTATACACACATTTTAACCCCCAACAGCCTCATTTACATACAATAGTGTACATAGAGCACTATAGTACAAGGAAGGGTGGGGTCAGACAATAGCAAGGAGGTTAAGGAGGTTAAGGAGGGACAAAGCTGGTAGTTTAAACTGGTCTGGCAGTGTCCTTGGGACATTGCCCTGCTGGGAAAACAATAGGACAGGAAAAATGAGGAGGGGAGAGGCACTTACAAGCACCATACTCCTCCTCTGTGCCTGAGAGATAATTGAGTCAGGAACTGTATAATCTCTATTTTCTCCAGGTACATAAAAACACACAATTTTACAACACCCCTAAAAGTCCCCCAAAATCCATAGAAACCCCTCATGGGTCACATCCCTGGATAGCCCTGATCTGAGTGACTATCATATCCAAAAATCACTCAGTGGTTCGGATTTTCCATGGAAGTCAACTTTTAACATGTCCCATATTCTTTGGGCAGGAGGCGAGCCAGCAGGCCTCTCCAGGAACACGTGGCAGAGGAATCTTTGACACACTCATCATTGTGGAAGAAGAGGATTAGGAGATGATAGTCCTAGTCCTCGCAGCATTTAATCCTATGCCTGATAGACATCCAATGACACTACTGAATGGACAGCATCAAGTTGATCTTATTCCATAGCTCCTCTCCAATCGGTTGCAGTGCACAACTTTTGTGCAGGAGATAATACAGAAGACAATGAGAAAGTAAAATAGACAGTGTGGATATAGTGACATTACAATAACACTGCTCAGGAACATTATTGATTCACTTGAGGCAGTTAAAGCTACAGTCACTGAAAGGGGCATTTCACCTAAGTTGCATAGCAGACCCATGAGAGGAAGATTGCTCTGCTAAATACATACACTGTTTACAGTTTGGGCATCATCATAAATAATAATAAAAAATAAAAATATATATATATATTTGTGCCTGACAATATGTGTAAATTAGATTTATTTCTTTTTTTTTTTACTTAAGCAGAAGCCATCCAGTGAACTACTGTCAAATTTCTATGTGATATATTTCTCATTGCAGTATCCTGGAATCATAACTGGAGCTAGGGCTCCTTGTGTTTACATGCATGATGTACAGATGGCCACCACAGATGATCTAGACGTAGAAAGAGAAGTACTTTTTGCATATTTTCCATCCTCCTCCCTTCCTGATAGCCTGCTCATCGTGACATGAATGCAGTCAGCACCAGCCAGCACTTTATGTATACATGCCGCCTCATAGGATAAACCCTGATTTGACAATATTCCTCAGTAGTGGTGGGAAACTGAATGTACTCGTGGTTATGCATACTAGTGCTATCAGTACTTTATTAAGGATCAGGCAAAAGGAAGGATAACAAGTAGCGTATACTGCGCCTTAAAATTTATACATACACAAACCTTCAAGGAAATGTAGCAAACCTCAGGGAAAAAAAGAGAAAGACAAATAATAGTGCAATACAATATGGTACAGTAAAAATAAAATAAGTTATAACTATAGGAAAACCACTCACATACGCTAGAGCTTATTAGAGCTCTGCTGTATCACGCGTGGACGGTACAATCCCCGTCTAAGGATATATGGTGGTTGAAGTGCTGATAATCCTCCAGATGCCGGTAGTATATATGGGAGGTAGAAAAAACAAAAAAGGAACTCCAATGGTGCAGTAAGTACTAATATATAAAATAAGTAAAAAGAAGAAATGTACTTACATTCTTTAGAGCAGAACTTGCTCTAGTTAAAACAGCATGGGTGGCATAATCCCCACCTGAGGATATAGATGGTGTCAGGAATCAAGCCAAAAAAGAGGAAATAAATAAATAGTACTATGAAAAAGTAACTATTTATTAAAAAGGAAATAATAACAATACAATGTATACAAGATATAAAATCTATATAGAAGTCCCACTTGACGCGTTTCGCCCGTCCAAAGGGCTTTTTCAAAAAAGGAAGGATGACTAATCCCAACAATATTTCCAGTTTCTGCATTAAAGGAGTGCTTACCACAATAATGAAATACTAAACCTACAATTGTACCAGCTTTGATACTTCAGATCCTATATTATGGAATAGCAGAAAGCTATGATGGCCACACAGCAAAGCTTAAATTTCCTAAAAAACATAATAGTGTCTCCAAAATAACCATCTCCAGGAATGCTATGGAGACCCTGACTTTACCAGGATTAACCAGTATGTTTTTTTAAAGGGTTACAAAACCACCATGACCATTTCTGCTTTTTGAAATGGTCATGGTGGCAGGAGTCTGTATGTGTAGTGTTGCTGCTTAACATTACCAATATCATAATGTATTGTCATCTAGAGTTATTTTGGAGAAATGTAGCTCATGCACATATTTGGACACAACACCAAGGTTATTAGTCAGTAGCCACAACCATACTTGACGAAGCTTGGCCCCATTCACTATCCCTATACTGAGAGTGGATAGGAATGGGACTCAAACCGGTAACTTGCCATGACCCTGTGTGATACTGTATTTTATGTACCTTGATTGACCCTTTACTTATTTTAAAAATAATGCAAAATCAAACTTTTCATTAACTGATTCAGAGGTTAAGGTGGCATTAAACCTTGGACGGTAGTCACCACGGATGCATGCCAAACAGGATGGGGTGCCCATGTGAACAAGATATACCTTCAAGAGAAATGGTCTGTATCCCTCCGAGGAGCATCTTCCAACTACCTGGAACTGAGGGCGGTTTTCGAGGCCTTGCATCACCTAAAGTCAAAAATCCGACACCATTGGGTGAGACTACAGATGGACAACACTGCAGTGGTGGCATACGTGAACCACCAAGGAGGTCCACACAGTCCAAGGATGATGAGTATCATGGTTTCTCTCATGAAATGGCCACAAAACCCCTTCCGAGGATATGTGTGATTTACCTTCCAGGTTCCATGAACATCAAGGCGGATTTCCTGAGCAGACACAAAATCTTGCCAGGAGAATGGTGTCTAGCAAAATGGGTCTTTCAGGAGTTGGTTCACAGATCGACATGATGGCCAACTTCCAGAACAGACAGGTTCAGAAGTTCTTCTTCAGGGAGCATCATCCCCTAGCAGAAGGTTGGGATGCCCTCAGCTGTTCATGGAATTTTTGCATGGTGTATGTGTTTCCCCTGATTCCCCTTATCTTCACCATCCTAAGGAGAATTCAAAGGGAACGTGTGGTGGTGATTGCAGTTCTCCCATACGAGACCCTGGTTCTCACTGTTGTTGAGCCTTTCTATGGAAAGCCCCCTTTATCTGCCTGTGAGAGAAGACCTGCTGTCTCAGGGTCCTCTGTTCAGTCCTGCTCCTCAAACCCTCCATCTGATGACATGGAGACTGAAAGGAAGAGAAAGGGTTCTCAGATGTGGTGATTTCAACTATGCTTCAGGCAAGGAAATTGAATACTTCAGCTGCCTATTACCGTATTTGGGAGATCTTCTCTGACTGGGCATCTAACAAAGGTATTTCCCCAGGGTCCTTCTCTGCTGTGGATCTCCTGGGGTTTCTGCAACACTGCCTGGACAAGGGTCTCAGCCTGAACACTCTGAAGGTCCACATCTCAGCCCTTTCAGCTTTATCTCGTGTGAGATGGGCACTAGACTCTGATGTGACTCGTTTTATGAAGGCTGTCATACAGATCAGACCTCCTATCAAGTCCATTTCTCCTCCTTTGGACTTGCCACTGTTCCTGTCAGCCTTACAGGGTTCCCCATTTGAACCCATAACAGAGATTCCAGTTATGTTCCTTATTCTTAAAACATCTCTTCTGGTTGCCTTGACTTCAGGTAGAAGAGTCTCAGAATTGGCAGCACGCTTATCAGACGAGCATTTCATCTCATTCCAACAGGATAAGGTGATTCTGAGAACAGTTCCAGAGTTCAGGCCTAAACTATCTCTTTCTTCTGGGAGGAACGTTTTTATCACACTCTGGATGTGGTTCGTTGTTTATCTGTCTACCTCGACAGAGCTGGCAGCTGGAGGAGATCCTCTAGGCTTTTTATCCTCCCTCAAGGGCATGATAAGGGCCTGCAAGCATCTCCTAAGAGCAGGGCCAGATTAAGAGCCCAGTGGGCCTGGTGCTGACAATTATGATGGGCCTAATTACAGAATCTTATCGACCAAAACACTAAAACAATCATACCTTCCAAGCATCATGTATCTGATGGAGATGGTGTTGAAGGGAAACTCAAAGGATGCAGCTATAAGAAAACACATACCCTATGCTAATCACACGCTTTCATCTTTCAAGTAAATCTATACCTCCTATCTAGTGAAGCAGGAAGTCAATGGTCAGGGTAAAAGAGTGTGCCACTGGTGCGAATCATGTGACCAGACCTGCCAAAAGGGGTGAACATGCCCAAAAAGGGGTCATGTTTGGCCAAAGAATTGGAAGGCCAGCGTGCCATGAATGCATGTCAGGCTGCCTGCCAATCATGCAGACTGTCCAACCAAGGGCATACTATGCAGGCAGAACCCTGAGCTTGACATGAATGCATCAAGTGATGCACCTACTCCAAGCTTTCTAAGGACTGTCCCCTAGCACTCACATGTCCACTTGTCTCCTTACCTTTTTACTAGCAGGCAGAAGTTCCTGGTATAGTCTGGGACAGAGAAAAGGTGAATGTAGTGAGTATAGAAGAAAGGGGACATGCCACAGTGTTAGAGAGACCAAAGTCTGCATTACCTAAACTAATTTTATTGTCAGTCAGTCCACACAAGTTTTGTTCCCATACATCCCTCTTAAACTTCCAAACTTAAAGGGACACTATAGTCACCAGAACAACTACAGCTTATTGTATTTGTTCTGGTAAGTAGATTCACTCCCTTACGGCTTTTTGCAGTAAACACAGTCTTTTCAGAGATAGTAACTCCACTGGCCATTCCTTAGATGGCTGCTAGAGGTGCTTCTTGGGGCAGTACTGCCTAGTGTGCAGCACTGCCATTCAGTGTCTCCACCCTCTGCATGCAGACACTGAACTTTCCTCATAGAGATGCATTAATTTGATTTATCTTTATGAGGAGATGCCGATTGGCCAGGGCTATGTTTGACTTGTGCTGGCTCTGCCCCTGATCTGCCTAATTGACAGTCTGAGCCAATTGTATGGGGAAGTATTGTAATTTGCTCAGACCACCACTTCTGATGATGTCAGCAGACAGTCAGTTCATAGGCAGAGCCAGCAGCTGATATCACTATATTTAGAGAGGCAAGAGGGTTCCAGGAGGGCTAAATGGTGGTTTTAACATAATAGGGTCAGAAATAGATGAGTGTGTTCCTTTAAGCAAGAGTATCAGAATACTTTTATCCGGCATTATCGACTGGATGTGAGATCCCCTAGAGAGGCTCAATTTGGTTCTGCCGTCTTATTGGCTTCTTGAATTTATGTTGTCACTTAATACATTTTAGCATCATTTTGTGTTCTGTATATTTGCCTTTGCCCCTTTCTACCCCTCCCCCCCCCCCCCCCCCCCACCCCCAGAGTTTTATAGATTGGTTGGACATTGCCCGGGAGTAGTGCTGTTATGGCCATGACCGGGAAAATGGAAAATTGTTTCATACTTACCGATATTTTCCTTTCCCGGTAATGGGCCCTGGCAGCATTAGGCACCCTCCCTGGCCATTGGCTTGTTACGAACTGGGGAATTATGGTCATGTGGCCTTTTATGGGCTAAATCTTAGTCCTGTCCAATTGGAGTGAGGGGAGGAGCTAACCCTGGAGTAGTGCTGCCATGGCCCATTACCAGGAAAGGAAAATATTGTTAAGTATGAAACAATTTTCCGTTATATAGTTAATACATTGCTAAACACAAATACACACACCAGTCAAGCCATAAGACTTGCTTTTCCCACAGAAATCTTACTCTAACAAGTGCTCTCACTCCTGCAAAGGATTCTGGGTAGGCGTATGCAAATGATTTTAACAAAGAACCACATTATATTTATTATATATATATATACACTGTGTGCAGAATTATTAGGCAAATTAGTATTTTGACCACATCATCCTCTTTATGCATGTTGTCTTACTCCAAGCTGTATAGGCTCAAAAGCCTACTACCAATTAAGCATATTAGGTTATGTGCATCTCTGTAATGAGAAGGGGTGTGGTCTAATGACATCAACACCCTATATCAGGTGTGCATAATTATTAGGCAACTTCCTTTCCTTTGGCAAAATGGGTCAAAAGAAGGACTTGACAGGCTCAGAAAAGTCAAAAATAGTGAGATATCTTGCAGAGGGATGCAGCACTCTTAAAATTGCAAAGCTTCTGAAGCGTGATCATCGAACAATCAAGCGTTTCATTCAAAATAGTCAACAGGGTCGCAAGAAGCGTGTGGAGAAACCAAGGCGCAAAATAACTGCCCATGAACTGAGAAAAGTCAAGCGTGCAGCTGCCAAGATGCCACTTGCCACCAGTTTGGCCATATTTCAGAGCTGCAACATCACTGGAGTGCCCGAAAGCACAAGGTGTGCAATACTCAGAGACATGGCCAAGGTAAGAAAGGCTGAAAGACGACCACCACTGAACAAGACACACAAGCTGAAACGTCAAGACTGGGCCAAGAAATATCTCAAGACTGATTTTTCTAAGGTTTTATGGACTGATGAAATGAGAGTGAGTCTTGATGGGCCAGATGGATGGATTGGTAAAGGGCAGAGAGCTCCAGTCCGACTCAGATGCCAGCAAGGTGGAGGTGGAGTACTGGTTTGGGCTGGTATCATCAAAGATGAGCTTGTGGGGCCTTTTCGGGTTGAGGATGGAGTCAAGCTCAACTCCCAGTTTCTGGAAGACACCTTCTTCAAGCAGTGGTACAGGAAGAAGTCTGCATCCTTCAAGAAAAACATGATTTTCATGCAGGACAATGCTCCATCACACGCGTCCAAGTACTCCACAGCGTGGCTGGCAAGAAAGGGTATAAAAGAAGAAAATCTAATGACATGGCCTCCTTGTTCACCTGATCTGAACCCCATTGAGAACCTGTGGTCCATCATCAAATGTGAGATTTACAAGGAGGGAAAACAGTACACCTCTCTGAACAGTGTCTGGGAGGCTGTGGTTGCTGCTGCACGCAATGTTGATGGTGAACAGATCAAAACACTGACAGAATCCATGGATGGCAGGCTTTTGAGTGTCCTTGCAAAGAAAGGTGGCTATATTGGTCACTGATTTGTTTTTGTTATGTTTTTGAATGTCAGAAATGTATATTTGTGAATGTTGAGATGTTATATTGGTTTCACTGGTAAAAATAAATAATTGAAATGGGTATATATTTGTTTTTTGTTAAGTTGCCTAATAATTATGCACAGTAATAGTCACCTGCACACACAGATATCCCCCTAAAATAGCTATAACTAAAAACAAACTAAAAACTACTTCCAAAAATATTCAGCTTTGATATTAATGAGTTTTTCGGGTTCATTGAAAACATGGTTGTTGTTCAATAATAAAATTAATCCTCAAAAATACAACTTGCCTAATAATTCTGTACTCCCTGTATATATATATATATATATACAAACACACACACTCACACAGTGTATAGTACTGTTTGCATTTGTGATTTTTTGTATTGCATTGTATAATTAAGTACTTGGCTTGGAATTTATTTTTTGCGGTCCCCCTACTGATGTTTGTGCTTGGGTTTCATGTATGTTTTTAGAGAGGTCTTAAACTCTGAGAGTGTGCCAGCAACTTTCTTTGAATAGTATTCTATATTTATTCATAGAAACAGCGGAAATAGCAACACCTAGCTGTGTGGTGTGGGCTTGGATATGGGTGGGTTTATGTGTGTACTGATGGTAACGCACGGTGTCTTAATGCACTTCTTAGTTTTACAGTATGTTTAAGTGGTTTTGTATTTTCTGGCTAGTGGTTATTATGGCACAGCTTCTACAAATACTCTGGATAATTGTGATACCAACACTGACAGGTAAGGTCTTACACAGTCTTACGCTTCATTTTATTTTAGACAATAATCTACTAAAATAAAAATGGAAACAGTTAACCAGCAAGGTAATAATTAATAACAGAATGGTTAAATTCACAATGTTTAATGTAAATGGAAACTATATTATTATTTATATATTTTAACTTCATTAAATTCTCATATGTATGTATATAGGCAAACTAGTGTTTATTAAAAATGACATTGCTCAGTCTATTATATATACCAAGGGTATAGATTTAAAGGCAGATGACAGTGAAAACAGCCCATCTATGATTGTATGAAATCACAATTAAAAAAAAAAGTATTGCTTATTCAGGGTAGTATAAGTATTGCTTATATAAATCTCACATTTTCCTAAATTCATTGATTATTAACATTTACAACTTTTCCTATATTACTTATATTATGCCTCAAATATCAACAAATTGCTGCTATAATTTTGTAATTTTTTACATTATTTTGAATTAATCGCTAGCTCATTTAGACATAGAAACATTTTCACATTTATGTTTAATAAATACAAAGTAATGGATACATTCTATACATGAATATATTAGTGAATGCTGATGGTGAGGGAACCAGGGTTCATATTTGGTGGCAAGGCCAGTATATTACTGCTGTAAAAGGATTAGGAACTATGAGCCCCTGGCAGAGGTTCAAGGGTCAAATATTTAATTTCTGGTGTTTCAGGGTCAAAAATGTAAGTTGTGGAATATCATTGATATCCGCATACATACCAATTTACAGCACTGGAATTAGAGATTTTTCAATGACTGCATGGCGTTGATAAACCCAATGCATCCAGCAAGATGCATGTTTGCTAATTTTTATTCAGTTGCTTTTGGAAGTGAATTGAGTTATTTATTGCAGTCTGAAAGGTGGCAATATTAGTCCCCCATTAATATTTTAAATAGCCCCCATCCGATGCACACAATACCTCATTATGTACAGGTCATGAAGCCTTTTTATAAAACTGGCAGCAATACCTGGCCAATCACTAGGTTAAACATTTAGTTTACATGCCTCCACCTGCCAGATGGCAAGTGGGGATATATGGGAGGCTTATAGCTTACATTATAGTAATATTGACCCCCCCCCCCCCCCCATAGGATTTTTGTGGGTTTTTTTGCTTAATTTTTTTTTTTTTTGTCAATCTCTTTTTTATTGAGGCATAAAATTATATGGGATAGAGAATGAGAGAAGGGAGACGATAGAGTTTCATACATAACGGGTATAGTACAGTGCAATTTATATCATCTCTGAGTAACTTGTAGCCTCATTTTATATTAAGAAGAGTGGTTCTAGTAAGTTTAGCGTAGTAGTAGAGAAACTGGTTAGACTTAAGTGAGATATCAATGTATAATTATAACGTTAAGAAGCTTGGCTACGCAGTGATGTAGTGGGATCAAAGTGAAACATTCAACGCTTAACAGTGCTAGATTGGTTGCACTAGTTATGCTGATAGTTGTAGTGTGGTCTTATGCTTTATAGTGTGACAGTAGCTGGCATGTGTGTGATATGTGTGCTAGCTGCGCTGCTCTTGTGTAAGCTGTTGTGCAGTGAGAGGTAAATAGCAGTGCAATATTCTGCCTACAGAGTGGGGTAACTCCGCTACACCTTCTGGGCATCAATACAAACTGTTTTATCATGGATAATGTGTGTTAAAGGGTCTGCATATAAAGTAAACTTAAAAAATAAAAATAGTAATAGTATGCTCTTGAAGAAGCATTCGAGTCTGTTGCCGGTGCCCTTAGGATTACTTGCCAGGGGTGGGAGAGTCCTCTGCATATCTGTAGGATCAGCTAATTCCCCGTTGGGGCCAGATTACGTTCTGCCATGAGAGTCTCACTATTTGACTGTTGGGCTCAGCTGGTACCTTCATGATGCTCCGATTTGGCTGGAAAGGTGGGTACCTTGATGAGGCTCTGTCTTTCAGGAGAGCCCTCCGACCTGGACTGTACCCGTTGGGCGGCTCCGCAGTGTAATCTTTATCGCTGTCGGCTCTGCTTGTCCTTCTGCGTCGGGTTGCGCTTTGCGTGATAGTTGCAGCTAAGATCGCCTGTTGGCATGCAGGTCGGGTACTCTTGTGGGCTCCATGCTCGATTTTAAAGGTGCGTGTATGGGCCTGTCGGGATGCCAGGCTGGAGCCACGTGGGGGGTTCCACTGCAGGCAGCGGCTTATTGGCCTGAAAAAAACAAGACTATCCATATTATATAGAGGCTTAGAGACCATTTCTGGTCTATTAGTAAAGATAAACAGACTATCAGTAGAAAGCCAGATATCAGATCAATAGAAATAGATCTTAAGACATCTATCTAGGACAAGAGGAGAAAGTTTCATTACGGACTCTACTTTCTAATCAATAGGCTTTCAATATATTGTGGAAGGCTATGCAAAATAGTGCTTGAAGATCTGATATCCTTCAGCCCGATGCTGATATCACCGATAGAACTAACTTATTATTAAGCAGCTGTGGAGAGATAGCTTCTCATGGTTAAAAGGGGTGAAGATTTCAGAGCCCTTAAAACAAACAGGGAAGAATTCCACAGGGAGCAATGGTTAACTGAGGGATCAAATAAATACAGCTGACAGATATTTAGATACCTCCATAGAAAAACACTTTCACAAAAAGAGAGATCAGAGAGTCCTGAGACATGTACCTCTGAGATGAAATGGCTAATTCCTACATGAGTCCTGGAGAGAAGAACGTAGAACCTCCTTGGTAGAATGAATTTACATAATAACCTAAATAGAAATAGACTATGAAAAAAGGCATCCCAACTTAGTAAAGTGGAGTATATACGTTTCCCATGGCCTTCAGAAGGGTATTAATTACTGCAGTTGAAAAAAACATTATATTTAAGCCCTTCTTTACAATATTGAAACCTTCAGAATGAAGAAAGTAGCACTGGACCTGATGGAAGAGGTAAGACTGAGGGGGGAGGGTTAGGAGGGGTTACTTATGCCTTCTGTTTTAATAAGGTTCCTGTCTAATTAGGGATAGGGAGGAGCTACCCATTGTTGTTCTGCCATGGAAATACATATATATTTGTTCAAGTAGTCTGTATTATATGGAAAGACTACTGACGTACTGCCTGTTAGGAACATCTGAGAAATATATGTTTTAATAAATATGAGAAGCATAGTGCTTTGCTTAATTTTAAACAAAAGTGTGGTGGTAATGGTAATAATCACTGTGGTTTATGATTTATGGTAATACAAAGTGCTCAGGAATTGGAAATAATATTATTAAGATGCTATGATACATGAAAATGAAATGATTTTGCCATATGAATACCCTGAAACTCCATTGACTGAACTCGGACATTGCATTTTGACATTTTCTTAATTAATACATTCTAAAAGGTATATTCTTTTTTGTTATCTTAGTGACTGTAGATATTACTTTGAAGAAAATGTATATGACATTTTATTATTATTATTATTATTATTTTAATTATTTTTTTAAATGTACTTATTGAAATGCATATAAAGTACTTATTAATATAATGTGTCCAGTTCATGTGCTAATTTACTGTTTAAAAATTATAAGTTTATGTTCTGATTTAATTTCATTGATTCTCAGTTTGCAGAAATATGTATTCCTCCAAATCAGTCCAGATCACTGGTATCAAAGGAAGTTCTGTGAATTTTAAGTGTCATACAAATTTTACAGACATTCAGAAATATAGCTCCGTGTGGGAATACTATGCTGAAATTGGAAATCTGACGAAAACATGGAACTATATTAAAGAAGACAAATCATGTTCAAGAATATGTCCAGTAGAAGGACAAAATCCAAATTCATCTTTGGTTATTACTGATGTTCAAATTACAGATTCTGGATACTACAACTGTACCATTATCAGAGCAATTCCACCACCGTCTAAGAATATTACTGGGAGCTTTTTTCATCTCATTGTGAAAGGTAAACAAAAATGTATTTCCCTTCAAAAACAGTGTACTGTATGATTTATCATAAAATAGTTTCTTAAATTTGTATCAAAGTTTTTCCCGTCTTTATCACCTAGAGAACTGTGCTTTATTTCTGTAAAATGTCTTCATTCATATGACTGACATTGAAATTTCAGGGAGGAAATAAGATTGTGGCGTCCACAAGCATAAAACAGTTTGTGGGGGGCGGGGCCTGACTGCTGACCAAGACAGATGCATGCAGCTGGTGCTCTTTGGTGAAAGCTTGAAATTGAGCATTTTAAGCCAGTAAATTGATTCATTTTCAATGCTATATATAGTGGGGGATAACAAGCCTGCTGGGTAAGCCTGCAGTCTGATGAACTTTGGTTACCACACAAAGCAAAGGACTTGATTGTCTCGGCGTCCTGTGGACACACTTCAGGTGCGGGAAATAGCCTGTCTTTATGCTCCTATCTATAGGATACTGTACTGACCTAGCCTTTACCTCCTTGATGATAATGCTACAGAGCACTCTCAGAGTGCTCTCGGTTACCCTAATATTACATCACAAAGGCAGAGGAAAAAGAGACCGCCAAAGGCACCTCGATACTAGGGATCCGGCTCCCATTTCCACCGCCACTCACCAAGGCCATGATCCAAACAGGGATGATTCCCTCAACACAACTAATATCCTCAAGAAGGCCATGACCAGTGGCAGCACTCCAGGGAAAAATCTCAAGATCCTGCTCTTGTTGGCAGAAGAGCCCAGAACTGTGAGAATATTGTGCTGGCTCATAATATACAATCTGGGGTGGGTGGGGTAAACTGTTGGGGACTACAGGACTCAAACCTCATCGTAGCAGAGATCACAGCTTGGTTGACATTAGCTGAGCTTGCATACATGGATAATATGTAAAATCTGAGCGTTCCCAGTTGGTTACCAGCAAATTGAATTCAATATGACAGCAAAGTGTTTTAGCCCATTAATTATTTGGTTATTTTTAAGCTCAGCTGTTAATCAATCGTACCTAAACTAGAATGATTTCTATACTCCCATGCTGGTGTTAACTCCCATGCCTTTTGTTAATATATAAATCGACATGTTGATATTGATGCCAGGATTGCTCATTACCTTAAGAAGTATGACCTTAGCTCTGATGAAATTGCATACTGGTTCTATATATACCAAGAAAGTTATGGTATGGAAAAAGTGATTGAAAACACCTTCCACCTCAAGTCAGTGGATAGATCTGTGTTTAAAAATGTTTTGACCATATAGATATTTTTTTTTTTTTTTTTTGTGGTCGTCACTTATTAGTATATGTTACAGTGGAAGGGGTGATAAGTGGGTAGTGTTGGGCGGAAACCAACGTGCTGGTAGGCCTACAATAAAAGAGGACCCACCAAAGAAAAAGGTGTAATAATCGAGTTAATTGAGGGGAGCGGAGGGATCACCTGTAATGGAAACGGCACAGGAAAGCAGGGGAATTGGGTTTATATAGGACAAACTCCTACCTTATACTTATGGTGGGAACTTGATAGTATATGTAACAATAGAAGGGGTGCTAAGTTGGTAGTGTTGTGCTGAAACCAACGTATGGGTAGCCCTGCAATAAGAGGTATCGAAAATCACACTTTATTACATACTTATAAAGCTAAATATTTAAATGCTTTCCTGAGCTCTCTCTCGGGTTGTGGAATATATGTATTGTAGACAGAGGATTTCCATATACCCAATCTTTTGATAATATGGACTGGTGTGTCCATGCTGGAGGCTGAGGAAGCAGCCTCAATTCTAAAGGAATGTCCAGGAAAAGTAAGAGGGGTTATGACCCAATCTCAACAACAAGGTTCTAACTTAAAAAACAAACTTGGAGGTGGTAAGTGGATGTGCATGAAGTTAAGGAGAGTTAGGTAGGTAGCTGTCGCGTGTGGTTAGGAATGTATCTAATACATATAACAGGGCTCCAGCTGTTATCTGTTGGAAAAAGTGGGATTGTGGATGGATGGTTAGTCTGGTTAGTTCTGGATATTTGTAACGTGAGAATGTAATTGTGTCATTGTGTTTGACAAGGTCGGATGGCTTAAGCTGACTTCGGATTGTCTTACCAACATGAATTCTCTGGGACTTAAGAAACCATAGAAGGCAATCCAAATTGCTACCTCAATAACGGTAAATGGCTATCGAACTGTTTAGTATTCAGTAAATCAGATGGCCTCCTGAATATAGGCCCATCTATGGGTATTCTAATGGTTTGTTAGTCGGGGGGTACTGGTGGAACTACAATAGTCGCAGGGGTCGCAGGGGTCACTGGGGTCGCAGCTGCGACCGGGCCTATCATTCCAGCGGGCCCGGTCGCACTGTCAACACCGGCCCGCCAATATTTTGGTGCTGAAAAAACACCGGGGCCACATTGAAGGAGCCCATCGGATGGCCCATGCTCTTGGGGCCACCCGATGGCAATAGATTTCCTGGGGCACGGTCAGCACTGCAGCGCTTTAAGAGCGTGACCGGGCCCCAGTGATGATGTCAGAGCTGGGAGAAAGCCGTCACTTCCTCCCAGCCAACAGAGCGCCATGCAGGAGGAGAGGAGGGAGTCAGATTGGGAGCTCTGTGTCCCATCAGCATAAGGCAGCAACTAGACCCCAGGTAAGTCACTAAATTGTTTTAACAGTTTGTGTTGTGTGAGAACGTCTGTATCAGTATATCTGTGTATGTCTGTATGTGTGTGTGTGTGTTTGTCTGTATGTCTGTGTGTGTGTGTCTGTATGTGTGTGTGTGTGTGTGTGTGTGTGTGTGTGTGTGTGTGTGTCTGTGTGTGTGTGTCTCTGTGTGTGTCTGTATGTATGAATGTCTGTATGTATGTGTGTGTCTGTATGTATGTCTGTATTATTATTATTATTATTATTATTATTATTATTGCCATTTATATAGCGCCAACAGATTCTGTAGCACTTTACAATATTATGAGAGGGGGAATTTAACTATAAATAGGACCATTACAAAAAACTTACAAGAATGATAGGTTGAAGAGGACCCTGCTCAAACGTGCTTACATTCTATAGGAGGTGGGGTGTAAAACACAATAGGACAGGAATTTGCAATCAAATAAGTTGGGAGTGAGGCAGAGCTGGAAGAGAGAGTAGAATGCTGCCCTTTAGGAGAGAGCAAGAGACAGGTATGTAAGGCCATAATCTTTCCTAAAGAGATGGGTTTTAAGGCACGTCTTGTATGTATGTGTGTTTGTGTGTGTGTGTGTGTCTGTATGTGTGTGTGTGTGTCTGTATGTGTGTGTGTGTGTCTACATGTCTGTGTGTATGTATATGTGTGTGTGTGTGTATGTATGTGTGTCTGTATGTATGTGTCTCTGTGTGTGTGTATGTGTGTATTTGTATGTATGTGTCAGTTTGTATGTGCGTCTGTATGTATGTATGTATGTGTTTGTATGTATGTGTCCATTTGTATGTGTGTCTGTATCTATGTGTGTATGTGTGTCTGTGTGTATATTTGTGTCTACATGTATGTGTGTCTGCATGTGTATCTGTTTGTCTGCATGTGTATGGGTTGGGGGGTAGATGTATGGGGGGGATGGATATATGAGGTGGGGGGTAGACGTATTGGGGGGCCCCAGTGTTTTCTAGTTATGCCTCTGGAAGGTAGTCTTTTTTGTTGATGCCTTTGAGGATTGTTTGATGGGATATGAGGAGAGAAAGGGGGTATGATTGGGAAATGTGGTGAGGACCTGATGTTGTATTCCTGTAAGATAAAGTTTAATGGTGTTATGTGCTAGTTTTAGATGTAAATGGCAGAAAGAGGCAAAAGCCACCATGGTCTCGATAGAGTAGTTTCCCTGCTGGTGGAACTCCAAAGCAAATTTACAAAAAGTTGTTAATGCCCAATATGTTTTGTTATTCATGGAAAGAGCATTACGGGATAGTGACCGTGCGTGTATCATCAATTCGGTAAGTCCATAACCAGCTCTGGAAATGTCGGGATTCTGAACGGGTGTTTGTTGGTGGAGGGATGTGTCATGTATTCATCCGAACATAAAAATGTGGTAAATGGCCTTTGTTGTCCTGACAGCAATCATGCACATGGAAACCTGGTAATTACTTTTGGGGACAAAGGCCAGTCATGGCCAATCAAATCCACAGGAGGGTTTGTGTTGAGCAGCAATCATGCACATGGAAACCTGGTAATTGCCTTTGGGGTCAAAGGCCGGATACAGCCAATCGGATCCACAGAAGTGGTATTTGTGACAGATCCCTCTGTCTTGGACTGAAGTAACCCTTTTTCTTCATTCGTTAGTTTGATTTGTGTTTCTCCGTTCATGTGGACTCTATGCCGTTCCCTTTTTATGTACCGAAGAAAACTGCCGAACGGGCGACCACCCAGTAGAGAAGTGTGCTGCTGGTTAACCTCTTGGCCCCATTAGAACGTTGAGGTTAACCGCAGACACCTCTTAATTGATACGGTAGTTGGGTGGTCGCCATTCGTATACCGACCACGAGGTCGCGGCCATTGTAAATCCACAAACACACAGCGGTGTTCGACGCCTAATTCATGGAACTCAAAATGGATACTTTTTGGCACGAACACCGCTGCAGCCGTCGACCTCCCTTGTTCGGTAGAAAGTCACGACCGGCCCTGGGTTCGGTATTTTGTTTATAAATATCCCATACCCCAGATAGACATCCCGTGTAGCTCATTCGTATGAAAACTGACTTTGTGAACTCTTTGGCTCCACGGCGATTGGACTGTGCACATAGGATCTGAGCGCTTTTTGGTACTTTTGTGCGCTCAGATCCTAGCTATCTGGTGACCTGTGGAATGCCTGTATTATGTTGGAATATGTTACAGTTATGTATTTTTATGCCTTTTTGTTATATTCATGTAAAATGGCGTTTAGGCTCTGTCCTAGGAGATAATTGAATTACTTCACAATTATCTCCCTGGGCAAAGCAGAGGGTGCTGGGTAACAAAAGGGGAATGGCTAAGTGTGTACCCTGTGATTGGCTACTGCAATGTCCTTGTCACAGTCTCCCATCTGGTCCTCTAGGGGAGTGTCCACCAGGTGGGAGACCTGCATAAAAGCCGGGCATGTAGCCCTCATTAAACCAGATTCCTGCTGACCCTCAACACGGAGCTTTGTCTCGTCATTGGGGGGATTATTTGTATGGAGTACGCTTGTTCGTCTGTCTTGGGAGAATAACTGATTCGTATTATTGCTGTTTGGCTGCTTGTGAGAATAAGGGAACCGTATGATCGCTGTTCGGCAGTTTGGAGCGCTCAGTGGCTACATCTGTATTCGGTAAGGGAACGTCCTGTACGGCAGTAACCCCTCTCCTACCGGGGGAGCCATAACAGTATTTAAACCCAATTCTCCTCTTGCTCATTGCCCTGTTGTGGTTTCATGGTTATCCGAGAGTGCATTCCTGATCTTGATTTTCTGGTATTTGACTTTGGCTTTGTTTTGACTTCCCTGATATCTGGTATCCTTGACTTTTGGCTTTCTCTCATCTTTGTGTCTGATTCTGTGTCCCTGACCTCGGCAAGTATTTTGACTATTCTTGGAGACGTTAAGTCTGGCCATTCTAAGGTCCGGTTATACGATATCCTTAGTTCCAGGTGTGACACAGTACTGTGTGCTGGATCAACTTGTAATCCTGACAGGATGTAACTTGAAAAATTCCTGAAAATTAGATTGGGACAACACATCAGCTGCGGTGTTATCTACTCACAGGATGTGTTCACAAACCAAGTAAAACTGCAACTTGGTGGCAAGCCAGTTCAGTTTTCTGACCAACCCCATGATGGCCAAAGAGGAGGAGCGCCCTTTATTGACTATCTCGAATGCCGCCAAATTGTCGGTGAAACACTTTCCTGCCTTACCAAACCAAAGATGACCCCAAATATGGGCAGCTGCCACGATAGGGTATATTGCATATAGAGCTGATGTTTCTTTAAAGGTGGCAAGGCAAGTGTGTCCTGAGGCCAAATGTCACTAAACTAGTGGTTACCAAATATGGATGCAAACCCAGTATGAGCAACTGTGTCGCTTTATATAACAGAGAATGCTCTGTCAGTGAGGGAATAGACATACCGTTCCACTCTGAGAGAAAACAATTCCTCATGATCAAATCGGCCCTGGCCGGGGGGTCGAGGATATCGTCAGGCACACTAGGCAGGAGGCAGAGTAACCTAGAGATGAATGATCTACCCTGTGGAATGATCCGCATGGCAAAATTGAGGGATCCCTGCAAGGACTGACAATCCCACCGCGTACACAAACCACTCCAAAGAAATCGACACAACTCTTCCCTGATGCAAAGCAGCTTCTCATCTGGGAGGCATGCCTGCATCAACACCGTATCTAGTGAGATACCCAGGAACACCATTTTTTTCGTGTGGCCTAATGTCTTGTCAGGTGACAAAGGGACACATAGTGTAGAGAATAGAGCTGTGGTGCTAAGAATGCTGCGTGGCGTGTGAGAAGCTACTTCTACCAACAGAAAGTTGTCCAGGTAGTGAATTACCTAGGGAGACCTGACGACGTTTAGGAGCTGCCAACAGAGAGTTTCTGTGACGATGTCAAACAAGTTTGGACTACTCCTGGAACTGAAAGTGAGCCAGGTGGCGAAGTAGTATTTGTCACTCTACTTGATGCTATGGATATGCCATAGGGACGGATGGATTGGTAGAAGTTTGAAGGCGTTGAAAATATGTTTTGCTCAGCCGTGCGTGTTTGTCGGCGTGTAAAATAGCTTGTATGGCATTGAGAAAATTGGGGTTGAGAAAACTGGCCTATCATGAAACCTGAAAAGGTCTCTTTTCGTAATAAGTCGTCTACAGTTGTGGGATCGTCAGAGGCTTAAAGGAGGCATTCTGGTGTGCCTGTGGGGAGTGCTACCAGTCCTTTGTGAAAGCCGTTAGAGAACCCAGAAATCATAAAATCCACCAAGTGAGGAGAGGGGTGAGTATGTACCGTAAGTGATAGGCCAGTGCGTCAATGTTAACCTCTGTCAGTCACTTCTTAGGGAAAATCTTCACAAACCAAGTAAAACTGCAACCTATCTGGGTGTAACACAAGTAAGCAAAAACTAGTTTGAAAGCTAGTAGGGATATATCAACAAATAAAAAAATACTTTCTTTTTTCTATTCCTTTGACATTTTGTTTTTCTTCTTTAATGCAATGTTAAATACCTGAAACAAAAAATTCATAGAAAAACCCTTATCTACAACTACCTTTAGTAGATCTTAGACATTACTACAACCGTGTATAATATTGCTGAAATTAATGAAAACCGTAATGGGGAAATGCTATTGGAACATAACTGAACACAATTTGGAAATTATTTAAGGAAGGATTGGAGACAAATGAATGGACAGAGTAATGAACAGAAACCCACAAATGAATTAAACAGAAACTCACAAATTAATTGCCAAAATAACAAACAGTAAAACCCACAAATGAATTGGTAGAGGAACTATCAGTAGTGGAGCTGGATGGTCGGAGTCGGGGAAGGCCGCAAAAGGACTATACTTAATGGGATCAAGTAGAAGCGGCGCGGAAAGGATCAGACCAGAAGTGCCGGCTGATATGGAAATCAGGTCGCCTGTAACAGAAACGGCACAGGTAAGCAGGGGGATTAGGTTTATACAGGACTAACTCCTCCCACAAATTCAGGCCTTTGGCATTATACACACACACACACACACACACATATATATATATATATATATATATATATATATATATATATATATATATTTATTTATTTATTTATTTATTTATTTATTTTATTTTTTATAAGCTCCCACTATTGCTGATATCATGATATCACTCTGATAATACAGTTTTTGACTATAAAAATATAATTTTTGCACAGAATCTGTTAAAAACAGTCTTGGATTCTGCTCTGAGACTATGCAACCAGATACTAGGGCAGCTATTGAAAACGTATCAGTGACTCAAATGTAGGGGTTCCTTGCTAGTGATGTAACAAAATTATAATGTGTGGGCTTATATCCAAGCTTTATTTCCAAATATCTTGTGACCAATATCTTCCCTCACACTCTCCATGCCATATTCTGTATGCATTTTGATTTTCAAATCTGACCTACTTCTCTACTCTGTATGTATTCTATCTTGCCCCCAAAGAAAATTACTTTCTCGCAGACCTTTCCTATTTTCGCTTACCCTATGTTTTGTCTTATATCCCATATATTTCCTCACATCCGGATTGGATGATTGTGGATGACAAATTCCATAATATAATACAAAAACACCCCCAGTTTAAAAATACATTCCAATCAACGTGTTCTTACGCAATCTCTTTTTTTAGAAGGATTCAAGAACTCTCCATACTATTTTCCTAAAATGTTTTAATTAAATAAGCTAAACGATTACAAAATTCAGAAGAAAAAAAGTCTACGTGTGAAATAAAATTGCTTTGGGTATATACTAAAGGTAATTTTGAAGTAAATTCAGAATTCCTGGATGTATTTAAACTATGTGTCTTAAATACAACCTGATCTTACAGGTCAAAACATGGGGACAGATGTGAGAGGATCAGCGGTTTCCCTCTGCATTAGTTTACTTAAACACCAGCCATGTAATCAAAATGTTTAAAGAGTAATAATAACCAGCCTTTTCAGTTGTTTTCCGTATTATACAGTGAGGGGGGAAAGTATTTGATCCCCTGGTGATTTTTAATGTTTGTCCACTGACAAAGAAATGATCAGTCTATAATTTTAATGATAGGTGTATTTTAACAGTGAGAGACAATAAAAATTAAAAAACAGAAAAACAAATGTCAAAAAAGTTATAAATTGATTTGCACTTCTCTGGATTTTTGTTTTTTTGTCTCTCACTGTTAAAATACACCTACCATTAAAATTATAGACTGATCGTTTCTTTGTCAGTGGGCAAACATTCAAAATCAGTAGGAGATCAAATACTTTTTTCCCTCACTGTACATATAGAACAAATGAACAAATGCATTAGAAACTTGGAGGCTACCTGATCTTGGTAGCAATATTAACTTGATTGCATATATTGTCGGCAGGCTTGGCACGGGGACTTTAACTCAAAGGAAAATTAAGAGCAATCAAATGTTGCACCCCATGCTAATTGTGCCTAGAGGGGTATCAGCTACACCTTACTGACAAAGTCAAAGGAAGGCTGAAACAATAGTCTGGGGTTGTTGAATCTCTCACGCAGAGGGAAGTTGCCGACATTTCAAACCTGCACTGTTTGTATGGGTGGGATCAGTCTGATATGCAAGTAGTGTTAGTTCTGTCTGGTGTAACACAAGTCAGCAAAAACTAGTTTGAAAGCTGAGCAGGGGTATATCAACAAATACAAAAACACTTTCTTTTTTCTATTCCTTCGCCATTTTGTTTTTCTTCT
Organism: Pelobates fuscus; assembly: GCF_036172605.1. NCBI lineage: Eukaryota > Metazoa > Chordata > Amphibia > Anura > Pelobatidae > Pelobates > Pelobates fuscus. Next base: position 250,890,525 of record NC_086319.1, on the reverse strand, counting down.
ATAATCTACTCTTTCCTTTTTCTCAATTTCCTTTTCTCTTTTTCCTTGTGTTTTCCACTATTGGGAAAGCAACTCTCCTATCCTGTGAAATATATAAAATTATAAATAAAATACCATACCAAAATATATAAGTAACAAGGCAACACTTGTCATGTATCATATAGGCCTTAATTCAAGGTATGTGGTTAGATTCATTGTTTAGATTAATTTATTTTTATTCAAAACCAATGCCTAAGACACAGAGAGTAATAAACTGAACTGCATTGTATGCACTTTTTAAATATCGTCGAAGACACTACATATATTTTTAAAAGGGATTTGGTTTGAATCTGAATAAGCTGTAACATATATTGCGTCTTCAGAATATTGTATCACATGTATACTTTATCTCCATCTACATGGACATGGAAAACCATTTTATGTATATGTTATTTCGCCTGGCGATCTATCCTTGCCAGTTTAAAGCTGCTATCTTTTTTTCATCCATTTTAAATGGAGATCTGGAGGCACTATACCATGTGTGTTACAAACATCAATAGCAACAATTGTTGCATTTCATTTATCATAGAACACAGAAAAAAATATAATTTTTCTACATTGAGAAATTGACTTGGAAATGCCTACCATGTATACATGTATGCACTTCCCGAGTAGTGTATACATGTTCCTTGTTTTTTACTCCAATAAATGTCATTACAGAATTTACTGGAGTGAATAAAGCAAATGTAAAAAAAAAAAAAAAACATACTTGCCTCCACTGCATTTCGGGCAACCTTGCCATCTCATCATGCCTTGGCTGCAATTAAGGGTGCGGGGAGGGAAAGCAGTTTAGTTTATATGTTTTTCTGAAGAAGTGAGTTTTCAATGATTTTCTGAAGGATTGGAGACTTGCGGTAGCAACTATATTAATAGGTTTTAACAAGAGAAACAATTTAACAAATAATTTTACAATAAAAATGCCGGTGTTCCACTGATATTCACTATATTACTAGGAACAGGATTGCTGAACTGTAGAAAATATATACAAGATATATCATTACAAAAAAAAGAAAAAGTAAGCAACCATATATATATATATTAAAGCGTATTCATTTCATTGTGTTCTAATTAAGCATTATAATAGAATTGTTGGTTTAATTATGCCAGATCTCAGCTGTTGGGATTTTTGAGCCACTGATATGATATGTACCATATTGACAACATTTTGTAAAATGCTTCTTGTATTTTTTAATTAATTGGCAAATGCTTCATTCTTACACTCTTTGAAAAAATGGTTGAGTAAAGTTATATAATTGTTAATACCCTATGCATCTGTGAAAGTGGGATACAATTTGCCTTTTCCACCTAAGGATTCAATTAAATGTATGTAATTGGTCGGCATTAAACACATTGTTTTAATGTACTTTATAAATGCAGAAAACAAAAGTAAATTTGAGGTTAATGGTTTCAGTATTTCACACCTTAGGAGCAGTTTCGCAATATGCATAGAATGTTTGTTAAATTTAAAAAAGAGGCCAAACTCTATACACATAAAGCATCAAGGGTCTGGAGTGCCCCTTTAAAAAAGTCAATTAGAGGTGGGCGTGGCCGACCACGGAGCTGAACAGTCGCACATCTGTGGAACTCCGCTTGAGCCCCACAGATTCAGAGACCTAAAGCAGAGAAATCCGCTCCAAAACCACACAGCTCATGCCACCCGACAGCTGACAACATGGGGCACAAACATAAAAAACAAACCTGGGGGGCGGAGCCTAGCGTCCGGACAGAGCGGTCGTGCTGTGCCTCGGCTCCCGCTACAACTGACAATTTTCGGGGATAATCCCCCCAAATATCGCCACGAGCACACCTGGAAGGCTCCTAATATGTTGGGGACACTCAGGGGTACTGCCCGGTACCAAACTCTGACCAGCCATCACCCGGAGACCGAGCAGCACACCCAGAGACCTACCGGAGATCGGACGGCAGGGAGACGGCCGCTCCCCAACCTGACTGACCCGGACAAAGATCCCTCGATAGAGTCAACTCCTACCCCCCCCTATGGACCGATGGGGGACATCTCGGTCCAAACCAAGCGACTGGATTAAGGAGCACGACCAAAGCATGCAGCCCTGCACACTGCAACATCAAGACAGCCTACCGCATGGTAAATCCAAAATGGCGGCGTCAAGCAATCCTCATGTATTGAACCGCTTACCTGAAACAGGGGAGCTCTGCGACATCCACCAACGCATGAACGCAGCCTTTGCAAGTTTCTGGCACAGGTTGGAGCAGAGGCTTCAAGCATCGATGGCGAGCAAGCCACCCGAACCGGCAGCATACCGACCGAACCGACCTCACGGTGTGCAGAGAACAGCACAGCTGCGACCAAGGCCAGGCCGCAAGCATGGAGCGAGAGACACAGGGAAGAGGTGTCCCACTCCGGGCACAGCAAATACCCACAGGCTAACCGCGAAAACACGCAGCCCGCCCAGGCCGGAGGCCAGGAGGGTAATACCCCCAAAGCATCGGCCACCCTGCAGGAGGAACGCCCGCCGCTGGCGGCAGGGACGTATTAGCCGCGAGGCTAACAAGGCATTTGCCTTGGGCGGCATTTTCCAGGGGGCGGCAAAAAACGCCGCCCCCAAATGCCCAGGGCAAATGCCTTGTTAGCCTTGCGGCTAACCGACATGCCGTCTGGGCGGGCGGGCGGCGCTGGCGAGGGAGCACTTCCTCTGAGCTGTCTGCTCAGCTCCCTCGCGCGCCGCAGAGTGAGGCTGGGAGCCGGAAGATGACGTCATATTCCGGCTCCCAGCCTCACTCTGCGGGCGGCGCGCGAGGGAGCTGAGCAGACAGCTCAAAGGAAGTGCTCCCTCGCCAGCGCCGCCCAGCAGCCACTGGACCACCAGGGAGAAATAGGAACCCCCCCCCCCCCAGCATTCCCAAAGGTAAGGAGGCTGGGGGGGTTAAATTTAAAAAAAAAAAAAAAGTGTGAAATATGTGAGTGAGTGAGTATGTGTGTGTGAATGTCTGTTAGTGTGTCTGTCTGTTAGTGTGTCTGTTAGTGTGTGTGAATGCCTGTTAGTGTGTCTGTTAGTGTGTGTGTCTGTTAGTGTGTGTGTCTGTTAGTGTGTGTGTCTGTTAGTGTGTGTGTCTGTTAGTGCGGGTGTCTGTTAGTGCGGGTGTCTGTTAGTGCGGGTGTCTGTTAGTGCGGGTGTCTGTTAGTGCGGGTGTCTGTTAGTGCGGGTGTCTGTTAGTGCGGGTGTCTGTTAGTGCGGGTGTCTGTTAGTGCGGGTGTCTGTTAGTGCGGGTGTCTCTGTTAGCTAGTGTGTGTCTCTGTTAGCTAGTGTGTGTCTCTGTTAGCTAGTGTGTGTCTCTGTTAGCTACTGTATGCGTATCTGTAAGTGAATGTGTGTGTGTGTATTTAGAAGGCGGGGCGGGGGAAGGGTGGGGGTGGTGCGGGCGGGGGGAAGGGTTGGACAGGGGTGGCGCGGGCGGGAGGGGGGGCGCCTGAGTTTTGTCCTGCCTAGGGCAGCACAAAACCAGGATACACCACTGGCTGGCGGCGAAAGAGATCCGGCACCAACTGCACCCACAATGGGATTGCCTCGACCTCATGGAGACATCGAGCCAGTGGTCAGAAGATGCCACCCTCAAAGAGGGCCTGGGGCTGGAGGGGGCCCGCGCCCTGTGCTGACCTTTCCTACACTTGGGACTATTCAACATGTGCCTTGCCAATGCCGACTGCAGGCATAGGGTGACTCTCATTAACTATCACTGCTGCACGGCGGCCTAGACCGCTGCCACGCCACCGCAGCTACGCAGTTGCAATGGACTATGTCCTGATAAACTTCATGCCTGACCTCTCTGAGACAGACAACCGATCTTGATGCAATGTACTGTTATGTCTATTAATAATGTGTATCTCGCTTAGCATTTTACCATGTACAACACGCGCATGCCGTATAACTTGTTGCTGACCTAGGTTAACCCTTTCAAGCGATTCAAAATGCTCACACTTATAATTCAGCGCAGGTAGCCTAGCGCAATTAATATGCATGCTGTAAATCACAACAGTTCACCCTTTCCCCCAGAGTTGCACTAGCGCAGTTAACTAAGCACGGGTAAACGCCACCCGCCCAGTTCATCCAGATGAAACATTTTTTCTCACCATACTTAACCTCCTCACGAGTAGCGCATCAAACGTATACTTGGGTTAGCATGGCTAACGTAACCAGCCCAGTAACATATTGTTAAATCTTCGGGAATGACAATTATTCTCATTATCATTTTATTGCGATGTTATTTTGTATATCAAACCCTGAGAGCCAAGCCTAACCGGAAGCAGCGAATGGGGTCGCTTTCAATCTGACGGTTACTGATTGTACAAATATGTCTACTATACTAGTTTTGTTAAACATCAAGTATCCTCTTTGAATTAACATGATTCACTACTGTTATCAAGCTTGTACCCCAATGTTCTTTAAAACACAAAATATGGCAATCTTTCTGCGGAGTGCACTATGTACCTTCTTGTTACTATTAACCTGTGTTACCCTGCAATGCCTCCTCTCTCTATTCTGTACCCCATAACGCATGTGCCATAATAAAAGAAAGATTTACAAAAAAAAAAAAAAAACCTACACGGAGCGACCCGCGGCACCCGACATTAGGCTGGCATTCCAGAGGCCTACACAGGCGCGGCCCGCCAAGATGGCGCCGGAACCGCAGAGTGAGTTGGAGACATCTGATGACTCCTAGGAAGAGAGGAACTCCCAAGCCTCACTCCCAGGCCTTACTCACAGGTCTGACTCGGAGGAGGATGACTCCCCATCCACAAAAGGGGACATCAGAAAGCTGCTGACAGACCTAAGACAGGTCTGGAAGGCCGATCTGAAGGAGACCCAAGCTAAAATAGGGGTCTTGCAGCAGAGAGTCCAGGAGGTGGAGACCAGAGAAAAATCCAGAGATATCCAACTCCAGGACACCAAGCAGCAAGTGGAAGGACTTACTGAGCAGGTCCGGTGCTTACAAGGAACGGTGGTGACACTTGAGACCAGACACCGCCGCCGTAACATACGCCTCAGGGGCATCCCTGAAACAGTAGGCGGAGAAGACCTACTGCCCTTTGTCCGGAGACTTACCTCCTCCATGGGCCTCAGGTGTAACTCAGACACCCCACTGATACTATCCACCTTCCAGGTGCGCAAATCGCCAGCAGCACCCGCAGGTGCCCCCAGAGACACGATAGCTACCACCAGAGACATAGCGGCGAAAGCCGCCATCATGGCCGGATCTAGACCACTGGGGTCGGTGAAATTTGAGGGAAGCGAGGTAGCCATGTACAGTGACCTCCCTTTCGCTGTGCTTGCTGCAAGGAGACAACTGGTACCGGTCACAAAGAAACTGAGAGAGCACTCCGTCCAATACCGATAGGGCACAGACGGTTCACTCAGGGCCGTTTGAAGGAATTTGGGGGCCCCAAGCAAAATAGACATGGAGGCCTCCCCCCCTCCACGCCCTCCCCACCTTACGCACGCAAAGCCTACAGGAACCACAATAATTAACATACACCACCCCATAATTAATACACCCCCATAATATACACCCCCATAATTAATCCACCCCTCATAATTAATCCACCCCCCATAATTAATCCACCCCCCATAATTAATCCACTCCCCCATAATATACACCCCCCATAATTAATACACTCCCCCATAATTAATACACTCCCCCATAATTATTCCACCCCCCATAATTAATCCACCCCATAATTAATACACCTCCATAATTAATCCACCCCCCATAATTAACATACACCACCCCATAATTAATACACCCCCATAATTAATATACACCCCCATAATTAATCCACCCCCATAATTAATATACACCACCCCATTATTAATACACCCCATAATTAATCCACTCCCCCATAATTAATATACACCCCCCATACTTAATATACACCCCCATAATTAATATACACCCCCCCATAATTAATATACACCCCCCATAATTAATATACACCCCATAATTAATCCACCCCCCATAATTAATATACATTCCCCATAATTAATATACACCCCCCATAATTAATCCACCCCCCATAATTAATCCACTCCCCCATAATATACACCCCCCATAATTAATACACTCCCCCATAATTAATACACTCCCCCATAATTAATCCACCCCATAATTAATACACCCCCATAATTAACATACACCACCCCATAATTAATACACCCCCATAATTAATATACACCCCCCCATAATTAATCTACCCCCCCATAATTAATATACACCCCCCCATAATTAATACACTCCCCCATAATTAATATACACCACCCCATTATTAATACACCCCATAATTAATCCACCCCCCATAATTAATATACACCACCCCATTATTAATACACCCCCATAATTAATCCACTCCCCCATAATTAATATACACCCCCCATACTTAATATACACCCCCCCCATAATTAATATACACCCCCCATAATTAATATACACCCCCCATAATTAATATACACCCCCATAATTAATCCACCCCCCATAATTAATACACCCCCCTATAATTAATATACACCCCCCATAATTAATATACACCCCCCCCCATAATTAATACACCCCCTTTAATTAATTAAATAACATTACATAAATTACAAAAACACATAAATTACTACTCACGTTTTGATGATGCCTTCCCTCCGAGACCGACCACTGGATCCTTGCGCTGAAGATCCGTGAAGGCGGATTGACGGCGGCGCTGCGTACGGCGTCATCACGCCGCGTCCCAAAGACTCCTCCCCCTTCTCAAAGGTGCGGCTGAGCGCAGCGTGATGATTGGGGCCGGGTGGGCGACACATGACACATGAAGTCATGGCACCCCCCTGGACAGTGGCACCCGGGGCGGGCCGCCCCCCCTGCCCCCCCCTTAGTACGCCACTGACGAGAAAGGAGTGCTGCAGCCGCCTGAGGCTCTCTATAGAGCGCTCAGGCGGCTGCAGCCTTATAGGAAGCACCGGCTCTGCTTGGGGCCCCAGGCCAGCTCGGGGCCCCAAGCAGTTGCTTGGTTTGCCTGTCGGGTAGCGACGGGCCTGGGTTCACTGGTGGTGGAACAGGGCACCGACGTACTCACCTTGACCTCAGGGGAAGACCCGGAGACTTACCTCAAAAAGCTAGGCTTGCTAGCCAACGGGCACAACAAGCGAACCGAGAAACGCAACACTTAGTTCTTGCAACACTTGGTTATTATAACACTGTAATTCATGTGTTTATATGTGTATATAGTTTTTGGGAGTTTTTTCGTACTCCTAACCTACTAACCCATGCATAAGCCCTAACCACCTGACTTCACATACATAGAATGAGTCAGTAGAGAAAGCTAAACTTACGCAACCTCACTAAGCAGGGGTCCCCGTATAAAAGTATAAAAGTATAAAAGTAGAACATGCAATTTGGCACCTCGCAATGCTATTGTACATATTTCACTAATACTGTGATTATTGCCATGTTTGTAACCCAACGAAATGCTACATGATCTTGTTATAACCTATTCAATAACCCATACAATGGAAAAATGTATACTGTGTGTACAAAAGCCAATAAAATACAAATTAAAAAAAAGTCAATTAGAGCAAATAACTATGGTATAATTTATAATGTATAGGTGGTGAGTAAAGTGACTTTTTTAAAAAGGGAAATTGCTACCAATGTCATTGTCACTCTCAGATAATTTTTTTTTTCAAGTTGGTGATTATACTGCACACTAGTCATAAGATAAATGTATGGCTGATTTTAATTTATATTGGGGTTTCTTAAAAGGTAGTACAAGTTGAACTTCAAAATGGGGATCTGAGAGGGTCAGGGAGTATTTCAGTGCTTGTTTTTAGAAGTATGTAGTATATTTTTAGCCCTTACAGGTACTTGTAATGAAAGATTGCTAATTAGGGTACATCTCTGGTAAAATCAAGCAGTCATGGTCAGAAAGTGGTTAGAGACACTGACCTACTTTTAGAAATAAATATTACATATATCTCCCTTTACTCGACTACTGCATTGCTTCCTGTTGGCCTACTTTATGTTTTTGTTGAAGCTGTGCCTTCTGTTTCATGTAAAACTAATTTTACAGGTTATTCATTGCTAAGGGAATGGGAAAATTATGTGTCAATAAGAAAAATGTGAAACCATTAAAAAATTCTAACACAGTACAATCTTGAATTTTAGCATTCCCATCACAATTTTCTGTCTAGTTGATTAGTATTTTTGGTGATATAGCCGAAATGATGAGGTCTGTACCAAAAGAATTAAGCTATTCTTTAGTACAAAATAGTGCATCTTTACAGTAGTTGAACACAGAATCTGACATTTCTGTCATACATATATTTTGTCAGGTACACAAAACAATAATCTACTAAACCATGAGTAAACAGAAGCTGCAGCCCTATTTTATTTATATACTATATGATTGCACATCATGTGATACTTATACTATTTAAAAAGGAGTTTGAGTCTGACAGCGCACCGGAGCAGTCACCATATTTCACAGCTACGACTGATCGAAAATAAATCTGCCAAATATCGGCCACATCAAGCTCTTACCAACCGTGGGCGGACCAGATCTTGATGGAGGGCATCTCACTGAACCCGTCTATGCCTTTTTTTCACACCCAGACTAACAAAACCCGCAACCGCGGCCTCAAGGCCTACCGCTTGGGAGGCCTTTAACTCAGTGCGGACTGGGGACCCCAAGTGTGGAGTGACTTTGGCCTCGACCCGATCCTGGACTCACCCACAGCGGAAGAGATGGGGCAAAGGTCTTAGAAACCACCACCAAGCACCTCTAAGACGCAACGGGACATAGGCAAGATGCTGCAAACTCCAGCGCCAGCCACGGCCCAGGCCCAGCAGTCAGATGATGGGGAATCACCCCACAACCAGGCTCCAACTGAAGTAGAGAGAACTACCCCACACAAGGCAGAAGTGACCCCTGCAACTAAGGGAGACATACAAGATATGCTAGCCAATCTCCAACTAAACCTCCAACAAATGTGTGAAGTGGACCTGGCAGTGCTTAAAACAGAGGTACAAGCAGTGACAGCGCACACCCAAACTCCAGAGAAGGACATGCTTGTCTTAAAACAAGGCCTGACTGCACTTAACGAACGGATGCAACAGCTGCAATCAATGCAAGCCACTATTTTTAACCAAGTCAGCCTACTGGATGACAGGGAGGGGAAGAAGGAAAAACATTAAAATCAGAGGAGTTCAAGAGACTGTAATCTTAGAAGAACTGCCACACTTCATCAGACGTCTGGTGTCCACCCTCATACCAACAAGGCAGGCTAAACACTTTTTCCTTTGACGTGGATCTACATTAAGCCAAATTCCCACATTGGCCCTACCACAGCGCCACGTGACATCATTCCGCGGTGTTACACGTTAACCGAAAAAAAAGGGCCTGCTAGCCGCACTTAAAGGAAAGACACCATACGAACTTAAATCCAGCCTTATCTCCTTCTTTCAGGACTTAAGTAGATGCACTCTGTTATGGTGCAAAGGAATGCAGCCCATCACCAAACTTCTCCAAACCGCAGGACTAACTTACCGATCGTCGACTCCAAGGGGAAAACATACAAGGCTTCAGACCCAGCGGATGACCCTGCCTTGCTGGCAGCATTGGGTCTAACGACGCAGGGACTACCCACACGAGGACTATCCAGTACTCACCCAAGGAACACCGAGGATATCCCTACTTTCGTGACCAGAGAGGGAAGAAGCCCTGCAACCTGAACCAAAGTTGTTCTACGCTCTGATTATATAACCCCCCCCCTTAGTGCCCCAGGTTCACAGGGCATAGTAAACAATGGAGAACTACCCTCAACACCACAAGTCTAGCCTATACTTGACACATAGCCTCACTAAGCAGCCACAATAGCACTCATGCTCCGAATTATACTACGCCCTCACATAGATGACTTCCCAATAGCTAACCAGACTAACACTCTGAACTAGCTCTACACCTTTGGGTTACAATATGTCTTTTTGATAAAGAGCGGCTTATGTTTGTATGACAATTATGTTATTGTAATATATGTTATGTTCTTTTCCTTTTTCATTTAATTTTCATTTGCACCGCTGCAGCACTGATATATGCGTTTTAAATTACGCAAATGAGAATGCTCCTATGCTTGCTGACACACAGTGCTGACAGGTATGCATTACAGCGACCCAGGTTCCCATCGTTGCCAACGCCACTTAACATAACAGATGACTTGCAAACGCAAAACCCTGTATCGATTATACTCCACCACTAGTATATTGAAACAAAGCACCGTTATATCTAGCCCTAGAATTTACCATTATTAAAGTTGGCCAACTCGTTATAACTGCCCTGCCCACTATATATAAAAAAAATGTGTAATGCTTGTTTCAGCCAAGTCTCTATATTGACATTTTCATTGTTATGTCTCATGCATATGCTATTTTGGCAAATCCAAATGTGTCTGTACCACTGATATTGCACTGAAAATAAACAAGAAAAAAAAAGGAGTTGCCACATGTTAGATTAATGTTCCAATAGCTAACTAAAAGTTTGCTATACGTTGTTTTAATTTAAAAAAAAAAACAAATTTTTAAAAAACATTTACATATGATGTCCAATGCAAAGGCACCACAGGGCATTCTGTATGTCTGAATGTCCCATAATTATTTGCATGCTGCTTGTTATATACAGGAAATCATGTGCATGTTGACAGGGAATTATGGGAAAAGATATAGCTTCCAGGTTTCAATAGTGTTTACTGGCATGACTATACACTGAGATGTCACTTGCAAACAGTAACAGCCCTTTTTCAACTTTTAAGTGGCTACGTACCTAAATATCATTATCGAAATATCTAATTAATGATGTACAATGAAAAAAAAAAAACTATTACTGTGGAGTTATATAGAGATTAGCATACAAAATAAATATTCAATATACGTGTGAAATAGTTAACTTTAGTTTAGCAGTGGCAGTACTTTATGTATCAAACACACTGTTAAGTGGACATTCTAAGCATATGGACAACTAGAACGAATATTAAAGCTTAACGTGAATCTGTCATGAACTTAATATCTTGGGCAAAAAATACTGTAAGTCAGCTATATCATAGTTAAATGATATATAGACACTCCTCACTTACCGACCAAGGTTCCGTTCTTACGACCCGGTCGTAAAACTAATTGTTCAGTAAGTGAGGATGCGCTAGTGAGCATGCGCAAGAAAGCAGGTCTATGTTCGGGGGGAATTCCCCCGAACATAGACCAGCTCACTAAAGTGGGGAATCCCTTGAATCCCCACGCTAGAGAGCGGGTCGTAAGTGCGAGCCGTCATAAAACAGGTAGGTCGTAAAGTGAGGACCACCTGTATGTCATTTCTTAAGTAGATATTTATTCTTTACTTATCCCCACTCCAACACTGGCAGTGTCATCATCACACTGTATTTGTGAGTGTTGCAATGCATGTAAGATGCATCCTTCAGTCTCTCTTTTCCTCCTATGCTATTAGCATACATTTACCCAGACAGAGAACAACTCCCTCATGATGCTAACATGCAAGCCTTATTTCCAGCACATTTGTAGCGGAACAGAGGGACATCTGTCACTTTGTGCTTTATTTTTGTAGTAAAGCACTAGACATACTTGCCACAGAAATATGACAGCAACTACCTCACATGCACTGTAGTAGCAAGAGAACCAGCTGTAGGAATGTTATCTCTCTATTTTTTTACTTGCACAAATCTATAAAGCTTTCCTTCAGATGTGTCTCCTTGCCTCCCCCCACCTATTCCAAAAAATAAAGACTGGCTGGCTGTTAGCTTTGGCAACATTTAATAAATGCTTTAGCAGGGTGTTTTGATACTTTGAAATGAAAACTTAGGTGTGGGGTAAATAATTGATATGTGATTTCCTGAAGCTTAGTAGATCTGAACAATTGACTAAAATCGTGTTGCAGTCTTTGTCAGAATTTGATATATTGAGGTCAAATTACCACAGTTAGGTGAAATGACTAGGTGTGGGAAGCAGGAAGTGTACTATAACAGTTGTAGAGGTAAAGCGGAGACCTGGGCATAAGTGAAGCATTGAAAGGTACGCCCTCATTTCATGGAGGGGAGTCTACATTCGAGAGAAACATTACTTAGTCTATAAATTAAAAATTAAAAAATAATGTATTAGGTAATTATCAATGTCTACTAAACAATAATCCTTTTACCCTGCTGTGAGAAGTAAAAAAAACAAACGGTCTCAAACTCTCCATAACTTTTAAAAGCCATCTCTTGCATCCAATAACCCTTCTTCCTGTTCTAGTGCTTTAGATAAAATTACATTTCCTCAAGTCTTAATAAGTAATCTCGTATCCCTAGTAAGTCTTATCAATAAACATAATACAGTAGAGCCGTTTGCCTTGGCTTATGTATGTCTATAAAGTTAAAGATAATGGCTTCTCCTTATGTAAAATTATCATAAATGATTGTCATAATATAACCATGAGGTGATCAATTTATTGCTTGACAAACCTGACAATGGTTCCATTAGCAAACCTCTTTACACTCTGTGCCAACTATTAAAATATAATCTTACCCTTGCTGTACAGAAACCATCTAAAAAATAGCCATATGAAAAGCTTCAGCTAAACTAAGCAGATAATGTGCTGTGCAGTACTATGATCTATACCCTTTCTTACTTTTTCATAGAAACAGTTTGAGTTGGACTGTTCCTCACAAAACCATGTTGACAATACACCAACTAAAAATATTGTTGTTCAAATACATTCCTAAACACTTTGCCTAAATAACCGTTTAATGGAACATGCCAAGCACCCTTACCACTACAGTGTGGAGCACACACAATGTAAATAGTCAAGCCATCTTAAATTTGCTGAGAGCAATCGGCTGACGTTTTTGGCAAATGAGTTACTACTGCTTTGTAGGGCTTACGCAAGTAAGCTAATGGAAGCTCCTAAGCAGGAGCTCCCAGCTCTCCAACTGATGTAGTGGAGGCAGGGAGCAGCAAACCTTTTAAAAAAACAGACTTGTCATCTGGAACAATATGAAAAAATATCCTAAAGCATGGAAATAATTGGCAGGCTATTACCATTCAAAGTTCTAGAATTATTAAGTTTTTCAGGATAATTTTGAATTCTGGTCAATAGGGATATCGTACAAGTTCCCGAACTTCAAGCTGAAATGTAACCAAATTACAAGCCAAAAATCATGCAATGGACAAGCATGTTAGTTTTGATTCAGCATTTGACATTCCAGCCGTGGAACCAAAAAAAAAAAAGAGCTAATTGATGGGGAAACAGATAATTAATGGTCAGGACACAGCTTTGTAAACCATTCTTTTGACTTAGCCATATTTCTAACAAGCACCTGGTGCAACTAATGAAGCCCTTGGGATTCTATTCATGGTGCTGAATCATTTTGACACTGGAGAATTCATAGTACCGTATATACTCGAGTATAAGCCGACCCGAATATAAGCAGAGGCCCCTAATTTTACCCCAAAAAACTGGGAAAACTTATTGACTCGAGTATAAGACTAGGGTGGGAAATGCAGCAGCTACTGGTAAATTTCTAAATAAAATTAGATCCTAAAAAAATATATTAATTGAATATTTATTTACAGTGTGTGTATAATGAATGCAGTGTGTGTGTATGAATGCAGTGTGAGTGTATGAATGCAGTGTGAGTGTATGAGTGTCGCGTGTGTGTATGAGTGCCGCGTGTGTGTATGAGTGCCGCGTGTGTGTATGAGTGCAGCGTGTGTATGAGTGCAGTGTGTGTGTGTATGAATGCAGTGTGTGTGTATGAATGCAGTGTGTGTATGAGTGCAGTGTGTGTGTATATGAGTGCAGTGTGTGTGTATATGAGTGCAGTGTGTGTGTGTATGAGTGCAGTGTGTGTGTGTGTGTGTGTGTGTGTGTGTGTGTGCAGTGTGTGTGTGTGTGTGTGTGCAGAGCCTTGGTGGGGGGTGGGCAATTTTTTTACATTTTTTTTATTATTCTTTTTATTTTTTATTATTATTTATTATTATTTTATTTAATTTCATTATTATTATTTTTATATTATTATTTAATGTAATTATTATTATTATTAATATATATTTTTTTCGTCCCCCCTCCCTGCTTGATATATGGCAGGGAGGGGGGCTCTCCTTCCCTGGTGGTCCTTCATTGACAGTTCAGTGGGGGGGGGGGCTGTGGGGGCTTTGAGAGAGCATTACTTACCTCTCCTGCAGCTCCTGTCAGCTCTCTCCTCCTCCGCGCCGTCCGTGCAGCTCCCTCTGTCAGCTCCCAGTGTAAGTCTTGCGAGAGCCGCGGCTCTCGCGAGACTTACACTGGGAGCTGACCGAGGTGCTGAACGGACGGCGCAGAGGAGAAGGGAGCTGACGGGAGCTGCAGGAGAGGTAAGTAACGCTCTCTCACAGCCCCCACAGCCCCTGTCTGTATTATGGCAATGTAAGTTGCCATAATACAGACTATTGACTCGAGTATAAGCCGAGTTGGGGTTTTTCAGCACAAAAAATGTGCTGAAAAACTCGGCTTATACTCGAGTATATACGGTAAGTTGCATTTTCAGTTGAATTTGGGGAAAGCATTTGTTGTGTTGAGCTATTTCAACTGCTTTTGTTTGATTTTTCATCTCAAACCTGATTTTCAATGGGTGTTGAATAAGTTTAACTACAACCGTAAGGACGGAGGCAATTGTACAAGTTCTGACCAATTCAAAACCTAGAATTTGAGCTATATGTCTGTTCAACCGCAATTTATCTCTTTCATATTAAGCGCACCCACACTTATTATATATCATTTTGTTCAGGAGAAAAGGGGCTTTAATTTTACATCAAATATTTATATATGAAATATAAGTTAATATGAATAAAATCTAAAACAACGTGTGAGAAATTAAGAAATGTTATTTTTCAAGTTCGGCATGACATTTATACTAATAAAATAAAATGAAATAGGAGAGCGCAACCGTAATGAAATAAATAATATACAATAAAATAAATCAAACAGATATTCCAGCAGCTAAACACAAAATAAAATTCCTTAAAAAATCTTACCAAAATAACTTTGAGAGCAGAGTGTCAGCGCTATGTATAAACGATTTGCATTTAAGCAATCTCTAAAAGTGTGCAAAAACAACCACTTGTGGCAGGTAAATGGTGTAAATGTAAGTATAAACCACCTATATACCCCCAATCAGTGGTATCTCTATACACAACATAAAATATATTTTGAAACTTGCAAAAAGAGTCCAAAAAGTTCTGGGTTGGAGTCTTTGGAGGGTTAATCTTTTGTTGCAGTAGTGGAAATACCATCCATAGAATACACTGAAGTTGTGTAGATTTTACCTTAAAAAGACACAAAAAAACTTTGCATAGTGTAAAACCGCTTTAATCATAAATAGATTGCCTTTCCCCCAGATATGGACTCTTACACTGTTTAGTGGTGATACTCGTCTCCAAGATATCACAATTAAGCATTAACAGGATCAGAGGGCTGAATAGCTGTTTTACCGTCCACTGACTGCTGGTTCGAAACTCCCGCCCGATCTCAGCGCTGATGGGGTAGAGTGTAGCTTGTAAGCTGAGCTCGTCTGTGTGTGGTCGGTTCAAAAGCAGGCTGTCACAATCAGAGCCTCTGTGTCCTGGATGTCCTGGATGCTGCTCACACTTCAACGCGTTTCGCCCGTTTCCTGACCCTAATTTTTAACTAGTCCCTAGACTTGGAGATTTGTTTCATTACAAATTCATCCACCATTTTAACCAATCACAATACAAAAGCACAATTCACAAACACGTTCGTTTTCATTTGTGATTTAACGTGCTGTTCCTAGTGCCAGAAAAAGGTTAGGGCAAATATGTATCTTAGGTTGACTAAAGGTTTACTTAATCATGTGTACTGTATCTCCTGTCAACCCAAGAGGTGAGGAAAAATAAAAAGATGATTGATGGATAGGTAGTAAATGGGGGAGATAGCCTGTGTCATTGATCCTAGTGTGAGACAAGGTTTAGATTGCTGCTGTGTCCACCTATCTAGCTACTTCCAGCAGCAATTAAAACAACCTTGAGTGGGAGATAGGTGATAAACTGTTTTAATCATTCTGTGTGAGGCTAGGTTTGGGTTACTATTGTATCTAGCTACCTATCTACTACCTATGGCACTTAAAACAACTTTGTGTGGGAGATAGCCTGTTTCACTCATCCTAGTGTGAGACTGGTGGCAAGAGTTAGTGCTGTGCCTATTACTAGTAGCTACTGCCAACTAACACCAACTTGTAATCACTGCTATGTGCAATATAGTGTTTCTTAAAGTTAGAGCAAAAACATTACAGTAGTAAATCCACGAAGGATCAATCCATTTTGCAATACATGCACCAATATTTGTTGAACCAGTGGAACAATTAGGTCACCCATTCATTATTACCATCACCAATTCCACCAATGCCACCTCCATCAACATCACCAGAACCACCACCATTAGCATTTCCATTTAACCAACCAAGTTCAACCAAGTTCTAGTGGATGGGCGAGTGTTGCAACAGCTCCATTGGCACCCATGCAAATTCGCCCACATCTTCAGCAGACACAAGGAAAAGAGTTGAGGGTACTTTATTATACCAACAAATCAAAGTTTTAGATCATTCTGAGAGCCAGGCTAACTTGCAAAGTGCAAATTGGGCAGTAAGGAAGTGGGTCATCTCACATCTGAAAAGACACCACAAGTCTGTATTACAGAGGTAAAGAGAAGAACAAGAAAGTACTAGGGCAGGCAGCAGGTCCACTATGCTTTGTCTGATTCTGCTCATTTGTCACCACCCACCTCCTCCACTACCACCAACCTTAGGCAGAGCAAAGATGATGGAGTGGATAGTGCTAGTAGTTGAAATAAAAAGGTTGTACATGAAAAACTGCACTCCTTATCATGCAGTGAATTAAAAAAACTACAAAAAATTGTATTGCCTAGCTGTTACTGCCAGTGCCACTCAAACCCACTTTTAGTCACTGATTTAGAATTATTTTACAGATTTGCGATTTGTTTTTTATTTTATTTCTAGAAAGACAGATTATTTGACTGTTTTTGTGTCACTGCTTTTGCTTTGGAAATTAAAAGTTTGTTTTCTTCAGTAATAGTGGTGTGGCAGTTTAATGCACAAGTGAACCCTTCCTGCAATGAGTGTAGCAGGTCTGTTTTTTGTAACTCTTTGTGCAAAAAAAGAATCTTAAAGTGTGTTAGTGGTGGTCAGGGCCGGATTAACATAGGGGTTGATGGAGCTGCAGCTCCAGGCCCAGGCCCATGGAATAGGCCCATTGATTTAAAAAATATATATTTTTTTTTTCCACACACTACTTTTAGGGATTCCACCTGGCTTTTATTTGATTGGCACAGCCAGTATTTGAGGCTGCCTGGCTGGTGCCAATATTGCAGTGATATTGGCAATACAAATGCTGGTATTTTTCTCAGTATAAACAAGAGATTACTCTGCAATACCAGAACTGGCCAGTAGGGGTCGCTGTGTGTGGAGAGGGGCAGGGATAGGAAGTTCCAGCAAATCCTCTACTCACTGATCCGCGGGGGAGCAGCTACAGAGAGTCCAGACAGCAACTCCTACCCTGCTGAGACAGCCTTCAGCTCAGGGAAGTAAGGGATGGGGGAAAGGCTGCAAGGAGACATACACTGAGACACTGAGGGACATTGGGAGACATTATGACACAGACACATGGGGACACAGTGTCCCCATGTCTCCCAGTGTTCCGATGTCTCCCAGCCAGTGTCCCTGGTGTCTCAGTGCCCCCTAGTCTCCCAGTGACCCCCAGTCTTCCAGTGTCTCACTGTCCCCATGTCTCCTAGTGCCTCCATGTCTCCCAGTGCCTCAAGTGTCTCATTGTCCCCATGTCTCCCAATGCCCCATGTCTCAATGTCCCCATGTCCCCCAGCCAGTGTCTCTATTGTCTGTGTCCCCATGTCTTCAAGTGTCCCCTATTTTCCCAGTGTCCCCATGTATCCCAGCCAGTGTCCCCTAGTCTCCCAGTGTCACTGGTGTCTCTGTGTCCCCAGGTCTCCCCCTCTACCTAGTGTCCTAGTGACACATACATGGGGACAGACACATGGGAATACTGGAGGACACAGAGAGACATGGGGCATTGAGACACTGTGATACATAGGGTCACTGGGAGACCTGGGGACACGACACTAGGGGACACTGGGAGACATGGGGCACTGAGACACTGATACATTGGAACACTGAGACCTGGAGTAATCAACACATTGGGGCACTGGGAGACATGGGGGCACTGGGAGGAATCCATCTATACAGCAGAATCAAAATCAAAAAGTAGTTTTTTTGGTGCACAGCATTTTCTCTTATGTCACTCCTTGTGATTTACATCATGTGATGTCACCCATACATATTTAATTATGCAAATAGGCCTGTATGTTTTTCCAAGAAAGGTGGCAACCCTAACTACTTTTCACATACTCTTACTTAAGTATGGACACTTAAGAGGGATGTACGGGAACAAAACTTGTGTGGACTGGCTGACAATGAATATAGTTAAAGGGACACTATAGTCACAAGAGCAACTACAGCTTATTGAATTTGTTCTGGTTAGTAGAATCATTACCTTCAGACGTTTTGCTGTAAACACTGTATTTTCAGAGAAAATGCAGTGTTTACATTACAGCCTAGTGATAACTTCACTGGCCACTCCTCATATGGATGTTAGAGATCCTTCCTGGGTCATGGCTGCCTAAAATGCATCCACACATTTAGTATCTCCTCCCTCTGCATGCAGACACTGAACTTTCCTCATAGAGATTCATTGATTCAATTCAACTCTATGAGGAGATGCTGATTGGCCAGGGCTGTGTTTGAATCATGCTGGCTCTGCCCCTGATCTGCCTTTTTGTCAGTCTCAGCCAATCCTATGGGGAAGCACTGTGATTGGATCAGGCCACCACTTCTAATGATGTCAGGCTGCTTGTTTTTCTGAGTCTAACAGCATGCAGAGTTACAGCTTCAGGCTTGAATACAGTAAGATTTTTATTATATTTATGGAGGCATGAGGGGCCCAGGTGGGTTAGATGGTGGTGTTAACACTATAGGGTCAGGAATTCATGTTTGTGTTCCTGACCCTATAGTGGTCCTTTAAGGTAATGCTGACTTTGGTCTTTCTAACACTGTGGCATGTTCCCTTTCTTCTACACTCACTACATACAGCTTTTCTCTGTCCCAGACTATATACCAGGAGCGTCTGCCTGCTAGTAAGAAGGTAAGGAGACAAGTAGACCAGCGAGTGCTAGGGGACAGTCCTTAGAAAGCGTTGAGCGAGCGCATCATTAGATGCATTTATGCCAAGCTCAGGGTACTGTCTGCATAGTATGCCCTTAGTTGGCCAGCTAATTCTAATTCTTTGGGCAGACGTCCTCTTTTTGGGCATGTTCGCCCCTTTTGGAGGGTTACGTGATTTGTGTCAGTGGCACACCCTTTTACCGTGCCCATTGACTTCCTGCTTGAATGGACACTGCTGTTAGGGGTTATGGATTTACTTGAAAGATGAAAACATAAATTAGAAGGAGATTAGCATAGGGTATGTGTTTTCTTATAGCTGCTGTTTTCTTTCTCTCCAGCACCATCTCCATCAGATATATGACGCTTGGGAGTGTTTTAGTGTTTTTGGTCGATATGATTCTGTAATTAGGCCCGTCATAATTGTCAGCACCAGGCCCACTGGGCTGTTAATCTGGCCCTGGGGCAATGTAAACACTGCCTTTTCTCCCCGCAGGCAATGATTATACTCACCAGAACAACTACATTAAGATGTAGTTGTTCTGGTTACTATAGTGTCCCTTTAACTCCTTACTCCTTAAAATACAATCTCCCAATGACTTCCATTTTTACCCCTCATGAGCTGACTGAGTGAGAGTTTATAAATAAGTCCAGTTAGTCCATTTTTATTTTGAAACAAAAATATGCAAAAAATTTTGCAAAATGAATTCTTTTTTTTTTTTTTTACAAACCGCATGCTCAAGTATAATGGTCAATAATATTAACTATCCACAGTGGTTAATTGGTTGCATAAAAGTAAATGATAACATAGCTCTTTCCTTATGTATATTTTTTGTCAATGAATCTTTATTGAGGTATATTTAAACTATAAAACAGTAATAAGCATACATAAAAAGACATAAGTTAAATAGATCATATATGTGACAGACATGTATGCTTCAATGTAAAATAAAAGTATCAATAACACAAATGACAATTAATGCTTAAAGGACCACTATAGGCACCCAGACCACTTCAGCTTAATGAAGTGGTCTGGGTGCTAGGTCCATCTAGGATTAACCCTTTCTGCTGTAAACATAGCAGCTTCAGAGAAACTGCTGTTTTCCTATGGGTTAATCCAGCCTCTAGTGACTGTCTCATTGACAGCCGTTAGAGGCGCTTCCGCGCTTCTCACTGTGATTTTCACAGTGAGAAGACGCCAGCGTCCATAGGAAAGCATTGAGAATGCTTTCCTATGAGACTGGCTGAATGTGCACGCGGCTCTTGCCACGCATGCGAATTCAGCCGATGACGGGAAAGGAGGCGGAGAGTCCCCACCGCCGAGGGAGCCCGACGGTGGAGAAAAGGTATGTGTTTAACCCCTACCTCACCCTAGAGCCGACGAGAGGGGGACCCTAAGGGTGGCGGGAACCTAGAGACCCTACAGTGCCAGGAAAACAAGTATGTTTTCCTGGCACTATAGTGGTCCTTTAAGGAGCAACATAACAAAACTTAGAGTAAGAAGTCCAGTCACATGGAGAGTCAGATTAGAGTAAATGGGTTATTGAGTCAATTAGATTTGCAGCTTTCTGGGGGAATCTTGCCCAAATTTGGCTGATTTCGAACTACTAAACAACAATTGCCTTATACTTATAATGAGTACATTGTCCTGAGAAACCATGGCAGGTTCCTATTATTTAAACCTTTCTTGAGGCACAATCTATTTGACTGAACAGTCGTTCAGAAATTCATGACCAAAACACAACAGAGTGTCGTTAGAAGAGTGATAGCAGAAGTAGGAATGTAAGCCAAGTAGAGTACATGACCATATGCAAGTCTGCACACATTGTCTCCCAGGCACTGCTTGTCTTGAAGTTGAATATCCAATAAGAACAATGCAGAGTGGGTACAGGCCCAACCTTGCCTGTGTGTCAACTCCTCATGCTTCTCAAGGTACAAACAATATGCAAAGAGAAAATTATCCATATACTTGTTACCAGGGAAGCGGTCTCATGCATTTTCAGTGGCTTCTGATTGTCTGGTAGTACCATTCCAAACATCCTGAGCTTTGACCGTAGTACAAGCTTTACAATAAGAAGAAAAATGTGCGCTATACCGTGAAAAGCTGTGGAATATAACTACTTACTAAATAAGTGCAAATGTTAAATACAAAAGTGCATTAAAAAAGTGCACTGTGCAAATATTAAATACTCTGTATATAAAAATGTAAACATAAATGCATAAAAATGTACGTAAACTATACACTGTGCGAAACTGTGTGCCAAGTGTGCCAAGTGAGTAAGTCAAAACAAACTTACTCCAAAAGCTTTTACCAAAGGTACCAAAGGAGCTTCACAGTAGCTAATTGATTTATAGTGATAAGTATTTCTTCCAGATTCATTCAAATAATGCAAATATATATATATATTACATAGTGTAATACAGTAGATCCACTCATAAACTGTCTAAGTATAGAAACCCACTCACAAGCGGGAAGCAGAAACGCCTGCTCCAACTATCAGCATTTCCAATGTAATCAGTCAAATGCAGCAAGAAAGAGATGACTCCAGCAGGTATTTCTGGAACTTCATTTCATTTCCCAAACTTCCAATATAATAGATAGAGATGGTGTGATAAAACAGCATAATCTAGAGAGAAAGCCAGGATCAACATTAAACAAGAACAGAAGATGGAAAGTATAAATCAGGTACAGGAGAGCAGGAAGTATTCAACAAAGTATTTCTTGGCAGATTGGCCGTGGCACCAGTCTAAGATTCACCTGGTGAAATTCTCTAGAATGTGGGACGCTGTTATTGTATATGCATCCAAGTCTGCTTACATCATATCTGCATGTGCATTGACATATGGTGCATCATCATATCATATCATGTCATCATTAATGTGGGAGAAAACTCAAACAATATTAGCTAAAAACAGCATGGGTGCATATAATTGGGAATTTGTACACATTCAAACTATACTGTAAGAAATAAGGTACATGTTAAAGACTGGATATATTCATACTGAGAATAGATTTGATAGGTTATAACCCTCTTTAAAGGAACACTCCAAGCACCATAACCATAATAGCATGCTGTAGTGGTGATGGTGCCAGGAATGCTTTGGCAACCCACCCTATAATTAGCCAGAATTTTTACTAAGAGTTCGAATTCTTACCTGGGATCTGCCAGGTATTAGTCACTTCCTCTTTATAGAGCCGGATTCTGTTAGCGCTCCTGAGCTAAACCCTGCCATGTACAACTAACTCATTGGCTGTGAGTGTCAGATGATCACTATCAGCCAATGAACTAAATCCCCACCACCAATGCAAAGAGCCTAGCAGACCCCCGGTAAGACGTCAAACTGTAAGCAAATAGTTTGACTACTTACATTGGGGGGCACTGCACTCCTGGCAACATAACTACAGGACGCTGTAGTGGTTATGATGCTCTGAGAGTTCATGTAAATAAACATGTTATGGGGACATTTACTAAACGATGAAAATACCCTGGTATTCTATGGATCTCACTAACATGTACATGAATTCACCTAATTTGTAAATCTCAACTTTTAACCCCACTGCACATCATTCATGGGTAATGCTTTTGTGGTATTGCTATCTTCCTACAAAGGCGGTCTTATGGTACAATATTCAATCACATAAAATGCACAGGCTATTCAATTGGATGCTGTATTTAATGTGCAGCAACCACTTTGTATGATGGAGATTCAACGTCTGGTGATGCTTCTGCTTGGGATAGCAAAGGACATATGTAAGTAATGGACATGTATCTTCTGCAGGAATTAATTTGATAGGCACATATATGTATTATATTCTATACAAATCCAGCTCAGCAGCTAATAAGTTTGACATTTGGTCATAGAATAAAAAAATGCACAAAACCGATTGTGCAGCTTACTGTGCGGGTTTTTCTTTGTAATTAATGTTTTTGCTTTATATTTTTTTTTTTTTACTTTGATGATTATCACATTAAATGGACTATATAGTAGTTGCATATTAAAAGGTGGTAAACACCTTTTTTTATCAAACGGATTTTGTATAGTTTATGAGTTAATCAAATTTTGACACCAGAACATTGTGTATCTATTTGAGAAAAAACAAATTACACATTTTTAAAATTGATTTAAAAAATAAACATATATTAAACACATAGAAATGTTTTATTCTGAAAGCACAAGACGCAGATATGTTATCGATCACTTAAAAAGATACAAGTTGTATTATTTTACTTGACAGATACATATTGTATATCATAATTAATAAATATTATGAAATTTATGAAAGACAATAGAAACATAAAAAATATATTTACATCCAAGACTCAAATGTATTTTTATTATAAGGTAAATAGCTTTTCATTCCAAACATACTTAGTGAATACTAATACTAATCAAAATGCAGAAAAATACAGATTTTTCTAATAGATGAAGAAACTAAACTTCAAAGGAGATTTGATAACTTGACTTGTAACGCACCTACTAAGTTGTTAAGATATATTCATTTAAGGTATTGACATGGTGGAAATGTATATTGTTAACCAGTTCACCACCAAGCACATTTTGGTTTTAAAATATTAGCAAAATATTTATTTGAAACATGGGATAAATCCAAAGCACATGCATGTAGAATAAATCAGAAATGTGTGTATATATTGCTTTTGGAAGATACATAAATATTAACATTTTTAAAAGCTATAAAATATTAATATTTTATGTATTATTTTACCCTTAACAGAAAAATTGCGGATACGCTGTTTTACAGATTATATGATATGCAGGTTTATTGCAAGCAGAAATGCCATCAGGTGTGACGAAATAACAGATAAATGAAAATGTACATTATTTAAAATAAAATTTTAAATCAAGTATGATAATACATTTAGTAACAGACTCAGACATGGCAGAAACACAAATGTTCTAATGACCACATTTTGTATATCTTGCAAAAAAAGAAAAACTAAGTACAACTTCCACTCTATGTCAATATACAGAGTGGAAAAAAATAAATCCCAAATAATTATCTTCGGCCAGTGTCGGTCTTTACAAGCTACTACAAAACGTTTACCTAAGCCCATATGATTAGTCAAAATTAAAGAACTACTAATAAAATAGTCCGCTAGACAATAGCTCATGTATTCTGCAAGATTTAGCTTATTGAAACTTGAACCAAGTGCAGGGATTAAGCAGAAACTATCTTGGAGGTTGAAGATGGAACATACCTCTAAACTGTAAACAATTATACATTAGAATATAGGAAAAGGACCAAAACATGAACAAGACAGGCAGCACAGGTGTGTAGTAGGAAAAAGTACAAGGTAGGGAATCTAAGGTCAGGTGATCACCAAGTAGAATTTCCAATGCAAACAAACTACCAAGCACAAGTATCAGCACAAGCCGGTTTAAAATATTATAGGCTTCAGGTGACACACAGGTTAATAGCTCACACAGGTACAGCGGGGAATCATGGCTGAGCAGGATTCTGCAGGAATATAGCACAAAGTATAGATTTTCTAAATGACAAACTAATACGGAATCTGAAATACAAAAAAATATCAGTATATACTTAAATCTCAGGGAACAGAATAAGTATAAAAATAAATTATACACCCATATATGAATTGTAAATAATGAGATAAAAGATAACAAAAAAAAAAACAACATAGTGTGAACTTAATCAAAAACAGAGAATGTTTAGATCTTGTTATAGGAATACCACTCACATGGCCAAGAGTCGTATCACAGGCTCTGTATCACAGGCTCAAGGGTGCCATATGCTGGCTACAGGATCCACTTGACAGTAGTAGAAGATGGGACGTAAGATGTTTGGCAAAAAAAATTATATTTATTTCAGGATACAAATAAAATACATAAAAAGCTCTGGGTACGTTATTAAAAATGGTTGTGGAACGCTATATGGTAAATTGATTAAAAATTCAAGAAACCACTGTGGTACTCTGCAGATGTGGCCAAAATAGTAAAAAACAGAAAGTTAGCATTTAGTAATTATAAAACAGAGTGAGGAAGATAGACAGATCTATAAGATTAGGGAGCTTCCAATTCACACACAGAAGAGAAAAAAGCACAGTCAGTAAAACAAAAAAGGTCACAAAACATTTTTTAGATACATAATTGAGAAAAGGAAAGTAAAACAATGATTATTTAGATTAAAAACAAAAGTAGAAAGGTATGTAGAATAGGATAAAGGTCTAGCTGACTGCCTCAATGAATATTTTTGTTCAGTATTTACAGATGAAAATGAAGGAAAGGGGCATCAGTTAGGAAAAAGGACAAATGAGTCATTTGTTACATGTGAGTTTACAGAGGAAGAGGTTCTATTTCAACTGTCAAAAGTAAAGACAAATAAGTCAATGGGACCTGATGGAATACACCCCAAGTTATTAAAAGAGCTTAGTGGTGTACTAGCAAAATCATTAACAGATTTATTTAACCAATCATTGTTAACAGGAGTAGTCCCAGAAGATTGGAAGTTTGCGAATGTTGTGCCCATTCACAAGAAAGGTAGTAGGGAGGAGTCAGGCCACTACAGACCAGTAAGCCTTACTTCAGTAGTGGGGAAAGTAATGGAAACCATGTTAAATGATAAGATTGTTGAGCATCTAAAATCACACGGATTTCAAGATCAGAGACAAAATGGGTTTACTTCAGGGAGATCATGCCAAACTAATCTTATTGATTTTTTTTGATTGGGTATAAAATAATAGATCAGGGTGGTGCACTAGACATTGCTTACCTAGATTTCAGTAAGGCTTTTTACACTGTTGCACATAGAAGGCTTATCAATAAACTGCAATCTTTAAGTTTGGATTCCAATATTGTAGAATGGGTAAGGCAGTGGCTGAGTGACAGGCAGCAGAGGGTTGTAGTCAATGGAGAATATTCGAAGCATGGGCTTGTCACCGGTGGGGTACCTCAGGGATCTGTACTTGGACCCATTCTCTTTAATATTTTTATTAGTGATATTGCAGAAGGTCTTGATGGTAAGGTATGTCTTTTTGCTGATGATACTAAGATATGTAACAGGGTTGATGTTCCAGGAGGGATAAGCCAAATGGCAAATGATTTAGGTAAACTATAAAAATGGTCAGAGTTGTGGCAACTGACAGTTAATGTGGATAAGTGCAAGATAATGCATCTTGGACGTAAAAACCCAAGGGCAGAGTACAGAATATTTGATAGAGTCCTAACCTCAACATCTGAGGAAAGGGATTTAGGGGTGATTATTTCTGATGACTTAAAGGTAGGCAGACAATGTAATAGAGCAGCAGGAAATGCTAGCAGAATGCTTGGTTGTATAGAGAGAGGTATTAGCAGTAGAAAGAGGGAAGTGCTCATGCCATTGTACAGAACACTGGTGAAACCTCACTTGGAGTATTGTACGCAGTACTGGAGACCGTATCTCCAGAAGGATATTGATACTTTAGAGAGAGTTCAGAGAAGGGCTACTAAACTGGTTCATAGATTGCAGGATAAAACTTACAAGTAAAGGTTAAAGGAACTTAACATGTCTAGCTTGGAGGAAAGACGAGACGGGGGGATATGATAGAAACATTTAAATACATAAAGGGAATCAACACAGTAAAGGAGGAGACTATATTTAAAAGAAAAAAAATCAGAGGAGAAAAGGTTTAATAATAATATCAGGAAGTATTACTTTACTGAGAGGGTAGTTGATGCATGGAATAGTCTTCCGGCTGAAGTGGTAGAGGTTAACACAGAAAGGAGTTTAAGCATGCGTGGGATGGGCATAAGGCTATCCTAACTACAAGATAAGGCCAGGGACTAATGAAAGTATTTAGAAAATTGGACAGACTAGATTGGCCGAATGGTTCTTATCTGCCGTCACATTTTATGTTTCTATCATGGTTCCACTTACCACAAAAAAACAGTAACCAAGAATAAAATAAAGATCTACAATATGTAATTAAATCATTACATATTGTAGATCTTTATTTTATTCTGGATTATATGGTCAATTAATTAAAGATCGTGGTTCCTCTTACCACTAAAAAACAGTAACCAAGAATAAAAAAAAGATATACAATACGTAATGAAATATTCCATTACATATTGCATATCTTTATTTTATTCTGGGTTACTGTTTTTTAGTGGTAAGTCGAACCATGATTTTTTAATCAATTGACCATATAGCGTTCCACAACCATTTTTAAAAGGCACCCAGACCTTTTTATGTACTTTATTTGTATCCTAAAATCAATATGAATTTCTTTTGCCAAACATCTTACGTCCCATCTTCTACTACTGTCAAGTGGATCCTGTAGCCAGCATTTGGCACCCTTGAGCCTGTGATACAGAGCCTGTGATACGGCTCTGGGTCATGTGAGTGGTAGTCCTATAATAACATATAAACATTCTCTGTTTTTAATCAGTTCACACTATGTTGTTTTTTGTTATTTTGGCTTAGGTATCTTCTTTTACCTCAGTATCTACAATTCATATATGGTTGTATGATTTATTTTTTATACTTATTCTGTTCACTGAGACTTGAGTATATACTGATTTTTTTTGTATTTTGCTTCTTTGTTTAGAGTGTTATATCAGTTACACTATCTATGATTTTTAGTCACTGTTTGTTTTATTTTGTGGGAAGCGCCTAGCCCACTTTCTTTGCTTTTTAAACATGGAATCTGACTGGGGAATCATGAGTTCTTCAAATGGCCACATCTTACTGTACTTTCAGACAAGGGCATTACACTGCGATTAATCAATTAGAACTCATGCAGAAAAAAACCTCTAACCATCTCTAAGCACATATGTATAGAACTGTCTATGTGAAAAAAAAAATACTTTACCTTGTCTTCATAAATATAACCTTTCACATAAGTATAAAGCAATATATACATAAACACATCAAGTGCATAATGCATCTATATATAAAACTATGTCTACTTGTAAATGAACTAGACAGCGATATATAATAGCTAGTGTTGTCGCGAACCCGAAATTTTCGGTTCGCGAACGGCGAACGCGAACTTCCTCAAATGTTCGCGAACCGGCGAACCGCGCGAACCGCCATTGACTTCAATGGGCAGGCGAATTTTAAAACCAACAGGGACTCTTTCTGGCCACAAAAGTGATGGAAAAGTTGTTTCAAGGGGACTAACACCTGGACTGTGGCATGCCGGAGGGGGATCCATGGCAAAACTCCCATGGAAAATTACACAGTTGATGCAGAGTCTGCTTTTAATCCATAAAGGGCAGAAATCACCTAACATTGACACCTGTCCTCAAAGCCCCTGATACACACTGACACAGAGCAGAATAGAGACTGTTCCCTGTCCACAGAGTCCATGATACACACTGACACAGAGCAGAATAGAGACTGTTCCCCGTCCACAGAGACCATGAAACACACTGACACAGAGCAGAATAGAGACTGTTCCCCGTCCACAGAGACCATGATACACACTGACACAGAGCAGAATAGGGACTGTTACCCCTACATAGGGTCACTTGGCAGGTATGGATTGACACCTGTCCTCAAAGCCCCTGATACACACTGACACAGAGCAGAATAGAGACTGTTCCCTGTCCACAGAGACCATGATACACACTGACACAGAGCAGAATAGAGACTGTTCACCGTCCACAGAGACCATGATACACACTGACACAGAGCGGAATAGAGACTGTTCCCCCTACATAGGGTCACTTGGCAGATATGGATTGACACCTGTCCTCAAAACCCCTGATACACACTGACACAGAGCAGAATAGAGACTGTTCCCCCTACATAGGGTCACTTGGCAGGTATGGATTGACACCTGTCCTCAAAGCCCCTGATACACACTGACACAGAGCAGAATAGAGACTGTTCCCTGTCCACAGAGACCATGATACACACTGACACAGAGCAGAATAGAGACTGTTCACCGTCCACAGAGACCATGATACACACTGACACAGAGCGGAATAGAGACTGTTCCCCCTACATAGGGTCACTTGGCAGATATGGATTGACACCTGTCCTCAAAACCCCTGATAAACACTGACACAGAGCAGAATAGAGACTGTTCCCCCTACATAGGGTCACTTGGCAGATATGGATTGACACCTGTCCTCAGAGACCATGATACACACTGACACAGAGCAGAATAGAGACTGTTCCCCGTCCACAGAGACCATGATACACACTGACACAGAGCAGAATAGAGACTGTCCCCCCTACATAGGGTCACTTGGCAGGTATGGATTGACACCTGTCCTCAAAGCCCCTGATACACACTGACACAGAGCAGAATAGAGACTGTTCCCTGTCCACAGAGACCATGATACACACTGACACAGAGCAGAATAGAGACTGTTCACCGTCCACAGAGACCATGATACACACTGACACAGAGCAGAATAGAGACTGTCCCCGTCCACAGAGACCATGAAACACACTGACACAGAGCAGAATAGAGACTGTTCCCCGTCCACAGAGACCATGATACACACTGACACAGAGCAGAATAGGGACTGTTCTCCCTACATAGGGTCACTTGGCAGGTATGGATTGACACCTGTCCTCAAAGCCCCGATACACACTGACACAGAGCAGAATAGAGACTGTTCCCTGTCCACAGAGTCCATGATACACACTGACACAGAGCAGAATAGAGACTGTTCCCCGTCCACAGAGACCATGAAACACACTGACACAGAGCAGAATAGAGACTGTTCCCCGTCCACAGAGACCATGATACACACTGACACAGAGCAGAATAGGGACTGTTACCCCTACATAGGGTCACTTGGCAGGTATGGATTGACACCTGTCCTCAAAGCCCATGATACACACTGGGTGGGGGCCATAAATCACAATGGGGGGACCTACTGTCCTCCCCCCCTCGGCCCCCACCCCTGCGCGATGGGTGGGGGCCATAAATCACAATGGGGGGCCTACTTTCCTCCCCCCCGGCCCCCATCCCTGCGCGGTGGGTGGGGGGCATAAATCACAATGGGACGGACCTACAGATAGGAGTGGAGTATTGTTCATATCAGTTTAATACCTTCCGCGTCTCCTATCAGTGGACGTGTATATGGCAGCCATTTTAGGAACCGCACACCTGGGACCCGAGCAAGGTCACCTCGTTCAAGCTGCTCTGGTTCCTTGATGAGCCAGCTGCCTGTGAGTTAACATGTCCCGTGGAGAAGCACTCTGTCCTGTAAAGCCTCACCACAAAAAAATTAAATAAATAACAGCACTCGGAGTGGTGAGTTTAGTAAATGTTCATATCAGTTTAATACCTTCCGCGTCTCCTATCAGTGGACGTGTATATGGCAGCCATTTTAGGAACCGCACACCTGGGACCAGAGCAAGGTCACCTCTTTCAACAGGCGACATGATTTGGCCCTGTAAAACTATCCTGGATATTCTCTACAAGTTCTATGGATATGGCATTGATTTATGTAACAGGGAGATGGAAGAAGATGCTTGGTCGGTCCTCTTACTTGAAATTTGTGGCACTGCGCGGGCAAGCTAATGTGCCACCAGATAGGAGTGGTGAGTTTAGTATTGTTCATATCAGTTTAATACCTTCCGCGTCTCCTATCAGTGGACGTGTAAATGGCAGAGATTTTTAATTGTTGAATCACCTCCCCTTTTTAGGCCAAGGTGGGAAGATGCTTAGACCACTGGTATATTGGTGCCATCTTGGAGGATTTTTTTTTTGGTTTGGTTTTTGAAGCCACAGTGCTGCACCAGTGGGCCTAAAAATTAGGCATGTACACATGCCTGAAAAATTTGGTATTGTTGCAGCCGCTGCTGTAGCAGCGGCCAGAAAAATTGATGTTTGTTTCACAGGCAGAAAGTGCCCTAAAGCATGGCGGCTTGAACCCTAGTTGGTGGCGGATAAGTCACACAAGTCAAACGTCATTCAGAGCTAAAATACAGCAGCGTGTGGACCATTTTTAGCCCAAGGCAGCTCATCTCATCAGGCCTTTTTTAATCGAATGTATCGCCCAGTGTCAGTCCCTTCGGGATCCATCCCTCATTCATCTTAATAAAGGTGAGGTAATCTAGACTTTTTTGACCTAGGCGACTTCTCTTCTCAGTGACAATACCTCCTGCTGCACTGAAGGTCCTTTCTGACAGGACACTTGAAGCGGGGCAGGCCAGAAGTTCTATCGCAAATTGGGATAGCTCAGGCCACAGGTCAAGCCTGCACACCCAGTAGTCAAGGGGTTCATCGCTCCTCAGAGTGTCGATATCTGCAGTTAAGGCGAGGTAGTCTGCTACCTGTCAGTCGAGTCGCTCTCTGAGGGTGGATCCCGAAGGGCTGTGGCGATGCATAGGACTTAAAAAGGTCCGCATGTCCTCCATCAACAACACGTCTTTAAAGCGTCCTGTCCTTGCCGGCGTGGTCGTGGGAGGAGGAGGAGGAGGATGACTTCCACCTCTCCCCCTGTTAGATTCCCGTTGTGCTGTGACATCACCCTTATACGCTGTGTAAAGCATACTTTTTAATTTATTTAGCAAATGCTGCATCCTTTCCGACTTGTTGTAATTCGGTAACATTTCCGCCACTTTCTGCTTATACCGGGGGTCTAGTAGCGTGGACACCCAGTACAGGTCGTTCTCCTTCAGCCTTTTTATACGAGGGTCCCTCAACAGGCAGGACAGCATGAAAGACCCCATTTGCACAAGGTTGGATGCCGAGCTACTCATTTCCCGTTCCTCCTCCTCACTGATGTCATTGAAGGTATGTTCTTCCCCCCAGCCACGTACAACACCACGGGTATCAGATAGGTGACAACGAGCACCCTGGGATGCCTGTTGTGTTTGGTCTTGCTCCTCCTCCTCCTCCTCAAAGCTACAATCCTCCTCTGACTCCTCTTCCTCACAATCCTCTTCCAGCGTTGCCGCAGGTCCAGCAAGCGATGCTGATAAGGCTGTTTCTGGTGGTGATGGTGACCACAACTCTTCCTCTTCACGCTCATCTACAGCCTGATCCAGCACTCTTCGCAGGGCACGCTCCATGAAGAAAACAAATGGTATGATGTCGCTGATGGTGCCTTCGTTGCGACTGACTAGGTTTGTCACCTCCTCAAAAGGACGCATGAGCCTACAGGCATTGCGCATGAGCTTCCAGTAACGTGGCAAAAAAATTCCCAGCTCCCCAGAGGCTGTCCTAGCACCCCGGTCATACAAATATTCATTAACAGCTTTTTCTTGTTGGAGCAGGCAGTCAAACATTAGGAGTGTTGAATTCCAACGTGTAGGGCTGTCGCAAATCAAGCGCCTCACTGGCATGTTGTTTCGCCGCTGGATATCGGCAAAGTGAGCCATGGCCGTGTAGGAACGCCTGAAATGGCCACACACCTTCCTGGCCTGCTTCAGGACGTCCTGTAAGCCTGTGTACTTATGCACAAAGCGTTGTACGATCAGATTACACACATGTGCCATGCACGGCACATGTGTCAACTTGCCCAACTTCAATGCCGCTATCAAATTTTTTCCGTTGTCACACACCACTTTGCCGATATCCAGTTGCTGCGGAGTCAGCCACTTTTCCACCTGTGCGTTCGGGGCGGACAGTAGTGCTTGTCCGGTGTGACTCTCTGCTTTCAAGCAAGTCAAACCCAAGACGACGTGACACTGCCGTATCCGGGATGTGGAATAGTACCTGGGGAGCTGGGGGGGTGCCGTTGATGTGGAGCAAGACGCAGCAGCACAAGAGGACTCAGCCGACAAGGTTATGGAAGAGGATGGAGTAGGAGGAGTAGAGGAGGTGGCAGCAGGACTGCCTGCAATTCGTGGCGGTGTCACCAACTCCTCTGCAATGCCACGCATTCCTTGCTTGTCAGCCGTCAGCAGGTTTACCCAATGCGCAGTGTAGGTGATATACCTGCCCTGACCATGCTTTGCAGACCAGGTATCAGTGGTCAGATGGACCCTTGCCCCAACACTGTGTGCCAGACATGCCATGACTTCCTTTTGCACAATCGAGTACAAGTTGGGGATTGCCTTTTGTGAAAAGAAATTCCAGCCGGGTACCTTCCACTGCGGTGTCCCAATAGCTACACATTTTTTGAACGCCTCAGACTCAACCAGATTGTATGGTAAAAGCTGGCGGGCTAATAGTTCGGACAAGCCAGCTGTCAGACGCTGGGCAAGGGGGTGACTTGGTGACATTGGCTTCTTACGCTCAAACATGTCCTTGACAGACACATGACTGTGGGCAGATGAGCGGAAACTGCTCAAGGCGGGAGACGGAGTGGCGGATGGTTGAGAGGGGGCAAGAAGGACAGCAGTGGTTGACGTGGCTGAAGATGCTAGACCAGGAGGAGGATGGCGACTTAGAGTAGGCGTGCTGCTTGTACTCATGTGTTGATCCCATAGGCGTTTGTGATGTGAGATCATGTGCCTACGCAAAGCAGTTGTACCTAGGTGGGTGTTGGACCTCCCACGACTCAGTTTCCTTTGGCACAGGTTGCAAATGGCATCGCTGTTGTCCGAGGCAGACACACAAAAAAAATGCCACACTGCTGAGCTCTGCAATTACGCCATTCTGGTGGTGGACACAGCATGCGTTGATTGGCGTGCTGTCGGGCTGACCCCGGGTGCCAATGCATGCTGTCTGACTGTGCCACTAGCTCCTTGCGACGACCCCCCCCTGCTTCCAACTCGTCTCCTCCTCCTCTCTGTCTCCCCATCTGAACTTTCGCCCTGTTCTTCTTCTTGCCGAGCGGGCACCCACGTGACATCCATGGACGCATCGTCATCATCAACCGCTTCGCTTGTATCTGACAACTCAGAAAAGGAAGCAGCAGCGGGTACAACATCATCATCATCACACCGTACCTCCATGTGTTTAATGCTGCCTGCCTGAGACATATCCCTGTTATCTACATCCTCTAGCAATAATGGTTGCGCATCACTCATTTCTTCAAACGGGTGTGTGAATAACTCCTCTGACATACCAAGTAAAGCGGCTGTGGTGCTAGTTTTGGTGGTGGCGGCAGGCGGGTGAGTGGTATCTTGAGAGGTGCCTGAAGCTAAGCTGGAGGAGGATGGTGTGTCAAGGTTCCGAGCGGAGGCTGTACAAGATTGGGTGTCCTGTGTTAGCCAGTCAACTATGTCCTCAGAACTTTTCAAGTTCAGGGTACGTGGCTTCTGAAAACTGGGCATTATTCTAGGGCAAAAGGGAATCACAGCACCACAACCACGACGGCCCCTGCGGGGTGGCCTGCCTCTGCCTGTCATTTTTGGGGGGATTAGTGGTACTATGCGTGCAAGCTACTGTGAGACCAGATATGATTGGCAATGTGAACTGTAACAGTTCTGCAGAGCACACACTGTAGGCCTGACACACCCGCTTGAAGACAAGTAACTGCTATTCAATCTATAACAGTGAAAAACAAATTTTCTTTGTAAAAGCACGCTATAGAGACACCAGATATGATTGGCAATGTGCACTTGAACAGTTCTGCAGAGCACACACTGTAGGCCTGACACACCCGCTTGAAGACAACTAACTGCTATTCAATCTATAACAGTGAAAAAAAAATGTTGGTTTTAAAAGCACGCTATAGAGACACCAGATATGATTGGCAATGTGCACTGGAACAGTTCTGGAGAGCACACGCTGAAGGAAGGACTGACAGAGCCACTTGAAGGACACTGACTGGCTGCTATTAGCTTACACTAGAAACCTTTTTTCTTTGTAAAAGCACGCTATAGAGACACCAGATATGATTGGCAATGTGCACTTGAACAGTTCTGCAGAGCACACACTGTAGGCCTGACACACCCGCTTGAAGACAAGTAACTGCTATTCAATCTATAACAGTGAAAAAAAAAATTTGGTTTTAAAAGCACACTATAGAGACACCAGATATGATTGGCAATGTGCACTGGAACACTTCTGGAGAGCACACGCTGAAGGAAGGACTGACAGAGCCGCTTGAAGGACACTGACTGGCTGCTATTAGCTTACACTAGAAACCTTTTTTCTTTGTAAATGCACGCTATAGAGACACCAGATATGATTGGCAACTGTCAAAGCACGCTGGCACAGGTCTGCAGAGCACACGCTGAAGGAAGGACTGACAGAGCCGCTTGAAGGACACTGACTGGCTGCTATTAGCCTACACTAGAAACCATTTTTCTTTGTAAAAGCACGCTATAGAGACACCAGATATGATTGGCAATGTGCACTTGAACAGTTCTGCAGAGCACACACTGTAGGCCTGACACACCCGCTTGAAGACAAGTAACTGCTATTCAATCTATAACAGTGAAAAAAAAATTTTGGTTTTAAAAGCACGCTATAGAGACACCAGATATGATTGGCAATGTGCACTGGAACAGTTCTGGAGAGCACACGCTGAAGGAAGGACTGACAGAGCCGCTTGAAGGACACTGACTGGCTGCTATTAGCTTACACTGGAAACCTTTTTTCTTTGTAAAAGCACGCTATAGAGACACCAGATATGATTGGCAATGTGCACTTGAACAGTTCTGCAGAGCACACACTGTAGGCCTGACACACCCGCTTGAAGACAAGTAACTGCTATTCAATCTATAACAGTGAAAAAAAAATTTTGGTTTTAAAAGCACGCTATAGAGACACCAGATATGATTGGCAATGTGCACTTGAACAGTTCTGGAGAGCACACGCTGAAGGAAGGACTGACAGAGCCGCTTGAAGGACACTGACTGGCTGCTATTAGCTTACACTAGAAACCTTTTTTCTTTGTAAAAGCACGCTATAGAGACACCAGATATGAGTGGCAACTGTCAAAGTACGCTGGCAGGGTTGTGCAGGGCACACGCTGAAGGAAGGCCTGACAGAGCCGCTTGAAGGACACTGACTGGCTGCTATTAGCTTACACTGGAAACCTTTTTTCTTTGTAAAAGCACGCTAAAGAGACACCAGATATGATTGGCAACTGTCAAAGCACGCTGGCACAGGTCTGCAGAGCACACGCTGAAGTAGGCCTGACACCCAGACGCTTGCAGACAACTAACTGCTCTTCTATTACAGTGAAAAAAAAATATTTCTTTTAAATGTAAAGCTTAACCTATTGTTAAAACAGATATGAGTGGTGGCACTGACTGTGCAAATGGGCAAGGCATCCAACCTGACACAGAAGCTGGCAGGCAGGCAACTGCTCTTCTATTACAGTGAAAAAAAATGATTTCTTTTAAATGTAAAGCTTAACCTATTGTTAAAACAGATATGAGTGGTGGCACGTAATGTGCAAATGGGCAAGGCATCCAACCTGACACAGAAGCTGGCAGGCAGGCAACTGCTCTTCTATTACAGTGAAAAAAAAAATATTTATTTTAAATGTAAAGCTTAACCTATTGTTAAAACAGATATGAGTGGTGGCACTGACTGTGCAAATGGGCAAGGCATCCAACCTGACACAGAAGCTGGCAGGCAGGCAACTGCTCTTCTATTACAGTGAAAAAAAAATATTTATTTTAAATGTAAAGCTTAACCTATTGTTAAAACAGATATGAGTGGTGGCACTGACTGTGCAAATGGGCAAGGCATCCAACCTGACACAGAAGCTGGCAGTCAGGCAACTGCTCTTCTATTACAGTGAAAAAAAATTATTTCTTTTAAATCTAAAGCTTAAGCTATTGTAAAAACAGATATGAGTGGTGGCACTGGGCAAGTAGGCACAGTATCCAATGTGAACCTCACACAGAAGCTGGCAGGCAGGCACCTGCAATTACATTACACAGGGAAAAAAAAAAAAAAAAGCAGCCTGATGTTATAGCCCTAAAAAGGGCTTTTTGGGGTGCAGCTAAACTTTCCCTCCTCTCACTAAGCATGCAGCTTCAGAATGAATCGAAAATGGATGCTGGGAGGGAGGTTGGAGGGTGTGGAAGGGAGGGAGTGCTGCTGATTGGCTGGAATGTGTCTGCTGACCGAGAGGCACAGGGTCAAAGTTTGTCCAATGATGACGAATAGGGGGCGGATCAAACTGCGCATGTGTCCGCCCGCCGCGGTGAACGCGAACACGCTAAGTTCGCCGGGAACTGTTCGCCGGCGGACAGTTCGGTACATCACTATGCATTGACTTAGCAGGACCCAGGGAACCAAAAGTGTAAATATGTTAGACTTCTACCCACCATAAACATACAGGCAAAGGCAGAGATGGCCTCTGTCTATTCATTCAGGACACACTAGGCTAGTGAGTTTCCCAGCGGGTATATTTTTATATATTAATTGCGTTTCATTATTTCTCAAGCGACTCCAGTACATACATAATCCCAATTACACAATTTAGCAAATTAGCCATCTGAGTAGTAGTAAACTAATTTATATTGGTTACAGATCACCCAAATTGTTTATTAGATGATGGAGAATATCTCATAAGACATAATACTGTTCCTGAAACTAATTATTGAAAATCCAATACTCAGTGATTGTATTGTGAGTGTAGTATGCAGATACTTACACTTCCCATTACTAAGAAAATACTACACTAGAACATGAAATCTTTAAGTATCCCAGTGACCTTTATCACCTTAATGATGGATACCCATCGTCTTCCTTAAATTAAAATTACCATTTATGAAAAAAACAGACAATTTGCACATAAAAAAACATTTTCAACGTATATTATATCAAGTTATCCCCTTGTTTCAAACTTTTTGTGCACTAAAATGAATAGCCATGGTTACAAATACATAGAAAGAAAGCTGTGTCAGACAAAAATAAAGCATTATTATATTATTATTTAAATCCCATTATAAACTAAGGCAATTCTCCAATTGTACAACCAAAAGAAAGACAAAAATGTGTGCTGATCACTCTCAGACAATACCCTAAAATACCCTGCAAACAAAAAAAAATAACTAGATTGTCTTTTTTGTCCTAATTGTTAAATTCCTTATATATCTATGATTGTAATTATTT